>NC_088343.1:43707500-44034706 GCF_036884655.1 Musa acuminata AAA Group
ATTGTTCCAGTGGATCAACCAGTGATCCGAGGAAGTTTGGACGCTTAGATGATTATTTATTTCTGCTAACTACTTTTCTAATTTATCTGCTGCCTTTATGTAATGATTCATTATCTATTATTCACTGTATTCTTGTTATGTTAAACATCCCACCACTTGGAACATCACAGGAGTGGTTCGGACACCTGGATACATCTTGATGATCGAGATGGTGATGATGATGCTTATGATAGCATTATTAGGTGATTCAATTTTGTAGTCCTCTCCGCACAGGTTATATGAGTTGAGTGTTCACGCAAATCCTTGACGAATCCCTTTTGGCCCAATTTCGAAGTATAGCCACCCAGGAAGTGGAACGTATATGATTGGTCGATTCATCTAAGAAGAGATTGGCAGTCACAACAGTCTTGTCTTGAACTTGGTACTTTCAAGAAATTAGAAGGATGGGAAAGAAAGCCATAGTTCTATTTCCTCATCAAACACAATAAATCAAGAATTAACAAGAGACGCTCCCAACAACAACTGAGCAAAGGAAAAGAAGAGAAATAGAACACAAATAGAAAGGATGGTCGAGAGTTCAGCATCAGTCTAAAACTCACCCGCTCTGAAGTGCAAACAGAAATTTGTAAATAAGAACATGTTCCTTCTTGAAAAAACACGGAAAACAGAATCACAATGCCAAAAGATGTAAGAAAACGGCGATATATTGCTCCAAGAATCGGCATGAAACAACAGATGGATGATTAACAAAAAGGTCAGAATCTTTCTTGAAGAACCATAGAACAAGAATCACGCCGCCCGCCCACCCCCCAAGAGATCGAGGAAAACGATCGTAATTAGCTTCAAGAACCGACAACTATTGACCAAAACAAAAAAAATCATAACACGATCAGAATTCCTTGTTGGAAAACCACGGAAAATGAATGGCGTTACCAAAGATCGATGAGAAACGAAGATATTTGGACTTGAGAATCAGCAACAAACAACAAATCAGAATCTCTTTTCGAATAACCAAGAAGCAAATAATCACGCCACCGAAGGATTAGAAGACATACATATTAAGCTTCAAGAACCGACAACGACGACCATAAGAAACAGAACACGATCAGAATTCCTTCTTGGAAACCCACGAAAAAAGAATCAGGCTGACAAAGATCGACGAAAACAATGACACATGGCTTCAAGAACAGGATCTGGCAAAAGCGTGCTCGAAGATTAGAAAGAAAGAGTAGATATCAGAATCATCATTACCTTTATGTTCGATCGCCGTCTCTCTTTGGCGCTCCCCAATTTTCTTCGATCACCGTGAGCGAGCGAGAGAAAGAGGGAAACTGAAGCCTGGATGGGCCGTTCGAATCGTTATATACATATGTATATTAAGCTTATATATATACACGCGAGAGAGAGAGCGCGCGCGCGCCATAAGGCGAAGCTTCCAGAAGTGCGGACGCCAACGAGTATTTTAATTCAGCTAAATCGTTCTTGGTACTAGCCTAAAACAGACTCGAGATTACCATTTGGCCCATGGAAGACCATGGGCCACATTGACCATTGAGGCTCATATTCATTAATGTAGATCACCCACGCCATTTAATTATTTTTCTTACGGACTATAGACATACGCAATTTTCTAATCGAACGATGCATCAAACATCTTAATACTAAGTTTTACATCATGAGTCCAAAAGATAAACATAAGTTTTACATCAAGTGATAGATAAATTCAAAATAAGACAAAAGCAATAAATGATGTGGCACAGGAACTGGTTTCATTAGAAATAAATAAATAAGCAGCTAAAGTTGCTGAAATTATTGTTCCCCGTAGGAAGATGTATTAATTCAAGGGTCATTTTGCATACTGATGGAGCATCTCGGAAGACCATGAAGTTTCTTCAATACCCCCATTAATTTACAAAGTTGCCTCAAGAAAAAGCCTTATTTTACTCACCAGAAATAGGAGAGTAGGCAAAAAATTTAAACTGGCACTTCTCTTGCAAATAACTTTTTGACCTGTCCATAAATGATGAAAATGAATTAAAAATCTTGGGTCAAAACAGAAATTTATGAAAGCCGGATGATATATACTTAAAAGAAATTTATGTTTAAGATATTGGACAACTGCAGCCTATCTTGAAAATGCAGGTTACCTTCATGCCCAGCACTCGACACTTTAAAAGAAAATCATTTCTGGAACAATCAGTTGTTTGAATGTATGACATTGATATATGCATTTAAGTTTGTGTACAGAAAACTGCCAGATGAAGATAGCAGCACAAAAAATAAAATGTAGAAGATTGGCAACTGTAATTACCTGCTCCAATGTCAAGAACATGATCACATTCCATGATCCGAGTCGACCAAAATTTGGAAGGAAACCTTTGTAAAAAGCTAAAGGCCCCTGGAAAAAAGATCATGTTTCATTTCAATTGCGCTTGTTATAATACTTGCGACCAATCATGTTGTGAAAATAAAGGACAAAGATTAGAGTGGAAAAGATCCCTGTTTCTCTCTCAATTGATTTGTTGGACAAAAGTTTTACAGTATACTGAGAAGACTTGATCGATGCACCATGCATAACTCTCAGATAACAGAAATAATACAACATAAATTTCCTATTAAAACAGATAAATAAAATATAAAAAAAATCAATCAGAAGCTTTTGAATTGTCAAATTCCAGATAAGAAAACACCATGTCTATATACGTTTTAGGCACAGGTTGATTGCTGAAGGTATGACAGAAAGAAAAGTTGAAGTAGGTGAATGATATTCACTAAAAAAACCAGGTAGTTTTGCAGAAACTACAAAAGATAATCATGATATATATACTACCTCAACCAATCATAATGATTGTGGATTTTTCATCCAATATAATTTATTGCATTTGCAATGGAGAGAATAGCTAAAAGCCCTATTGCCAATACATCTTGAATGGCTAACTAGAATATATAATGATGATTATGTTTCCATCTTCAGTTCTCTTGTCACTCGTGTCCAGACAACATACTATACCAAAAGTCAGATGATTCTAATGTATGGCTTATGAGCAGTAAACATAAATTGATGAAAAGAGAAAAGAGAGAAGTAAACATGAATAGTAAGGTTAGTAGTAGCTCCGTATATTATGTTTAACTAGAGAATTTAGCTTCAAAAGTATCAATTTTTCAAGAATTTGCCAACAGTTCAAAAATACAAGTATAGAAATCAGGATCCGAAAAGCACAATAAGCAGCCCATTTAATGTGTCAGACCAGTTTAGCGTTAGCTTTGCACAGTAGCCTGATATGATATAATAATATATTTATTATGTTCCAGTTCACATAACCTCATACCACATTGGCTGCAACAATATCTATATAAAAGCTATTACTCTCACTTTTAACTAAGATACTTGGCTACTCATTAGCGCAGATAATCATTTATGATATATCTCCTAGTTCTTAAAGCAGCATGGCGTCAGAAAGCATGGTAGTAAAAACACTTGACCATCCATGCAGCTCCGAACAATCTATTCCTAGTATATTGTCCCACAACAATCATCTAAGTAACAAGAAAATAAACCATGTAGGGAAATATGGGCAAGGAAAGCTGTTTGACTAAATGTGACAAAGAGATGCAATAGGCACTCAGCATACTTCATTTTTCATTGTCTTCACAAAACAATCAAGTGTGCTTTTGTAGGCTGAATCTCCCATCATTCTTGACTTCACCTAAAAAAAGCAATTTCCAGAATGTCAGCTGGATAGAAGGCCCAAATATATATTTGTAAGTTGTACACATTGATTACATATATTAATATAAAATTTAAAATTAGATCATCTTTATTCTGCAGCCACCTAATAAGCATACAACAATAGCAAGCCAAGCCAGTTATATAGTATATTAGTATAACAGTGGCAAAAAATATATATATCAGAATTTTTTTAATCTGCCTATCTATCTATCTGATGGTTGTTTTGCTTCTGTTAAGCTGAAAACAATTTTCATTGTCAATCTGTCATTCATATGATGAGACAGTTAGAAGGAAATATGGAGAAAAGTAAGCAGTGGGGAGATTAAGGTTTAACAACTGCTATCTGTAAAAGCATCCATTTCAACTGAATTTACGTGCAGAAGGACCAACATACCATTGTAGTGTAGGAAATACAGAATAATGGAGATATCAAGAATAAACTTTTTATATATGTATGTTTGTGTGTGTGTGCACGTGTGTTGGATAATGTCAAAGATATATGTTACCAAACAACAGCAGACTTTTCAGAATGAAGCCAAAGAAACACTTCCACCAAAGGGAACTGGGAAAAAAGTTCATGTATACACTTCCAATGTGTAATATTACCATGTTATTATAGGTCCCCCAGATACATCCGTTTAACCAAGATGAAGTTAAGGTTAAATTGAAGCCTTTAATATGAACTACAATACAGAACAGCTATCGCAGTCCTCATATTCCTCCAGTTCAACACTAAGCCTTGTTATAAGTCATAATGGTGAGTTCTTTCGGGTAGATTTTGGAGAATCTAAGATCTCACACAAATTCTCTAAAAACTGGAACTGATCAACCAACTGTTTGTTACAGACACATCATTGCATTAATGGAACAAGCAGGATAAGATGATAAGTAATTTATCAAGAAACTCACCACATCAACAGGAGAACCAATACAAACAGCAAAAAACCCAGCACCCAGACCAGACAAAAGATGAGTAAAAACATTATCTGTGAATCCAGGGATTTTCAGAATTGTCTGCATAAATGGAAGCTTGGTGATGTTAAAAGAGAACAGAAACATAAGAATAACAATGAGCATTTTGTAGTGAGATTTTGGGTAACCTGTTTGACTTCATCGTAACTAGCCAACTCAGCAGCATTTATAATTGCATTACGTGCAACATTAGGACCAAGACCAGTCCAGAGAGCCCCAAGTCCTTCCTAGATAATAAAATAAGGAAGATTCAGCATGCAGATTACTTGAAATATTAAGTATTAGTTTTTTGAGTGATAACCTGTCTGACTATTGTGGAGTAAGCATTCAATGCTCCTGAATACCGTCTTGGTACACCAGGTGGAAGCTTCCCTTCCGCTTGAAGTCGTACTTTCACTAGATCAGTTGGATTTGCCACAGTAATCGCCAAGGCACCTACGTGAATTGTAAAAAAGTTATAGTATCTAGCTTTCAAGAAATGAACTGGAGCAATTTTATCTTCTGGCACTAGCTATGCAGCACCAGATTGTTCAAAACAACAAAACATGAAAAGGAATCTCTATTCTTTTATTAGCACTTCTGCACTTTAACACACCAGTTGTAAGACCAGCGAGAATTTTCTTGGACAAAGGAATATCTCCCACAAAATTTTCACCAACATAGAAGGACTTTACCTGTGAAAAAAGGCAAGACATAACTTCACATTATATGAGAAATATCAAGAGCGAATGCATGAGTTATATACTAACAAAGGACTTTGAAACTTACCGGCTCATACAACCCAATCCGCAAACCTCCAAAAAGACATTGGCGATGCAAACCAGGCACGATGCCTTTCCAAAGTGCTGTCATTCCTTCCTCCCTTGCGATGGTTGCAACAGTTCCTAGCATTCCTCTGTACTTTGGCATGGCCTTGGCATCTGTAGCTGCTTTCTTCTGCAACTGAAGCCTCACTTTTGCAGTGTCAAGAGGGATCGTGCACAGCTGCAACAGATACAAAACGAATACGGAATATGAGAAAGGGCAATTGACCACATAATTAAAAACCCCCTATTTATCCTGGTCGTAAATAAAAATGTTTGCTTGTTTCTTCTACTGCAAAGGCTTCTTCCCTCGCAAGCATTCGTGACTACATTTGTTTCCCTCCTTCTATCTATTTCTTTAGATAACGAAGAAAAATAGTAATTAAAGGAGTTTGATATATCTTGACACTGTCTATGCAACTGTGATCCAAATCAAGCATAAGCTCACAGAATGAACTTAGTAATGTACTTGGAACCAAGACAGTAAGATCGTATTATAATCTATTGCGCAAAAGTATCCAGAAACCCTCGCTTCTCGATGTTGTCGCTACTTTCAAGAAAGGAACAATGTTAAAGATCACGCCTATTAGCAAAACGATTCCGAGAAAAAAAGGTAAGAAGCAAATAGCAAGACATTGGTAAGCAACCGAAGGAGCGAGTGATCCCGGGTACCTCAGCGAAGCAGGCGGCGATGGCGCTGCTGGCGAACCTTCCGGCGAAGGAGATCTCCATCTTGGTGCGGTGATCGGCCATGGCCACTGCAGGCTCACTGCGATCTGGGGGGAGGCGGTAGGATGGAGCTCCGGGATGAAAGACCGGGGAGGGTTGTTAAGGGGGGATAACAAAATGGGAGGGGAGAGGAAGGAGAAATGTGTAGGAAATAGAGGATACACCAATAAAAGAGTGGCATTGGCGCCCGAAGGGCAGGTTCGACGCAAAAAGAAGCAAGTTGGCCACCGCGGTCTTACTCGCGTTTGAAAATACCTGATCATGTACCCTACCTGTATTTGGACAATTCGACCGAAAGAAGTGGGACCCTTCACGGATCCATCGCAGGTTCGTGAACGAGTAAGAAACGACAGGTAAATACATAATAATCAGAGCAAATTAATAAAGGGAATACATGGATGGTATAAACCGTGACAGTGAACTCGTCGAAGTTGTTGGAGTGAAGCGTGAACAGAGAGTCGACAACAGTGAATTTAGACCTATCGTGACGAATCATTCCTTTCCATGGGTTGCGACGAGCCAGATTTGCTGTCAAATTGGAGTGTGATGTGGTCTCGTTCGAGTTCCATTTGACAGGACCTTATGCCTGATCTCATTGGACATTCGATAGGCAAAAACCGGAAGAACGTTCTGGATGCCAGTGGTAGCTTCTGGATTCGAAGACCCCACCGAGCCCAACCGGGCCCAACCCAACCCAACCGAAGGCAGAGGAATTCTCTGGAATCCCGTTTCCCCCTCCCATTAAGCCCGTCGGAGCGTCACCTCTCCGCCCATCCAAATTCCGAAGACCTCGAGATATCTCCGATCTTTTTACTTTCCCAATTTCTCTTCTTCTTTTTGCTGAATCGTCGTCGATCCGTGCGATCGAAACAAGGATGTCGCTCATCCCCTTCGGATTCGGCCCCTGGCGGAGCGACGTCTTCGATCCCTTCTCCCTCGACGTCTGGGATCCCTTCGAGGGCTTCCCCTTCGAGTCACCTCTCTACTTCCCCCGTCTCTCCTTCCCTCCCGTCGCCTTCTCCGGCGAGGCCTCGGCCTTCAACGCCGCCCGTGTCGACTGGAAGGAGACCCCCGAGGCCCACGTGTTTACGGCCGATCTGCCCGGACTGAGGAAGGAGGAGGTCAAGGTGGAGGTGGAGGACGGCCGCGTCCTCCAGATCAGCGGCGAGCGGAACCAAGAACGCGAGGAGAAGACCGATACCTGGTACCGCGTCGAGCGGAGCAGCGGCAAGTTCCTTCGGAGGTTCCGCCTGCCGGAGAACGCCAAAGTCGAGCAGGTGAAAGCCGCCATGGAGAACGGCGTCCTCACCGTCACCGTCCCCAAGGAGGGAGTGATGGTGCCCAATGTTAAGTCGGTCGATATCTCCGGTTGAGTGGTATGATACTATTGGCAAAGTTGAGATTTGCATACGAGTATTATGTTCAGCTAGTTCTTCCTGCGAATCGGTACTCTACCATCACTCTGCAGTGTCGTAGTCTGTGATGCGTTTGTCTTGATTCGTGCGATATGATCTTTTGTGTATTATGGATGGCTGTATATATGTAATTGAAACACTCGTGCAGTTTTATGTTCTTTGATGGATTTGTGTCGGTCGAATTGTGAAGTAGCTATTGTGATTTTTGCCAACTCCGAGTCCCACATCATTCTTATCCCGGATCTCAAATTGAACTTTTCTTAGACCTTCGCCTAAGCGGAGAATGCTTATTGTATCTTCACATACAAACAAAATCACTTGCAACAAATTATTGGATATTGTTGTTTCTCGATCTCGGTCGCCCAACACATTTGGCGTAGACAGAAAAGAGTAGAAAAATGGCGAGAACGATGAATCTGCAGTGAGTGAAGGCCTGACAGGGAAGCTCGTTCGCTATCTGGTCGGTCTCCGTCCGCGGTGGCTTCTCCCAATTAACAAGTGGGGTAGTCCGGAGGCGGTGGCGGCAGAATGGAGTCCGGGGTGTTGCCGTTCTCCACCCAGAAAGCCGTCCCCAAACCAAGAGCCAAGTGGATGTCGAAATGGCAGTGCATGAACCATACACCTGCACCCACAGACATGCTTCGTGAGATGGGGGATTCTGCAAAGAAGAAAAGAAGAGAGATGACGAAGGAAAGAAGTGGCCGCACCTGGGTTGTTGGCGACGAATCGGATGACGGCCCATCCGCCCGCGGGCACAGCGATGGTGTTCCTCACCTGCGGGTCCACCAGATTGAAGCTGCTCACCGCCGCCGTCGCGTTGTAGTTTCCGAAGCCCTGCGCGAGCACAAAGAAGTTGAAGCTGTGGAGGTGTATCGGGTGGTTCTCCGCCCCCTCTATCGCCGTGTTCTGCAGCACTATCTCCACCGTCGCGTTGTACTTCACCTTCTTCAACCTGATGTCTTGGACTGTGTTGCGCAGCGGCCGCAGAGCCGGGTCGGTGTTCACGGCGGGGTTCGTGAAGTCGAAGAACACCGGCGGGTTGTCGGGGAAGTCGGTCTTGTATATGCTCAAATTGTTATAGTGTGCCACCAGAAACGGCGTCGTGGGGGGGAACACAAACGATACGTTGTTCATGCTGGCGGATGCTGACCCCGTGGTCTTGTTGCACAGAAATTGTGGCGGTGAGCAGGGAACGATGCCCGACCCGATGGTGACGAACATCTCCTCATCCACGGCGAGAGGGACGGTGGGATCCCCCGGCCTAACGAGAGCGGTCAGGTTGGTGTAGAATCGGTGGGCGGTCGGGGTGTCGTAGAGGCCCGGCAAGGCCGGCATCACGGGGGCAGAAGAACTGTTGACGGACGCGTACTTGACGATGCCGGTGGTGGTGCTGAGGTCGACGAGTGGGCCTTCAGGACCTGCGCTGATGTAGGGGCGGGCGGCCATGTAGTAGTTGCCCGGGGCGGCGTTGGCGACCATGAGAGCGTCCACCGTCTGGCCGGGGGCGATGACCACCACGTCGGTCTCGTAAGGCTTGGTGTAGGTGGCGTCCACGGCGACAACCGTGAAGTTGTGCCCGGCAACCTTGAAGAAGAACTGACCATTGACTGCAGCGTTGATGATCCGGAGCCAGTAGGTCTTCCCGGAAACGACTTCGAGCTTGTAGGTGTCTGCAGGCGACCATCGGAGGTCAAAGATTCATTCACGAGTCGGACACAGCATCATCGACAACCAGTTACGGGTCAAGGCGAGGAACACTCACGCTTCTTGGAGCAATTGTACAAGTCGCCGGGCTGGCCATTGATGGTGAATGCATCGGAGACGTTGGGGGCACTACCGGTAACGTAGGCCGCGTTCAACACATCGATCGGATTGCCGTTCCACCACTCCCCTGTACAAGATCAATTACAGGGGCCGGGTCAGGTCATCCGGAGCTACTAATTTGGAGGTGTGCAATCTCGATGGTGACGAAACAGTACCGAGTAAGATGTTGGCTTCATAGTCGGGCGGGGAGAAGGGCAAGGCCGCAGCGCCGCCTCTGGGACGGATGATGAGGGCTCCATAGACCGTAACCCGGAGGAGGGAGAAGTGGGCGTGCCACCAAAGCGTGCCTTCTTGGCCCGTGACGTTGAACCTGTAGGTGTAGTTGTTCCCGGGGCGTACCGAGCACTGAGTGACCATGTTTGGCCCGTCAGCCCAAGCGCTCAGCCTCTGGTACACGCCGTGCCTGCAGAGAGATTGGGACCGATGATGACTAAAGATAGACGACGGATGAGAGTGCGTCCTCCATTGGTTGAAGTAAATTACCAGTGAATCGTCATGTTGGTGGGCGATTCGTTGATGGCATGGACGACCAGCGTGTCACCTTCGTTGACATCTATCGTCGGGCCTGGCATTTGGTCATTCACTGCAGTCACCACTCTCTCTTCGCACAGCCGTGTCAGAGTCAGATTTCCCACCTGAAAGACGAACAACAACCCAAACCTCGTGAATTCGCCGTTCACAAATCGACCATGGGAGACCGCTACCACCGTTACATGCTCGATGGTGATGCTATCGACTTGACTATTCTTCCGAAATGTTAGCCATCATGAACTTATCTATCTGGTGATGCAAGCAAGATGTGGGTTCCACATTTGTCTGGGATCACAGGCTGCGTAGGAGACCGGGAGACTCGACTCAAGCTTTGGTCTTTTGGCTAAGGTGGCTGTTTAGATGATGGAGAAGTAATGCAATTGATCTCCTAAAGGTGTGCAGATGTTTTGACTTCAAAAGCTCCCATAACATGGCTACCTAACCCTAAGCCACAAATCTGTAACCACAGCTAACTCAGCAACTTCATTGCTTCCATCGCTAGCTAGCAGAGTGTTATGCTTCACGATCGCTAAGAGAGAGAGTGAGAGAGAGAGAGAGAGAGAGAAGGGAGTAGAGAAAATTACACGGAAGGTGTGCTCCACGATCGCTGCATCCGCCACAAAGCCGATGAAGGCGAAGGTGAACAGCAGCGCAGAGGAGGACCAAGCCATGGTCAGCAACAAAGCAGGGCAATAAGCGGAGCAAATGCTGCTGCCCGGCGAAGTTGGTGCCAATGAACGAAGCTATAATGGTCCTTTTATAGTCCTATACATGCATGCTCAGACACGATTTACTTGCTACGAAAGCGATAGAAACGACATATATATATATATTTTTCAATATTGATGAGCTTATGCTTCTTAATGGAGCAAAGACAGGAGGTGGCGGTCAAACCATCCTACTATTGTTGAATCTTCGGGGGTTGGTAAGACCGGCTTCAGTTCTATAATTGGTGACAACTTGTGCTGTGCAGTGAACAAAGGTGCCAAGTCTGACCGCTCGCAGATATTCCATTCATTTTATTTTCTTTCATTTCCTGTATTAATTGGAAGGAAGGGATCGTCTGCGCATATGAGTCTGCTACTTAGTAAGATCACACAGCAAAGTTTTAATGCAGGCTTTGGTTCTCTTCGGAGAGTTCTGCCGGCCCGGTCGCCCTTCCGTCGTTCCAAACAAATGCACGGCGGCAGTCGAAGTAGGTTTAACGTCGATGGCTGGCAGGGCTTAGATCATCGACAACAACCACGGAACAATGATATTAAGATAATGTTGCGGGAGATTCGCCGTGGGTTTCAGGGCGTCGACTTTGCACGTCCGTGGATGAACCATGAGAACGGCAGCCGGAAACCACAAGTCATTGTGGCTCCCCTGCACATGGTTTTGTGCGTGAGACGGTGCTGAGGAACACACGGTGTCGTTGGATCGATGTTATGCCACCTCCACTGTTCGGTGATCACAACTTCACCTACCACTGGGGGGATTACCTCTCCTCAGCCTCACATCTCACGACCTTTCATCGTTGGACGACTGCGATGTGTCAGATGTTTTCTTTCCATTGTGAGTCGTGCCGGTTTTGACACCACACACCCCATAATTCATCATAATTGGATTTCATTTTAATTCGTAGTTGATCTTATGATGCCGTCTTTATCTCTTTGCTTATCTCATGTGACATTTAAAGAGGATACTAACTTTGGCATTGACTCACCATTTCATCGCCAATCTAATAACACGTCACATCCAGTCGATGTCCTATGTAATAACTGATAGAAGATAAATTTCTCTAACTATATGAGAAAATCTATTTATTCTATTAAGAAAAATCCTTTATTCTATTGAGAGAAATCATTTTTCCTAATATGTACAAATAGGAAAGGAAACATGTTAATGTATTGAAGCATTTTTCATTTCTTCAATAAAGCTTCTTCACTTCTTCAATAAAGCTTCTTCAGTAATTATTCTTATTTTCTATTCTTTTCATCAATAACTAGCAATTCATAATATCATCTACCATCAAAACTATAATGTCCGATAATTCGGTGCACAAATATTCCTTGAGTGAATTTTTATTTCAATCCAACTGTAAGTCAACACCATAAAAATCCCCCAAGCGAGAAAATATACGTCTTCATATTTTTCGAATTCTCCAACATAATTTTGATAAGGTGTTTGTCACACACACCCTCTTAATCTTAATATAGTGTTTATAGGATCATCCGTCAAATTCTCTATCATTCCGACACCTCATCTACAAAGATTCAAAAGTTAAACCCAGATTAGATTTGAATCTACTGTACATTCAATTATGTATGAAATGGGAACAGAAATGATTGTCGATGATTCCGATTCAATAAAAGTATATGATAGTTGAGGGCGAAATGTATAAATTATGATGGTAAGGTAAGTTGAGCGTATTCGTAAGTCATCTAATTTGACAATGACCACCTTCTTTTGGACTTTGGACTACGAATAGAAAGAACCCACTCAGTAGAGTTAAGAGTAGGTATGGTAGCGTGGAGAAAGTTTCTACCATCAACGAGTCCGACAGCATTAGAAGAATAAGAGTTCGAATGCATGTATGTGTGTTGAAAATTCCTGAACAAGGGAAACAAATCTTTGGATCATTTCCGGACCAATGAAGGAGCATGCTAACGTTTACTTGTCAAGCGAGGTAGGTGAGAGCTTGTTTGCTCATTGTTGCACCAGTTTGGGAGTTTTATAAGAGGCGTACAAAGATTTGATTCGGAATCACTTCTTCTTCTTCCACGTTGCAATTCAAATGTGGATAGCAGCGAGAAGTCAAGAAAGGGACAGGGTCAATGAGATAAACAATTTAAGGGAGAAGAAGGAAGAAGATATAAACCGGAAGAACAGGTCTTAGTCACACATGGTTTCGGTTTCCTTTCATCAAAAGATAAATAAAAGCCCCATTTTGATTTGGTGCAGAAGTCATTAATGTCAGAATTCCTCTCTGTGGTGAAGATAAATTTTGATATAGTACAAAATTAAAGATTATACGGTGGAATTCATATAATTATGTAATTGAAATATTTAATCTCGTTTCTGCTCATATCCTTTGCTCTAGTGATAGAGGATAAAAATATAATTTTTTAATCATTAATTTTATATAAGAGTAACTTTTGTGAAAGTTTCACTGTCCTTTTTCGGCTTCGTTATCCTCCTAGATAGTCTATCGAGAGTAGAAAACTTCGATTAAATCTCGAAAGCTTATTCATCAAAACAAGCTAATTAAGGGTAGTCGTCGTTTTGTCGATGTTGCTTAGAAGACAACCATGGATCTTATTGTTGACGATGATAACGATGAAGGCTTTGAAGTTATCAAAGTTGTCAGGCATCTAAGAGCTAAACGGTTGTTGTTGAAAAATATGATATCTAGCTTCTTATCGAAGAGCATCGACGACAGTGTTCCCTTGAAGTCATTAAACTAAAGGTTGAGATACTTAAGTGATAGCAAGCGAAGGGCAACGTCCGGGAATGGGTTGACAAAGTAAATGTTGCTAGCGTCGAGCTCATGGAGGAGTTTGAGACGGGAAATATTCTAGTGGATGATGTCGCAAAAGCAATTGGAGTTGATGTGAAGGAGAGCGGTGTTGGGCAAGAGGCCGAGTTCCCCGGGGAGGTACCCGGTGATATCAATGTCATCAAGTTCGATGTCGATGGCAACATTGATCGAGGAGTCATCAGGCATCACGGTGCAGAAGACATCGTGATAGTCGCACAAGTCAAGGTCAACTCAATTATCGATGAAGTTATGGGAGTTGAAGTACATGGCCTTCTTTCATGCCCTCAAAGCGATGTAAGTGCAATGGAGGGGGGATTGGCAATGGCAATGTCGATCTTGACATCGAACTTGAAGTCGTCGAGGAGGTCTCCCTTCTCCGAGAGGGAAGAGAAGCAAAGCATTGGAGAGGGTCGAGGAAAGACACGAGAGGGAAGGGAAGCAAAGCATGATAGCAAAGCCGGAAGGGAGGATAAAACTAGAGAACGATAGCAAAGCTTTCACATGAAAATAGCGATTGCGAAATTACCTTTTTATCTCATTTTAGAAACATATGATAGTGTTCTATTAGTAGAGTTGATGAGATAAAAAAAAAGATTAAATAATTTACTTTCATAAGTATAGAGAGATCTCAATATAACTTTTAAAAATATATGAACCGAAATATTATATATATATATATATATAGCCTTAGTGTGATAAAGAGAATAATATTATATTTTGCTTTGGACAGACTATGTTCCCTATATCTAAATGGAATGACAATTCTTGATAGAGATTTATAGAGTCAAAAAATGAGTTTGGTATGCATGCTACTAATAAGAGATATAGTATCAGTTCGAGTTCCTATCGTCTCAAGTAATCATTTCACACGGTCCTTTTTTTCCCTTAGATGTTTGTGTTTGCTCATATTTAAATCAATCGGATCAGACTAAGAGAACCAAAGAGGATTATTTTTAATGACTGATTGTTTGATTATGAATCATTAGGTTAAACCCATTTGACCAGATTAAATTAGTTTTATTGATCTCTTGAGACAAATGTCATCACATGACATCACTGATAGATATATCTTTTGACGTTTTCATCTCGAAGAAATCTCAATGATATGTACATATTAGATTACTATTAGGATGTAAAGGACTTCTTCCGTCAAATTTCCTTTCATCAAAAGAGAAAAAGAAAACCCATTTTAATTTGGTGCACTCCGTTTGAAGAAGACATTAATGTCAGAATTCCTCTTATGTGGTGAAAAATTTTGATGCAGTACAAAACTAAATATAGTATGACAAAAAGATAACAATATTATATTTTACTTTGGACAGACTATGTTCTGTATATCTAAATGGAATAACTATTTTTTATAGAGATTTATAGATCCAAAAGGAGTTTGGTATGCATGCTAATAAGAGATCAATGATCAGTTTTGAGTTCCTGTCGTCTCAAGTAATAATTTTACAGTTCCTTTTTTTCTCTTGATTTTTGTGTTTGCTCATATTTAAGTCGATCGGATCAGACTTAGAGAACCAAAGAGGATTATTTTTAATGACTGATTGTTTAATTATGAATTATTAGGTTAAACCCATTTGACCAGATTAAATTAGTCTTAGAAGGGTCACATGGACCCTTCTGTGGTATTCTATCAAGATGTTTGTTTACCGCATGCAAGAAACAATGGGCTGTCTTTTGAATCCGGATCTTAACTCATGTGTATGCTTTGAAGACGGCATCTCTCACGAGTGAGCAAATGTATGGAGAAAAATTTTACGACCAAGGCTAATATAAGTGATGAGGGCAATAATGACGATAAGACTCGGTTGACGTCAGCTGCCCCAGATGATGTTTCGCGCCTCTATTAACCTAACAGCACCTGGTCAACACGGACCGGAACATCGATCGAGGCACATTAATATCCTGCTCAGACTCGGTCATTCACGTCATGCCAACGTCGATGTCAGACGTTACCAGGAATACGATCCTGCTCCCTGCAAGTGGACACATTAGGCAACGGTAACATTTACTATAAAAACCCTCGAGCTCCGAGGAAAAGAGGGAGACAACAAAAAAACCCCCTATGACTATTCACTAGATCGTCGGAGGGGTCGGGCCGAGCTCTTCTGACCCGACTTGTGTGTAGGTACGAAAGCGGAGCGTCTCTCTCGAACGCCCAGAAGGGGAGCCCCATCCCGGAAAAGACGACGGACCCGTCCCCAATCGTGCCCAGCGAAGTCAGTTGCCCCAACGGCCTCCCGAGTTCCCCTGGAAGATCCCCGCCCATTCGAACCCAAACTAAGCCGCGTCGACCCCGAGGCCACGGCTTCAAGGTGTTGACACAAACAATAAGTATCAGAGGAACTTTTTCAAGTATACTCTCGAATAATAATATTATAGGATTCTATGAATACGATTCAAGAAAGTTTGAGAATGTCTAGAGTTTAATATGATGTCAAAGGAAGAGACTATCGAGAGTCTAATTTATTTATTTATTTTATTATAAGTATTTCTTTGACGCCTCTTTGATGATTCCGCCTTTATATATTATAACTAAAAAAATGGCATTTAGGTATGAGTAAACGATTTCAATAATGGGCATGGAATTGTCCCATTCTGTGCTTTGACCGTCCAAGTGGCCGCCGCCGCCTCTTTTCCTCTGCGAAGAGCGCCACAAGCAAGCAAACGCATTCAAGCCTTCCAGCTGACCAGAGACGGCGAAAGTTTTGGATTGTTCAGTCTCGTGCGCCAATCGCGTTGAACTTTCAATCTCATGGATTGGGTGGCGACGCCACGAACGACAAGAGTAGGAGAAACGTCACCCATCAATTGATTCCGATCGACGTGGCGTAGTCCTACTCCGATGGGTGCAGCAACTTTCGTTGATTCGTGCTCAATCGAAGAGGATATATGTGACCTCGTGGCACACTCCGATTGAAGCTTATGGGCCGGCCTGCCTTGTAGCGGCCCATAACACGATTCGTTGCTTGTTCGTGGGCGTGAATTTTCGTATTTAGTAATAAAGCATGGCAAAAATATTACCCACACTTTCCTCACAAAACAACAGTGGAGACGAACGAGACAGTCGAATTAATCCGCAGATGATGTTTTATTGCGAGAAAATACGGCATGTTGCAATTTACTATAGAATATATACTCTGTGGACGAATTGAAGTCGTACGGTGTCATGGTTACGTGCAAGACACCCAAAGAATCGACATCGAACAACTCGTGAGGCGAGGAAATATAGCTCGTTTGCTATCGGGCGTCTCCTGGTTAACAAGTGGGGTAGTCCAGCGGCGGTGGAGGCAGAGTCGACTCGGCGGTGGGTCCGTTAGCCACCTCGAATGCTGTGGCCAACCCGAAAGGCAAGTGGGCGTCCAAATGGCAATGCAGGATCCATACACCTACACATCAAACCATATAGTTCCAGCTGCCCCGGCGATGGAGAAGACAGCGAAAAGAAAGAGACGCACCTGGGTTGTTGGCGACGAATCGGATGACGGCCCATCCGCCCACCGGCACCGCGACAGTGTTCCTCACCTGCGGGTCGACCAGGTTGTAGCTGCTCGCCGCCGCCGTCGCGTTGAAGTTCCCGAAGCCCTGCGCTAGCACAAAGAAGTTGAAGCCGTGGAGGTGCAACGGGTGGTTCTCCGTCCCCAGTATCGCCGTGTTCTGCAGCACCATCTCCACCGTCGCGTTGTACTTCACCTTCTTCAACTTGGTGCCCTTGACCGTGGACCGCAACGGCTGCAGGGACGGGTCGGTGTTCACGGTGAGGTCGGTGAAGTCGAAGAGAGCCGCCGGGTTGTTGGGGAAGTCGGCCGTGTACACCCCGCTCACACCCTTATACTGCGCCTCCAGCAACGACGTCGTGGTGGGGAACCGAAACGATACGTTGTTCATGCTTCCAGCGAAAGAACCCGCGGTCCTGTTGCACCGGACTTGGCTCGGTTCGCAGGGAGCAAGCCCCAGCCCGAAGGTAACGAACATCTGCTCGTCCACGACGAGAGGGACGGTGGGTCGGCCCGGCTTAAGGAGACCGGTTATCTCGGTGAAGAACCGGTGGGCGGTCGCGGTGTCGTTGAAGGGCGGCATGGTGGGCATCGCAGGAGGCGAAGAACCGTGGGCGGACTTGTACTTGACGATACCGGTGGTGGTGGTGGTGTCGAAGGGAGGGCCCTGAGGGCCCGTGCTGATGTATGGGCGCGCGGCCATATAGTATCTGCCCGGGGCAGCATCGGCGACCATGAGGGCGTCGACTGTCTGCCCTGGGGCGATGACCACCACGTCGGTTTTGTAGGGCTTGGTGTAGCTGGCGTCCACCGCCACCACGGTGAAGTTGTGCCCGGCGACCTTGAAGAAGAGCTGATTATTGAGTGCAGAGTTGATGATGCGAAGCATGTACGTCTTCCCTGCGACGACTTTGAGCCTGTAGGTGTCTGCATGCGACCATGCAGCGCACGAATCAGAAATGCACGCGTCGTCATCGACGGGCAGAGGTAAAGAGTCATCACTCACGCTTCTTGGAACATTCGTACGAGTCACCGGGCTGCCCGTTGATGGTGAACGCGTCGGAGATGTTGGGGTTCCCACCGGTAAGAAAGGCCTCGTCTGCGACATCGACCACATTGGCCTTCCACCACTCCCCTGCAGAAGATTTGAAGTACAGGAAGAGCTCGGTCATCCGGGGCCAGTTTAATAGGACGAGGCGAGCACTGTTGCAGAAACGATACCCAGGACGATGGGGACTTCATGATGGGGCTGCGGGAAGGGGCAGCGCTTAGGGCCGCCCCTGGGACGGATGATGATAGCTCCGTGGACGGTGGCACGGAGGAAGGAGACGTGGGCGTGCCACCACAGCGTGCCTTCTTGGCCGGTGACGTTGAACTTGTAGGTGTAGCTGTTCCCGGGGCGGATGGGGCACTGCGTTACCATGTTCGGCCCGTCCGCCCACGCGCTTAACATCTGGAAGATGCCATGCCTGCAGCAGCAGCAGCTTGTGACTACTGATTCCTAATTGCCAAACGCATTGAGTCTTTGCAGTTTGCCTCCATTACTTACCAGTGGATCGACATGTTGTAGGGCGACTCGTTCGTGACATGAACCACCAACGTGTCGCCTTCGTCAACCTCTATGGTGGGGCCGGGAAGCTGGCCATTCACTGCAGTGATAACTCTGTCTTCGCACAGCCGACTTACCGTCAGATTTCCCACCTGAAAGACGAAAAGCATGTCGAACTCCATCGACGGAACCAAAGATAATACTGCAGAAAGAGAAACAAGGATTGACTGCAGGGAGAGTAAGTAGTAGATCACATTGAAGGTGTGCTCCACGATGGATGCATCCGCAACGAAGCATAGGAAGACAAGAACGAAAGCCGAGGAACGCATCGGTTAAGTTGGGAGTATCGCAGCGACCGAAGCAGAGGAAAGCCTCCTCTCCGCTTTTTCTTCGAGACCGGATGCCAATGGAGAAGCCATCGAGGGCCACTTTTATAGAGCCACCGTTGCGTCGTCAAACGCACGCAGAAAGGTATTCCTCACCGTTGACAGACAGAATCAGAGCCCAAATCGTAGCAGGTGATGATTAGGTTGCAAAAACTACCACTCTGGTCAACACCATCCTATTACTAATGAATCCTTCCAGAGTTGGTAGCTTCAGTCGTACATACGTTTCCAGATTGCCCAGTCCGATCGACCGGTTAGCTAAAAGCACTCGTTCCTCGGCAATGTCGCGTGGAAATTTGTGCGTCGTCTCGGCACTATATGACTCGTCGAAAGCCAAGGTAACGACAGCTCACCTGTCGCTCTGTAGTTCCAACGAGTCGATGACCTGTCCGGTTTTGACTGCATCGATGGATCAACCAAAAGCATGATGAACAATAGCAGGTCGGGACACAAGCGGAAGTCTCTTCCTTCGCCGCAGTACTGAAAGATACGTCGATGCGATTGCAGAGTTCATAACGAACCATTTTGTCTATGATGGTTTTTGACAGGTAGTATAGGATGGAGAGACACGGTCTCGTGGGGAGAAAGACACAGGGAAACAGTACCGAGCATGTCATTTTCTGGTCCTCGACGAGTTGGCCAATCGAATCCAAACAGAGTACGAGTAGCTGAACCTTCTCATCTACCATCTCAACTACATCTTTTCGATAACAGATAGTGTCACATCTCAGGAACTAAACGAAGAGCATGCTAACTCGACTGAAGAAGGAACGGTCCATCCACTGGATGTCAAGAGTTGGTATCAACGTAGGAAATGGTGCCATGAGTAATGACTTGCAATACAAGTCTCTACGAGCCATAAACGTCATAACCGGAAGTGGGTAATCTGCTTTCCTAAGCACTCCAAGACATGAAAATATTGTTTGAGAATTCCATACTCATTGTTGCGTCCCATTCAAAAGTGGAGATTGGAATGGGTCAGCATCAGCATCAGGATGGCCCATAGAGTGAGAAGATAGGCCAACGTATGATTTATGGCTTTCATATTGAAAACAACAAGATTGGAATGCAATGCACATTAAAATATCCCATGTAGATTAGGATTGGGTCGAAATCAATAGCTTGAAGGTGTAGTTGGATTAGGTTGCCACGAAATGGGATGGCATCCCACCGGCTGCTACAGTGTGTGTCATGAGAAACGAGACTGCAGCTCCGAAGCAGATCCTTAGAAACTGATAGCGAATGCACTTTGATTCCATAACTGTAGAATTCGTTCTCATCAAATATCTCGATGCCTGGTTTGGGGGTTTAAGGGCTAAATAATCTGTAATTTACGTGGAATTACGTATATAATTAATTGCTCATAAGCTGTAAAATTGTAAGCTCACTGATGGTGGAACCACAATTTGGGCTGGCTTACTTCTACAAGCCCACTTATGGGATTGGGCTGAAGACAACCATAAAACATTCGATATCAAGCGTAAGTGGCGAAAACGAAATTTAAGTCTACGATCTTATGATAAACTATCAAAATCTTTACCAACTAAACTAGTTGGTATCTTCAATGTACTCAGTGATATATATATATATATATATATATATATATCATAACTATTAATATTATTTTTATAGAATTATTTGATTAGTAAATTTACTTAATAAATAAAAATTTATATTTTTAAAAATTACTCGAGCTTGTCGCCAAGATTATACACTTAGTTGAATGGATTGATGTAGTGTGCGTGTAACCTAGAACATCTAATGGCATCATAGACCTATTATTGCCTCAAACATCTGGACCTAAATAGTTATAGTCTCTCTAAGAAATTATGGAGGGATGCTTTCACATAGTTAGTCAGTAGGTTGAAGTCTTAACATGGGGAAACTATGGTAGGGTTGTTTCTTTACAACCTAAAAGATCAAGATTCATGAAAATGTACAACGTCTTTTCTTTAAATATTTAAAGATAAGATGATGTACATTGACCTCGTAAAATCCCACATTGACGAAAGTCTAATAATAAGGATTTTATATTTAAAAATTTATTTTAAAAAAATAAAATTCCGTAGAAACTAAGGATTGGATATATGATAAATGGTGGACGTCTATTATTGAGGATTTGGGTGTATGGGATATGGGTAAAATAAAATGGCTCAACGAAATGTTGGTATAAAATAAAAGCTTTTTAAAAGAAAACACACATTGCCACGTGAAAGTTCATTAGTTCGCTTTGTTTCTTCTCATGGAATGACCACTGAAAGTTGAGCATCTCCTCTCGTAAGGTTCACACGTTCGAGTTTCTCTATTATTATTATTATTATTATAGGATCCACTGAAATGGGTGGCGACGGCGTGGAGTTCCCTTGGACTGTAAACTAAACTGGCGAGGCCGGGAAGCACGCTTGGCCGGTGAAGGCGGCTCCGGCAATCGAGGCCAAGACGACAATCCTATCTTTGCTCTGTTTCCACTATTAAATTGTTAGAACTTGATAGAAAGAGAGGATGGAGTTATAAAAACAGATAAGCTTTAATATTCTATATTTCTCTCAAGAAAAATATTTTTATAATTTCAGAAACTTTCTTACACTCATGACCCAACATATAGGGTTTATATAATCCTCAAAGATACATTATATTAATTGTATTCAAGATGAATACAATTTGATTTATCCTTCTTTAGACTTTTAATCTATTTTTTATTCTTGATATAATGATTCTCCCACTTGATGTAATGAATATTTCTTTCGATGAAATGAACCTCTTTATGACACTTGAACAAGTTTAATTTCAACAAAAATTTGACAGACACGACACACATGAATCTTATCTATATCTCTTAGGTCTTCTATGTTACGTAAAGCATCGGTGACTATGAATGAATGGGAGGATCAAATGTAATAATCTTTATAACTCTATTTAATTTTATTTAAAAAGATAAGATATTAATTTAAAATTTTTAAATATATTTTATTTTTTTGAACTAAGAATTTTTTAATTCCTAAAACTATATTTAATCTTATTTAAAAGATAAAATATATTTATTTATAATCTTCTAAAATATATTTAAAGTACTTAAAGTATATTTTTGGAGATGAGTTCCGATTTGATTTACAAAATTACACTCATAACTATCACCAAAAATTTTTATCCTTAAAACTCTATTTAATCTTATTTTTTAAAAAAATAAAAATATTAATTTATGATCTTCCAATATATTTAACTTGTTAGCGGTGACTGTATGGCATTATTGCATCTCCGATCGGTCAGGCTTCTGAGATTGAAGGATTTGGTCCGAGTTTCTATGTATCAGACATTTATCCGAGAAGATCCTTTCGATGTTTAGGCAAAGAATTTGGTCAATATATTCAGTCGAAGAGTCTTCCACTTTAAGAATGGCATCATATGAAACCATTTACTTTCTGATCACGTCCCCTTACTCCACCTTAAATAGATGCAGGAAGAAACCACAGACGTATGGTGGAGGAAAACGTGCCGAGCTTAAACATGGGTGCATGCACCTTTGGTTCCTTTGCAAAGCTCTGCTGCCCATTCACGCTATACCTTTGCCCTTCTCACTATATATTGAAGCTAAAGAATCATCCACAGGCCAGAGACTCGGTTGGTGATTTGCTGCTGTGAGTCGTCCAAAGAGAATGCAGAGGTGTTGAATCGATGAGGAACAAAAGCAAAGCTCAAGCATTTCGTTAGATAAAGCGTGGAAGAGACAGGCGGTGAGGTTGAAACAAGAGGAGAGACAAATGAGAAGCTTTAAAGGTCCAACACATGCCGCCGCTGCTTTGTTATCCTATGGATAGAAAACGAGAAGAAGACGGCATCGGTAGGTGGTAAAGCAAGGAAGGACTGGTGGCGGACTCTGAGCAATTCCCCCGTCTCCTTTCTCGCTTAGCTTCCATGAGGAAGCTGTGGCCGAACCTGGACCGAGAAGATGGACTGGACACCGTCCTCGAGGTGCCCATCCCCGAGGAGACGTTCCTTTCCGACGCCAGCT
This sequence comes from Musa acuminata AAA Group, assembly GCF_036884655.1. Taxonomy (NCBI): domain Eukaryota; kingdom Viridiplantae; phylum Streptophyta; class Magnoliopsida; order Zingiberales; family Musaceae; genus Musa; species Musa acuminata. The sequence goes on from NC_088343.1 coordinate 43,730,475, forward strand.
CCAGGAGCAACAAGACACTCTGCGCCAACATAAAGGCGTGGATGCGATCGCACGTCGACCGGTCGCCGCCATCGCCCATTGGCCGCGGGGCCGAGCTCCAGCTCATGCTCGGTGTCATCGGGGCGCCTCTCGTCCCGGTTCCCGTCCAAGCGTACAGATCCACACTCGTCCGCGGCATGGAGAAGGATCCTATTGTGAGACTTTCTCTGTCCCATCGATGTTTCTTCTTCTTGACATCAACCAAACGAAAATTAATATGCGTGGATGGCAGGAAGTCTCCATGGCCAAATACATCGTACAGCAGTACATCGCGGCGTCGGGAGGGGAGCAAGCGTTGAACGCGATAAACAGCATGTACGCCGTGGGGAAGGTCCGCATGACGGCGTTGGAGTTTCCCAAGGGCCACGGCGGCGGCGGCGACACGGCCAGCAACAATAGGAAGGTAAGAAAGGGCGGTGGCTTCGACGGCGCCGGGGAGATTGGGGGTTTTGTGCTGTGGCAGAAGAAGCCGCATCTTTGGTGCTTGGAGTTGATGGTGTCCGGGTGCAAGATCAGCGCCGGGAGCGACGGCAAGGTGGCGTGGAGACAAACCCCATGGCACCAGTCCCACGCCTCCCGTGGCCCGCCTCTCCCCCTTCGCCGTTCTCTTCAGGTCCGTGAACTCTTTCTCCGTTCCCTCGCCTTGTTTCTTCGTTGACACGAGCGAAAAGCACACCGTTTCCTCCGTCACATGCACAGGGTCTCGACCCGATGTGCACGGCCAACTTATTCGCTCGCTCGGTGTGCCTCGGGGAGAAGAGGGTCAACGGGGAGGACTGCTTCGTGCTAAGGCTGGACGCAGAGGCGGCCACCTTGCGAGCCCGCAGCAGCAGCACCGTAGAGATCATCCAGCACACCGTGTGGGGCTACTTCAGCCAGCGCACGGGACTGCTCCTCCAGCTCGTGGACTCCCGCCTCCTTCGGATCAAGTACTCGGCGAGCAAGGGGAGCGTGTACTGGGAGTCCACCATGGAGTCGCACATCGAGGACTACCGGCCCATCGACGGTGTCAACATCGCACACGCCGGGAGGACCAAAGTGTCTCTGTTCCGGTTCGGGGAGACCAGCGACGGACACACGCGGACGCGGATGGAGGAGACGTGGAACGTGGAGGAGGTGGACTTCAACATATGGGGGCTCTCCACGGACTGCTTCCTGCCCCCGGCGGACCTCAAGGCGGGCGAGGAAAGTGCTGACGTTGGCGACGGCCCGGTGGCAACTGCGCCTCCACCTTCCAGTGTGCAACCGGCGGCCACTAGGATCGGGCCTTCGCAGGTTGCTGCAGTTGACGTAGACGAATCGGACTCCACGTCGACTGAAGAAGAAGACGAAGAAGAAGAGAGGCAATAATATCATACATATATTATATATAATACGATAAGAAGAATTTAATGTGTAAATACTGCACCGATGTAAAGAATTTTGGAGTGCATGGGGGTTTTCAGGCTAAGCTCTCCAAATATGTGCATGTCGAACTACAGATGTAATGTAATTACTGATGTGTAAATACTGGATCAGCCATTTGTGTACCCTTTGACCTACTAGCTTTTCATACGCATAGGGGCAGATTCTCCAATTGAAATTAAAAGTCAACGGATATTTTAATTAAGTCAACTTAAAATTTTATCGAGCAAATTATTATTACGAAAATGAGGGGGCAGAGACGGCGATGCTTAAGCTAATGGACCGGGCCTAAGCCCAAACCAAAATTTGACCATAATGACAAGTCACTTTCCGAACGCGACTGGTCCTCTTATCGATCGCCATTAATGATCAACAAGACATATGATTAAATTGAAACGTTCCAATGTACATCAATTGATCCTACGATTGAGATGATAAACACAGCCGCATTCTCTCCCAAGCAAAGCACACACCGTCGCATCCCTCGAAACCAGCATAAAAGTGTTCCTTCCCTCTGCAGGCTAAAGTTGGCGAAGGACATGCCTGTCTCTCGAGTCATTTACAGCTTTCGGGAATTCTTTAGGAAAAAGAATTAACCAAACCACAGACGCCGGCCCACAAAGTCGTACAGCACGAAACGTGTCGCCGGTGGTGGGTAACCCCACGTCGGATGAACATGCCAAATAATTCGAACGCAGATACAATATTTCATTAACACTTGATTACAATCGATACATTTTTATTTCCAAACATGCAAACCGCAAACCATGATCTTATATAGCTTTCTTCACATCCAGAGAGTAGACTCGAGACTCGGCAAAGAACTAACGAACTTGGGAGCCCTGCTTATTTCTTAGCGACCAGCACATTTCTTGCGCTCCGTCACACACACATAGGCTGCTAGAGAGAAAGAGAGAGAGAGAATTAGGGGGGTGATTGATGACGACTATCAAGCTGGACGTAGGTGAAAGAGAGCTTGGAATTCCTTATTGCGAAACTAAAGGATTCCAAATATAAGACAGCCACCGCTTATTGTTTCTTCACACCCTGCGATCCATCCCTGCATCCCCCGCCAAAATCTGCTGCGCTGCCACCTTCCTAAATCCATTATAAATTCCCTACTGCTGCTGCTTATGCCACATATATATATATATATATATATATATATATATATATATATATATATATATATATATATATATATATATATATATATATATATATATATTCTTCATAATTTCTTCTCCTACTCCCTATCATAAAAACTATTGCAAGCACCAAGACTGCAGTAAGTTGGTGTAAGTGAGATGGGTCAGTAGGTCCATTCCTGAGGGAGGCCGATATCATGGGTTGCTGCCGTCGCCACTGCTGCATCAGGCGTCGGCGAGGCAGTTAGGTTGTGTTTCCTTCTCTGATGTGATAGCCCCGCACTGCTTCGCCCAACAAGGGCATCTGCCAAGCCAAAAACAAGAGCTTCCAAATTAGAATATGATAACAACACTCCACCAATGTGGACATGAACGCATCTCAGAGTAATCACCATGAGTCAGAACAAAGCCACCGGGGAAGCGTGGCTGTGCTGCGAACTCCTTCAGGTTCAGGTTCAGAGCTTGAACCACCCTATCGGGAACCAGCACGGTTGAACAGCCTGTGCAATATCAAGCAGAAGTTGCAACACACTGTATAAAAGGGAGAACAGCGAGGAGACATGTAGCACATCAAAGCAAATAAGGGAGAAACGAGGGCGAAGTCTACCAGCTTAATGTTGACTCCCGATACAAAGGAAAAGTAACGCCAATGAACTGCTCACCGAGACGACGAATGATGGGAAGACTATGGCGGACCGCTCCAAGGTTTACAGGAAACGACAGAATAATGATGAGATTCTAGCGGTGAAAAGAATTTTACCGGTCTTTTTCCTTGGCTCGAGCTTCTTGCCAACCGTCCGCGGCAGGAAGACGCCGGTCCCGGCGGACTCCTTCCGCGAGCCGGCGTTGTGGAGGAACACGGCCCGCATCCCGGACCCTGGAAGCGGTGGTTGCTGCTGCTGCGGTGGCGGTTTTCGGAGAGGTGGCCACGCGGAGGGCGATAGATCCAAGGGCCGGCCACCGCCTCTGGCTTTGCTCTGCGTTCCCCAGGCCACCGACAGCGGCTGCTTCATCGTTTGCTGCTGCCTCGGATGGTGAAACTAACAGAGAGCACCAGATGTCAGGGAACTGAGGGCTAATAAGAGATGCGGATCAGAGATTAACGAAACGGTCGAGGCTCACTTGTGTTGCCTGCAGTTGCTGATGCGTGAGAACGGGAGTGACGGCACCGGTCGCATGGTAGCCAAAGCTCGCGTTCTCTGAAGCCACCGACGCCGCCAGGGTGGGTTTAATCGGCGCGCCAAGAATCCCGCGGTCGTAGAGACTCTCGCGACGGCCAAGATCGTTGCTCCGCATCCGAATCACCTGCCCCGCGGCTTCGTAGAGCAGGTCAGCGGGATCCTTGTTTTGCTTCTTCATCGGAGACGTGGATGGCGGCGAAGAGACGAGCGACGGGCCGTTCGAGCTCCCCTTGTTGGAGGCGGTGGACCACGCGCACAGCGTTGACTGGGGCGAGCGTGCCATGGCCTTGAAGAACTCGTCGGATCAGCGGATCTCCGGCGTGAACGCCCACATAAATTAGTCGCCAGATAAGAGGATCAATACTCGTTACCTTTGCGTCGTCCGCTGCACCACCGGAGGCATCCTTGTCCTCGTCTTGGAGGAAGTAACGAGCCATCTGCTGCGTGAGCCCGGCGATGTGGTCCTCTTCCTCGTCGCTCTCTTCCGTCTCTGTCACCGACTCCACAGGAGAGTCCAGATTTGAGCCAAACCCAAAAGAGAACTCGCCCGTAAAGCAAGCCGCGGCAAAGTCGCCCCCACCGTCCTTGCCTCCTCCTCCACTGAGAACGAACTCGTCGCAGAGGAAATCAGAAGGCAGCCAAAGCCCTCCATCATCAAACTCTTTGGCCATGTCACACAACAACAACAAAACGTGTGCACGCGCGCTGCTCGCAGTTGTTGGACTGGTTCGAAGGATAACCAAGCAGAGAGATGCCTAGAAATAGAAGGAAGAGGTGGTGATAAGATGAGATGCACAGAGGAGGAGCGGGTAGCTACGAAAACTCCTCTTCTCTTCTCTTCTGAGATGAAGAAATCAACAGATGGAAAGGGAGAGAGATGGAGATTTGGGGGAGGAATGTTGAGGAACCGTGAGCAGTAAAGAGAAGTGGGGTTGAGGGCGTTCCCAGTTCCAGGACAACCGCAACGCAACACGCCCCCCCAACCCACACACACACACATCTTTTTAGGAGACTAAGAAAGCCTTTAAAAGAGGTGAACGCAACGCAAAAGCCCTAATTTCTCACCGCACTGCCGATCCATCCCATGGCCGCATCCGTGACCGGTCCTCCGCCCCCACCGACCCGCCATGTGTCCGTCCCACCACCCAAACGCACGCACCCGAACCCAGGTCGCGTGTTGGGCTTCCCACCTACACCGTCGGTAAATAGTAAAGACTTGCGGCAGAGAATAATTAATGTAGTAAGCTGTAAACATCAATAGGAGGTACTTCAAAACCCATTTAGGGCTGTTCCTTTTTCTTCTTCAATTGCCAAAGCTCGGTGTAAGATTTAAAGATACTTAATACAAACGAATCCGTATCACAATACACAGCACAACATAAATCCAAAAACCTCAAATGATAGGAACGGTGCAGAAGAAGAAGCCAGCAAGTTGCTCAAACGACCATCGTTTTCTACAACGTATCAGCTTTCCATCACCGGACCACACCGAGTTGAGGGGCTCGGCCATTGTACCAGTAAAAAAAAGGCTTTTTTATTTTTTTTTTATTTTTTATTTTCCAATATATTTTTTATATTTTTTAATTAGTATTTTATTTTTATTATAATTTATTTTTTTCAATAGATTTCATCAGTTTCTATTCGAATTCAGTTTCTCAGGAATAATATTTTTTTAATAGATTTATAATATAATTTCAAAGTACTTACCATAGGATCATTCGAAAAATACTATAATTAACAAATAATTTTTTTATATAAGAAAGATTTATAATTTCTTGATGAAGATATTTAAATTTATTTTAAAATATTATAAATTGATAGGATAAATCTCTTATATATGGGGATTAATTATATAAGTGTGAAGATCGAATATATATTTTATAATTATGATAAATAATATACATTTATTATTAGAAAGATGAAAAATCCTTGTGTTTCCATTGTAAACAACCCCTCTACTCGTCCACCACACTTGTCAGGATAAAGGGAGCATGACGTCTCTGAGAAGCCACGTTGTCCTTCAAAAAAATACTAGTATTGATATGTTCCTTGGGAGACCATAAGACATGGGTGCACAGTCCGATCTCTTTCGCCGGAGATAAGAGACAAAACGTTCATTATATTAAAGCGATGGGAATCGTCATTTCCTTTATTATAAACAGTCTCTCTTTTGTACGCTACGTATCAAATACATATAACATAATAATCTTTATGTCATTAGCAGTCATCCGAGCACGAGATTGATCTGCGCCCCAAGGAAATTAAACTTTGTATATGGATCCCATTGTTGATTTATGATAGTATCAAATAAATTTCAATGTAATAATAATAATAATAATAATAAAAGTCTTGTCTTCTGTATTGGATGAGTTTATAAGATAACTATTTTTTTTGTCCATCGTCATGCTATTTATAATTTTTTAGTATTTTAATAAAGATACTATAAAAATATATTAATTGATTGGTATACTAATAAAAATATGAATTAATAATTATTTTTTGAATTAATCATAATGTTTTTAATAAAATTATAATAACTTTATGTGACATTAAAAATATTATAATTTTATTTTAATATATTCTAATTGATATTATAATAAATCTAATAGGACGATTCCATTCCAGAGGACTTAAGAAAGAAAAAATAAAAAAAAAAATCAAAAGGATATTTTAAAAAAGAAAAATATTTAAAAATAAAATTCAAATATACGATCTTATGATATATTTATTATCAAGATCTTTATTTTTTATTTTTTAATATATAATAAAAATTAAAGAAATTATTTTTTGTCGAAGAAAATAGAAAAACACAATAAAGCTGCGTTGGACAGCTGGGCAGTAAATAAAGTAGGCGAGCTGCCCGCCTAAATAAAGTAGGCGGGGGCAGTAAATAAAGTTGCCTTTGATGTGCCACCCCCCCCTCCCCGCAAGGATCTGCGTCGGTCGCAGGTTGTTGGTATCCCCGCCCTGTTCTGTGGTCTGCGGTCACGGTTGTTGCCACCGTAACACTCGGCGCCCCACCTCTCCCGAACGGAATCCGGAATCTCCAGGTAAACATACAGGCAATAAAGATTCCGTCTTCCACCCACCCTGGCCATCCGCCCCACCGCCCGTCCCCACCACCGAAAAGCAAGGGGACGCCGTCACATGGGCCGACCCACCGCTTGACGGCGCCCGTCACTTTCGGCGTAAAGGACGGCAGCCGCGACAGACGGCGAAGGCCCCACGATGCCCGCTGCTCCCCGGACGTCACACCCTCCTTCATTAAATCGGATTCATTGTCCTGCCACTTCCGCCCGCCCTCACCCCGCGCAGTTATTATTATTCCAAGGGAAATATAATAAAAGCGAGCTGAAAGGGGGCAAGCGACGACGATGCTACGTTTAAGGGTCGGAGGAACGGTGGCGCCGCCCCACCGAAAAGAACGGCACGGCCTGACGCGGAAAATGCCGATGGCGCGAAAGAGGCGAATAAAAATAGAGAGAGAATAATAAAGCGTAAAGTTGATATATATATATATATATATATATATATATATATATATATATATATATATATATATATATATATATATGTGTGTGTGTGTGGAAATGGAAATCGATTAATGGATGCATTTAATACAAATAAAAATTCCAACATCATTGAAGCGCTACTCGTGTGATTTAACCCGCGAAGCAACCGATGGACCCGCCAAATTCTTCCTTCGCCATGAAGTTTGGAATCTCCCGCCATCGAGCCTTTCCCTCACGGCCTTCACTTCAGCCTTCATCTATGCTGAGGGAGAAAGTATGAGCGACAAAAGAAGATAAATCCGAACATTCTCTCTTGGATAATAGGCCACGAGAGTCGATAGATCATAATTGCACTTAGGCTATTATCCAACGATGATATGGATAATTTTAACACTAACAGCTTCGTCATCACGTAGATCAAGAAAACTGATGAGGATAATAATTACGATAAGACTCACGTGACATCAGCTGCATCAGGTGACGCATCTCGCCTCTGTCAACTTGATGAGTCACCTGGTCAACGCGAACCGGAACGCCTGCCGAGGCACATTAACACCCTGTTCAGGCTCGATTTCTCACGCCACACCAACGGTAATGTCAGACACTACCAGAAGTACGATTCTACTCCCTGCGGGCAGGCACATCATGCAACGATAATTCTTACTATAAAAACCCTTATGCTTTGAGGAGAAAGAGAGGAGGACGGAGCTAAAGAAACCCTATTCACCCTACACTAATTTGATCGTCGGAGGGGTCGAGCCGAGCTCCCCGACCCGACCTTTGTGCAGGTGTGAAGGCCGAGGTCTCCCGCTAAACGCCCAGGCGAGGAGCCCCTTCCCGGAGGAAACGGCGACCCCGTCCTGATCGGACCACCGTAATCGACCACCTCAACAGTCTCGAGAAACGTCCCAAGAAGATTCCCGATCATCCGGACCCGAACCAAGCCGCGTCGGCCTCGAGGCCACGACTTAAAGTTGTTTACACTAACAGAAACAATATATAAACACCAGCATGGGAGACATTACTCCTTGCAATCGTCGGCAAGAGGTCATATCTCCTGTTTTGACTTTCTAAAATGGGTCCACGAGACTCACTCTTCACCGATCTTACAGTTGGGAGAAAGAACTGACTCTACATTAATGGTCGGTGGCATGATCCGATTTCACCAGTCTTTTCTTTTAGATGGACGAGGAAAAAATCATGCTCTGCCTGACTCAAAGAAGCAAGGAAGACAAACCGAAGGCTTCACCACAACAGTCCTTATGTGTTGTTTCTAGGGGCATATATCGACAAGTCGCTTGTATTTAATATCTTTACTATATAGGGTAAGAAGAGCCTTGATGGAGACTGGTCTACCTCATCTAGTGCCCAGATATAAATGTCAAGCCTTAGGCCAAGTCGAGACAAGTAGAAAAAAAAACTCTTTACTCCCTCATTTACACCGTTGATATTATTGTTTTTCTCCCTTTCTGTTTTTATGATTTAAACATCAGAATGGTCAAACCGAGACACCCTCGACATAGACCTACTATACAATATCATCGAGATAGCCAATAGGCACAACCAAGAGGCTTATTTCTCCAGCACTCTCCAGCACTCTCGTGTCTTCTTTTAAAGCAAAGATCTTATCTGCTAAAGTTGGTACGAGACTTATTTCTCCAGCACTCTCCACATGCAGCTCGAGACACAGTTGACATGAAGTCTACTTAACGGCTCAGCGGAGCGCAGACGGAGGAGCAAAGCATCGAACGAAGACGCAAGAGTTGGGTTCCCAAAACCGGCAGCAGCACAGCAAACATACGATGAACGACAGCTTTGACGTACCCCCGCATCTTCCTCCTCCTTTTCTTCCTCGGCGTTTCTACTACTTTTGGTCACCATCTTGTCAGAACTCTGCAGCAAATGGCGGAAGGAAAGGACGGGCAGAAAGCTGGCGTCCTCTCGCCCGCTGTCGCTGCTTTCTTCTCGGTTTTCGTGGCCTACCACTCTTTCTCTGCCCTCTCAGAAACCAATAATGCACATCGCCACAACATTTTGTCTGAGTTTTCTTTCTCTTCGATGACTCTGATACTACTGAGCCATGCATGAGCGGCAGATGACAGCTTTGACCCCACGTCCGGTCGTAAATGTCAGCAGATCTTACAACGTTGACCTAAACTCTTATGATCATCTTCTAGCACAGAAGCTGGTGATCGAGGTGGTGGATTTGATGTGCTTCGGAGTCGTGGGTTGGAGTGCCTCTTTTGCTTTAATCTCAAGGTGGGACCGAATCTTCAGATTATGGTTCGGGAGAAATGTGTCAATGTCAACTCATCATACAAGATGAGTTTTTCCTCTCAAAGGAAATCAATACATTATTACTCTATTTCCGATTCCTTCCTTTATGAATGTGTATATATTTTGATGACTTAACTGTGTGTCCAACTTTCTAGGAAATTTAAATTATAAATAAGTACCATGACCGCACCACCATAATATCACTATTTCGATGGAGAAAATAAAATAATAACAGCTTCTCTATCCTATATATATATATATATATATATATATATATATATATATATATATATATATATATATATATATACTAAGTTTTATTTTTTTAACTTTTTTTTAAAAATTTTATAAAAGATGTGATTAATCGTGATGTTCACTGCCATCCGAGTCTTTTATCTTTCGTTAGCTATTATTGGTATACTCTCACCCATCACGTTACCACTCATTTGTTTTTTATCATCGTACCCCTCGTTCTTCTTTGATAACAAATATCAATATCTTATCTTTCTCTCTTGATTTCATCATGAAACGTAACCATATATATAATTATAAGATTTTTATTTAATATTAAACATGGATAAACATATCACATCACCATTAGCAATAATTGGCTTGTACGACAAAGTGAAAGCGATGAATATCATATAATTTTTCCTAAGAAAAATAATAATTTTTTTTATAAAAAATAAAAGTTATATAAAAAATAGTTTGTAATTAGTAAGAAATAATTATGTCTCTTAATTACTAATAATAATAATATTATTATTTTCCACAACTCCTCCTTCCCCTCAAATCCATCAACTTCTCCTCCTCTTTTCCCTTTATCTTCTGCTCTCTCCTACCTCCATATCCTTCCTTACTGTATCCCCTCGACTCTCTCTACTTCCGCCCACTCCCTTCCCTCCTACCATCGGAAGTTACTCCGACGATGCTCGTTATTCGAAAAAGAAGAAAAAAAATATTTACGTTTATTCACATAAAAAAAGTCCATAAAATATTAAAAAAATTAGAATAAAAATAATAAAAGAACAAAAAGAGAATTGTCAATAGAATTATTATTTTTACATAAAAAGCGCTGGATGTGCGGTTGGTAGTTGTTTTGGATAATTAATGTGCACAAGCCACTACACGCTAATCCATCATCATCAGCTTAATCCAAAATATTGAGATTCTAATGCCGCTTCTCCCTTGCCGGGAGGTGTTTTTGTGTTACCCGTCTCAAGATTCCTCGATTGCTTGGAGATTCTTCCCGGTCACAAAGTCCAAGACGTTGACACCCGAACAAGAACGATCCCTCACCAGCCCCCAATGGTTGACCGGCCTTTGCACGACAGTGATCGATTACCTGCACTCCGCCTAAAAAACGATCCGAATCTGAAGAACGAACAGTCAGATCTCAGCCCACACGCTGATTAAAAGATGTTCTTATCAGCTCCAACAACAAGTGACGTACAAGGCACAACTTCTCAGATGCCCCACCAATCCATTCGACCCGACTCCTGAACTCCATTTGCGATCGGCATCATACCGAAAGCGATTACAACGTGGGACAGTGAAGTGGCAAGTTGTGTGGTGGAAGAATGGAAGAAGACCTGCACCTATAAAGTTGCTGGAGATTTCCAATCATAAGATCAATTGTTACATTGACATTTCAGAACTGCATCCAACATATCCCTCGCACACTATATGTCGCAGTAAATGAGTTCGATTGTACCTATAAATTACAGTGTAAGCATACTATATGTCGCATATGTTACATGTCTAGATTCTCGTTCGACTCAGAAACAAAACAGTCTGATTCACCAGCCTACCAAGATGATCCCCAGGTTGAACGACTATAAATATATCCATGTAAAATTATCCTTCTTTCATGATCTACATTCATTTTTCACACATTTACAAGTTTGCTTTGTGTGTTTTGAAGTTAATATGCAGACAGTACATGTAACCCGGCCAGCAGCGATTGGATGCAACTTGAACAGCCCTGCAAAGCATGACTGTAAAGACGACAGCTGCGCCTGCTATTAGAGTTTGGGCGAAAGGTTTTCACATTCTCGGCCATTCAAAGATACCTGCACAGGGAGAAAAACCAAGGTATGGAAAGAGGAAACAAGGAGTGCAAATCTGTTCCCTTGGTTTAGGATCTACAGAACAAAATCTCAGTTTCACAAACAACTCCAATAGCTCGACAAGCATGCAATTTCCAGTGCGGGTTCCTAGTAGCAGTATGTTAAGAAATAGTTCATATTGAAAGCATTGATCGACCACGAGGAAAAGAAAATACAGACCCCAATACTAAGATCCAAAGTTTGTCATTACCGATTTAACCAATTGCTCGATTGGTAACTCTGTTATGTATGTAACAGCAAACACCAAACCCATGACGCAGAGTACAAGTCATTGTATGCCAAAATCATGCAATTTATCTGTTTGTTTAGCAGAAAAAGGTGTCCTTCTGATTTTTGGGACCAATTTTATTTCAAGAATCTTCTCGTAGACCATGCAAAATCGACAACTTTAGCTAACAACTTTGACACAAAGAACACTAACCCATATTCCAAAACAAGTGACGCGTCTCGAGACTCAAAAAGTGATCATAAGAAATAACTGAGGAAGAAGCATGCTTTGCGAATATATCACAAGGCATCTCAAGGACAACATGGTACAAGCAAAATTGATTCTCATGTGATAGCAATAGAAAGAATATTTTACCAATAGAATATCTTCGTCGGTGCCATATGATTTCCGCGCTTCATCCAGGCACTTCATGGAAACTTTCTCATATTTCCTAAAGAATTTTCACAGAGAAATGAATAAAAGAAGTGCTTATTGGACAATATGATCATACCAAAGAGAAATTAAAATATTAAACAAGGAAATAATGCCATGTAGAGAACAATACTTCAAATGCATAAAACTCAGCTACATAGTGTAGACTGAACAATTATGCAGTCTTGGAAATCTGAGACTAGGATGGTCAGCAAAATACTTTTTCACAATGTTTTACTCATACAGAATTCTCCGATTGGGATGAGATGATTTATCAAGGTAAAATTGGTAAAAGAGGGCCTACAAGGCATTCTTTTGTCCACACAACTAAATCACAACCTCTGTGCTGCAGTTACAAACAGCTACAGGAAAATCCTATATGATGTGATGAACAAAATAGTGAACAATTAACAATGACTATTTCAAATGACGTGATGAACAAAAGAGATACACAAATCAAAAGATGATCACTGATTTGACGACAATGTGAAAATGATTAATTCTGACCATGATCTATATGATGGATACCTAATTGGGAGCTCACGTGCACGATGGTGAATTGATCAATATATTAGTACCGGTTGCCACATTAAATAAAACCCAAAACAGAACCCCAGAGAGAAAATGGAAAACGACTAAATTCAATCTAGTCAAACATGACCTGAGATGCTTGTCAAAGTTGTAACTTTAATATGAAATGGTTAGGTATCATATGGTCCTATGATAGGAATGCCACAGAAACTGACTTCCATCTTGTATTATCACCGAAAAAAAAGGACAAAAGTTTTATAGCAAATGTGTTGCTCAATATGAACAGGAGTGTTTCGAGCTTTTGAAGGTTCAAACAAGATTGTAAAATTCAAGATTCTTGGTGATGCTATTTAATAAATGATAGATCAATATGTTGAGTAACTTATTAAAGGAAGGATGATTCTTTTGACAGAGATAACCTCAGATGACCTCTCATGCATAAAAGAAAGACATGATATGTAGACGCCAAATTATATAAGTACAGGTGCACCACAACCAAAAGGTCGCTTCAAAGTTGCTTCACCCATTATGTTCAGAACATTTTTATTAATGGCAAACTACAGTTTTATAGCAAGCTTAACCAAATCATTTCTAAAACATCCATTGCCTTCAGGAACACATTTAGAATGGCATTGCATAGTGCACATGTCAATTCATTAAGACTGAATTTGGCCAAATAGTGATGCATATAGTTGCTAGAGATTTGATTTACTTTCATGGAAAACACACTTTCCAAAAACCAGTTTCATAATCAAATAATACCATCAGAGACCCAAAAAGAAACCCCATTCGCAATTCTGGAAGAAGATGATAATAAAATGCTGGTCCTATCCTTATTTCAGTGTAAAAAAAATGCACCTAGAACTGGCAGGATCTCTTATTTCAAATTCACCGTTATCTCCATCGTAGCCACATATTACAACATAATGCCCTGCTCAAAGAATTTATTTCACTTAACCAATATAAATGTAATGACAATATAGCAAAAAGAATAACTTTGAAAGACAAAGAGAAAAAGATGGTACAACTTACAACAACAGAATTCAAGCAATTTAATTTGGTCAAATGTTAAACAAACTGTTAACAAAGAACAAGAATAAACAAGTGACAGATGGCTATGACAAATATTTTGTCATCGCCAGATGACATACAAGGAGCTGACAGTTCAGGGAGGCTTGTGTCAGAGGATGACTTCAGTAAAAGTCATCAACTGATGTTTCAGATAAACTGATTTAATTTGCAATACAGACATAGACTTTTCAGCCTCTGCCATGGATTGCTCTTCTTCCATTTAATGACATTTCCAACTACTATTATCAAAGAAAGCTGGCTATATCATTGTCAATTTAAATATATTGATTTCTTTGATTCACTGAAAGAATATCATTAGTACACTATTTTATTCACATTTAAAATGAATGCCTGACACACCATCGCCAGGGCATCATGAAGTCTAGTTTGTACATATCATGTATAGTTTCCAGCTTACTGACTAATAATACCTCATGGTTAATATAAATAAGAAAATAATGGTACAACTGTATATCAAAGAACTTACCCATATAATCTGTGTTGCTCATATAGCACTCAGCAACAGGAGCATCTTTTGTCCAGGATTGACTGCATGAAATATAGTATTGGGAAAATCAATTAATGGTCCAAAAAGAATCAATAGTCGTCCAACATGAACAGATCTTTAATTACCATATGATAAAAACGCCAAACAAGAACTTTTTTTTTTCACTGTGATTTGGTGTCCCATAGTATAGGTCTACTGCTGGTGGTTCATGTTCATGAGACTAAAGATCTAAACTATAAGTTCAGAAAGGTAATGAAATCTGTATACTTTATCACTTAGTAAGGAGGGAGAGAGGGGTGGTCGGGAAGAGAGTGTAGGATCACAAGGTTATGAAAAACTAGCTAAGATTTTTTAATATATGAAAGTTATCTATGAAGGTGCTAACTAGATCTTAAACCCCACAAGAGATGGGTAAATTTGGGTAGAGCTTTTACCTTAACTTGATCTTGTTAACTAAAGCAACAGCAACACATTGGCCTGATAGTATTAGCCAAGAAATATCTTTTGCACTGATGGATCTGCACTGTGGAACATGATAAATGTTTTAAACTAGTAAAGCGAGTAGATAGGTACTCATTCAACCACATTATATAACTTTTTAAGCAGTGGCCATAACATCCACATGTTGATAAGAAGTACAGACACATACTTGTATGCTAATTCCAGCTTCAAGTGCTTTTTCAAAAAGTCCGTCTACTCTTCCTATGTCATCTTGCAGTTGTTCCTGTATATGTTCAAACGTCATCAAGTTTAGACTGTTGTTTATAAGGGAGAATAAGGATAAACAGCCACACAGTCTATGTAAAAGAGGTGTATGTGGGGATCTGAGCAATTGAAAAAAGAGGAAAATATCACAAGAGAAACCATGACTAGGAGCATACATCTGATATTGAATAAGAAATAACTATAAATTTATTTAAAAAGCAAAAGTGTGAGGCACCCAAACTATAGCAAGTACAAATCCTGTACCCAAAAAAAGAGCATAAAGCACGCATGGTGCATGTTTGTAAAGAGCCATGAACAATAGCTGAGAAGTGATACATACATGATACCTACAACTGCATGTGCATTTTCAGTGTATCATGCATCTATTTATGTAGAACTTCTTCTGTTTCATACTTTAGAACAGTATAATCAACATATCCATTTCTCTTAATTCTCCAGAAAGGAATAATTTTATCTCTGACACTTTAGTGAAAGTATGAGACCAATAATAGCGATGCGTCTTGAATAACACTCAAAGAATTAGCCACAGTAGAATAAAGTGACATGAATCTGCATATATTCTAAAAAGTAGGATGCCTCTTCAACAGTTCTGAAAAACTTTAATATGCAAAAAAGTGACATAAATTTGCTGAAATGAAGACTTTGATTGGGCACTCACCCTATAGTAGGATTCAGCTGAATAATCTGGATTTGCACCTAAAGTGACAGTCAAGAAAGAGAAGTCCACAGAAAACGTATGCAACAAGTATGCTAGATCAACAGTCCAAATGCTGCAAAAAGAAGTGCAGAAATATCAGTGTCCAAAATCATGCCATGCCAGGTGATTTAAGAAAGACAAACTGAATATTACAATCTTTTCCATATTTTGCAGGAACATACATTGGGTGAATTGATACACAAGAAAGGCATCTAAAAGTGAAGTGCATCATATCCACAAATGGGAAAACCAGGTTTTTTTTCCTTTTTTTAAAGCACATCAACATGTAAATTCTAGATAACAAATGTCGACAAGTTTGCATATCAAGTACTTGGATTAGTGCCACAGGTGACAAAGTTCCAAAATTTGAATTGCAAAGTCTAGTTCATTCTGAGAATCCATGAGTTCAGTAAATCCACCACATTCATTATCATAAACTAGTAATTCACCAGGTTATAAATATCCTATGTGCAATATTTATCATTATTAACAACTTTCAAAGCCGTATTGTAACTGCAGATCCCAGAATGGATTCTTTTAGTATATAGCCCTTGGTAAATTGAAACATCTAAGAAAATCATATTTAAGGCATGTTCAGATCAACATAATTTGAATTCAGTGCAACAAAGGCTAAGAAAGCATACACCAGCTTTGAAAATTTAGTGATAACTAATAATCATAGACTCAAAAAACTTAATTTTCTACCAAAATTTGCAGATGCTAAAAGACGTGAAATAGTCTGAATAAACCAATGATAAGCTTGTTTCATTATGACGGAACATATAGATAATGGAACTTTTGTAACAGACTTCTAACATCAAATGTGATCACTATCTATTTGTTTTAATATTACTATAATCTGATCCCTTAACCACACCCCAACACACACACACACAAAAAAAAACCAGTAACATGCTCGAGTAAACCCATCTAGTTGGATCTATGTCTTTGTTAGTAGCATGAACATTGTAATAGATTAAAAGGCCTGTTAGAAGTCTCAGGTCTATAGAGGTCCATCTTTTCCGATTAGCTCATCTAAATGGTTCAGTCTACATGAATTCCTTTTAGAAGAAAAATATTGTACAAGAAAATAAGCACACTTCAGAAGTTCCTTCTCTGTAAGTTCTATTGCAAGGTTTGAGTTGCTGTATTCTCCCGGTCGCATTCCACAATCATAACCAAAGTTCTATAGCATTAGTACTTCACATGACTTAAAACTATATCAACACATATCTACCGTTGCGACTTAAGTTATATTCCTAGGGTTACATGTGCTATGCAATCATAACCTGACAAAGTTTGACAATGTCGTCTAAAAGGCCATGCTTGGAGATAGGACATTCAAAACATGGCAAGATTGCGTGGCATCATAGACACCGTCACGTGTGATTGAAGGGGAAATAGCTCCAACAAAGCAATTTAATGTACATTTAATAGTGGCTTGAAAGAGAGAAGAACAAAGGAAAGGGAAATCTAGCTGGTGAAGATAAAGCAGAGGATTTTACTATTGAAGAGAAATTAAGAGCCAAATCAAGCCAAATTACATCTACCATGAAAATATTTTTGTAACTAATAGGGCCATCTGAAACTAGACACTCCTCGAATCCCTATTTGAGCAGATTTGATCTTTTTGGCAACATTTTTCCAGCTTCTTTTTCCCCTTTCAAGAATCTGCTCCTCGGGTGGACCATGGTTCGATGCTTTCACATCCGAAGCCATCCAATTTGTGCGCAAAAGGAGCGACACAATCTATCCAGCAAGAATAAGAAGAAAGAGGGCTCACCTTGTGGTGCGGCAAAGCTTCTCGAGGTCGTGGATGTCGTACTGCTCCAACCCTATGGTCCTCAAGACCATCAACACGCAGGCGAGGCCGCAGTCCCAATCGAATCGCTGCCGCACATGAGGGACCTAGAAAACCACACGACACCACCATCATCAATCAGGCAGGGCAATCAGCCGCCGAAACGGAGGAGAATTGGGATAACAAAGGAAGAAGACCAACATCCACGAAGCGAGAGCGACAAGAGACGGGACGATCAAAACGGAAGGAGAAAAGACGGCCTTCGTTCGCCTCCACCTCCTCCTCATCACCACCAGCATTACGGCGTGCCGCCCTTCCTCCGATCATCTTCACCAGCTTGTCAGCAATAAGGCGGAAAGGCCACAGAACCATTCAAGCCGCTCCAGGGCAGCGGTTTCATTCATAGCATCAAAAGCAACCCCCCAGATTTAGGCAACAGGAAGCCGATGCTGCCGCCGCGGCGGAGGGCGATCCGCACCGACTCGATTCATCAATTAATCCGATTTGGAAGAAGCAGCAGAATTGGTCGGTCATTCACGAATCGACCGAACTCAGCGGCCTATAAAACTATAAATGGGAGACGACGGAGTTCCGCGACGCCTTCTGCCACCAGACGACAGATACTACTAAACCCGGGATCCACGTGGGGCCGTCCAATTCGCGCCCCACTGGAGACGCGGGTGTGCCGCCTGGGGAGGGTAAAATGATGCACCGCGGCTTTTTCTTTTTCTTTTTTTCTTTTTAATAATTATCCATCTCATTTATTACTTCGTACGGGGATTGCGGGATAGGAGGCAGTAATAATGGGCCAATAAATCCGAAGCGAAGCGATGCGCCAGCGGGAGATCGTCTCCACGGAGGGTCGGATGGAGAAATGAAGACCGGATTCGTACGGCGGTAGGAAAATAATAGAGATAATAATTTGGCTTGGACGCGAAGCAGCCGTGGTGGTGGTCGGTTAGGTGTGTGACTCTGTTCGCGGTTTTTGTGTGTGGGAAGAATGAGGTGTATACTGTGGAGGGCAGATGCGCTGTTTTTAGAATTGACGAGGATAGATACGTAAAGATACTTCCGTGTTACTTTCCCTTTAGAAACCATTAAAAGAATCCCGCAGGAAAAGGGGAACAAAACGACGAGCTTCGCTATTTCGACGGTTCCCTGAAGCCTCCCTCATCACTTCACTTTTCTTTGTTCTCCGCCTTCCCCGTCGGTACCCATCGCCAATCGGAGCCCCGCCATGGACGTGGGAGGCGCTTACGCGGAGAGGCCAGACGCCGGAGACGCCCGCGGCGGCGGCGGAGGGACGAGCATCGACATCACGGCTCTGGACGGCATCATGAACGTCAACTCCCTCTTCACCTTCGCCGTCTTCGTCGGCCTCGCCTGGAACCCCTCTTCTTACCCCGACGGCGGCCTTCCGGACGTCGACTGCGCCGTCGGCAACCGGGTAGTGGAGGACCTAGTCTCCTTCCACGTCCTGGCCTTCGCCTCCTTCCTCTTCTCCAGCCTGATCGCGCTGTGCCTCAAGCAGGCCGTCCGCCTCGTCCACCCCCACCGCCGCGCCGCGGCGCGCATCAACAAAGCAGTGCTGCGCGGCGGAATCGTCGCCTCCGCCGTCGGTTCCGTTCTGGGCTGCGGCTTCCTCACGTTGGCCCTCGTCAACGTGGTCCAGGTCAAGCTCGGCAGGCTCGGGTGCAGCGGCATCGCGGTGGGGGCCATCGTGCCGCTCGTCACCCTCATCCCCACCGCCATGATCATCTACATCGCCATCATCTTCTATGCCTTCACGCGCCGCTCACACCACGGCTTGAGATGAACCAGAATAAGTGAGCTAGGGTTTGGATTTCTGCTCTGAATATTTGCTCCTTATAAGGTATGGACTGAATCTTAACCTATCTGGTTTGAGTTGTATAACAGAAGAGTATTTGGGACTTCGAAGTCAATGGTCCAACTTTAACCTTCGTGTATTTTGTTTGTTGTCATATACTATTTGAGCAGTTAATTGCTTAGTAAATGTCTCTCTCTAGTCTATGAAATAGATCACTTGGTTTTGGAGATTGCAGTGGACCACAGATCATCCAAAATGGAGAGTAGATTCTAATAAAGGGAGCAGGTATTGATTCTAATAAATCAATCAAGCACACTCATCGTTGGAAAAACCTGGGATCTTGTCAAAAGTTGACTTCACTGCCTCATTCCCATATGCTTTCTATGTGCATTCATCAATGTGTTTCCATGGGTACGTCGCACAACCTATCTTTTCATGTCCTCCTCACCTGCGTTTTTGTTTAATGTTTTAGTTAGATTCCCGACATCTAAACCACACAAAAGGGTTTACGAAGTTACCTTCTTTGTTAAGCAATCTCTGAGCATAAGCTCGGTCATTGGCGTCATCATCATCTTTGCTTGAAACCTCCCCATCTTCCTATTTTTTTGTCGCAAGTCTTCATCGCCAAGTTCCACCCAAATGTCGGTGTGACATGCCAACCTGGTTTCCCCTTGCTCTGTCTACTACCTCAACCAGGATGTGGCAGGGTAACTTTGCTGTACCCAAATCAACACCAGGAAAACTTTTTATTCCCTTGGAAAGGAATCATAGAGTTAGGCAAATCTGATAGATAGCCCCTGGAGACAACACTTGTGTTGTGCGAAGGATTTACCCCATGGTACTTGAGAGTCTGTAGGACCCTGACCCCTCTTCAACTACCCAAACATCATACTTTCAGATTGAAGTTAGGCTGGAGCTGCACTAAACCAAGCGTAGATAGTTGTCGTGCAGCTGTCTCCTCTGAACTCTGTCAGCAGATTAAACACCAACAATCAATACTGGAAAAATAAATAAAAACATCAGCAGATGATTATCATCATCAGGCATGCCTGTCAATCCCGATCCAGATTCGTCCGCTCAACCCATCCTAACTCGTTTAGCGTGAGCCAAATAGTATAGTGTACGATACAGGTTATGATTCAGGTTCAGTTAACTTACACTAAGCTCAGGTTGGCACCTCGAGTCAAAGCGTCGATGTTCCCAGTGACAACTTCACGAACAGCTGGGCCCTGAGCTGTTTTTCCTTTTTCCTTTATTCCTCATGTGGCGCCATGTGCTTCCGCGTCACGACATGCCCAGGGCGAGGTTTCTCGCAGGGAGAGGTGCTGCACTGGCGACTTGTGAAAGACCTGCGAGAATAAAATCTCAGATTGCAGTGACGAGTATATCTGAATAACAACTGTTTTGATAGGACCTGGCAATAACATCTGCGAAACCATCACCCCGTAGTCAATTTGTACAACACCTAGTTATGTGCTATTTATATGTATTGTATGATATATTTCTGAGCAGCCTCACAACCTCACGAAGGTAGAAGCTGGAGGTGAAGGCTTCACTGTTCAAATATCGAAGTCCATTGATAGATAGTACCCAAGTTCTAATCAACTTTCCAAGAATTTTATCTTTTCACTCCTACATCAAGAAAGAAGTTAAATACCAAGATTAAACGGTTGTTTGAGCTGATGCCCGCAAGAAGGAACCACATGAGACCTGATTGCTGAAATAATGGTAGCTTGCAAGGTCCTGCAATTGCTCTAGAAAAAAACCCTGTTAGGATCGGGATTGCAATGCTGATGGTGAAGGTGAAAACTAGAATGACTGAGGCAACACGGTATTATCTTAAGGTCTTTGAAATTGCCTCTTCAAATAGCAATGTCATTCTGATTGTAGACTGAAGAAAAGAAAAGAAAATACAGAATAAATATTCAACCAGTGAAACCGATTAAAATTTTCATTTGGTTTTGCACATGAACTGTTTTTATTAGTTGTCAAACTGGAGCCTTGAAGCAACATGGTAGGCACAGTTTTTTCTCTTTTCATAAAACAGTTGCAATTCTCTGAAGGGTAGCATCTCAAGGAAATGGTTGCCTTTGTTCTGACAGTTTAGTTGAGTCATTTATCATCTTCAAGAGTTCCACTTGAACCTCATGTTGGTTAGTTTAATCAATTAAAAAATCCTGCATATAATCTGTTAATATTCTACCTGTATCTCTTGTTGATTTTTTTGTCCATCTAATCTAACTTTAGAATTTGCAACTTAAAAATAATTAAGATCTAAAACAGGACTTAAAGAAAACATGAACCTAAAAATATAAGACCATTTGAAATTGAGCTAAAAGAGTGTTGTCTATCATATAATGATTAAATGAAGTAACTGAATCAACCTTCCAGAATCTGGTCATTAAAAAATAATCCATCTTAGTAAACAATATCTGGACATGCAATACAATCAGTATGGTAGATAACAGGTTCTATGGTTCGAGCCTGGAGGCTGCAACTAAGCATTGGGACAAAAAGAAAAAAAAGAAAGAAAGACAGAAACTCAAGAACTAGTCTTGATTCACCCACTATAGATGACCTAAAACACTGAGAAAATATATTTTGAACAAGCTGACCATTAATGGTAACACTCTATCCTTGACAAACAAAAAAACATACTGAAGCAATAACATAACTAAACACCTTTAGATCTAAAAGACTGGTAATTTCCTGGAAGGTTAGGAAAGACATTCAAGAATAATCACACGCCTAATAAATTCAAATGACAAAGTATTCATCAGTGGCTTGAAACAGTAAAATATAATAGTAAAAAAATTGTGCAAACAACGGAAACATATGAAATTAGGGTCCATGGCTTTAAAGTACCTTCTTCCTCTAAAAACATAGAGCATTCTGATAAGGTCAATGTCTTCAGTAATATAGGGAACCTGAAAAAAAAAAAAAAGAAATGGGCAAAAGCAAAATTTAGTTAATTTGCTTCTCTTGGATCGAAATACTTGGATAAAGTTTATAAACGTATTTCGTACCTTGCCACCATTCACCTCTAGTGGCAATGTTTGTGTCGCCTGGTTTGTTCCCTTCATTAGTTTTATACTGATAGCAGTTTAAACAGAATGACAATAATTAACACTGGATTGCATGCAGTACAAAGTTAGATTCCTTGTAATAGTTAGACATGATGACTGCCTTTCTGATTTCATAATTTGCTGTTTTACTTACACTTTTTGGAGCTCCAGAGATTCGGTCTGATGGAGAGTTGACAGAGAAATCTCGACCACCATAGTGCACGGACGAGCCAAAACAGGCTGATTCTTCTGATTCATTGGGATAGACAGGCTTATCATCCTTGCCCTGTGTTGTTTGCCCTCTGGTTGGACTACCCAGAGACATGACATCTGCAGAAGGATCATTATATCAGAGGGTAATTTACTGATTGTTTGGATAAAAACCCCTTGCTTAAACCATATCTAGCGGATTAAAGCATTCATTAGTATTGTTTTCTCAGCTATAATAGTTGCAAAAGAAGACACAAAATTTTAGAATATATTTTTTATTTAAAGCAAGACAAAAGAGAACAATGGAAAACTTGTGCAAAGTCATGCACGAATATATGACTACTTCGAGCATTATACCTCTGATCTACATGTTCTCTCATGCGCGCAAACCATAGGAATTATCACTCACAAGCTATCTATAAAAAGAATCAAATGACGCTTCTTAACTAGATGTTGTTCTTTGGAAGAGCTACTTTGGTCACTGGCTAATTAAATGGCAAGCACAATTTATAGGAAACCTAATCGCCATCAACAAAGGGAATGAGTTAAAATAATGTTCAAGAACCTGCAGCTGCGTTCTGAGCGTTCCCGATCTGGCCATCAGTGCTTTGCCTGTTCAAGGTCCGGTACAAGTCGTCTGGCGACGAATGTTTCGCTATCACCTGTGCCATCGTGAACCACGACTTATTCGTTTAGGGCTCGTCTTTACAAAACCCAGAAAACAAGATCAGAGACAGATTAATCGATGACATCGAATGACAGATCGCAAAAGGTAAGAAGAACAGTAAAGATCGATGTTCATGTTGCACGACGCAAATAGTACTCGATCCAAAACCCCACGGTGGCCCCGAAACCCATTACGGAATCCAGAACCGAAGGGCCAATGAATCTAACATCCACCAGACTAACACGCACCGTGGAAGGAGGAGGGAAGACAGTGCTGAAAGTAGTTAGGCGACAACGACGAAGACGAGGAACCAAAGGACGAATCGATCGATGCGAGTTCATCGGCGATCGAAGACGACGGCTTGTTTTATCCTTCCATCGCTCTCTCTCTCTTACCGAGTAGAGGAAGAGGGCATAAATCGAGGGGAGAGGATGGTGCGAGGGAGAAAGACGTGAAAGGGGGCATAAGAGAGTGACTTTTCCCACTAACGAACACATTAACATGATTATCGACATATGCGTTTGTTATTGTCGTAGGGAATTTATTTATTTTTTTAAAATAAATAAATAATTAAAATATCATTCGAATTTACGATATATTATCAAAAGTTTTACTAAGTTAGTTGACACATTGATAAATATATATCGGAGTTAAGGTTTCGAACCTTACCCCTTAGTAAGAGGGTCAATCCGAAATTAACGTTTCAATCATAGCATGTTAAAGCATATAGTATGAAAATAACTGTTCTTAATAATTATATTTATATATTGGGTTTAGATTATTAAAGTCAAATCTTATTGAAAACATGTATTCCTTCCTAATAATGCATCAGCTCAGGCTACATGTGTATTAGATTGGTTAAATTCATAGTAAAGTTCTTGACATGACCATCTAATAAAATTAATTTAAAGGCAGAGAGATGTCGCTTCTCTCTGCTGGTTGTTTCAACTTCAGTAAAAAAAGTGTACGTGTGGTTTTTGAAGACAACACTTACTTTTCTCTGGCAGAACCCATTTTTCTACAGTACTCTAAAGCGTTCACTACCACAAAGTTATTTAAGTTTTTGTAATTAGTGTTCATCGTATAGCCAAAAGTTCAGAACGAGGCAGTCCTATCTGTAGCCGCATCAGAGAAGCAGTTCAAGACTACAAGAACGCATGAATGGAAAGAGTTCAAACGCGAAAAAGAAAACTAGAAGGTTGTTCGGACCTATTAAATCTTCGCTGATATATGACGACTGAAATTGGAATTTGGTGCAACAACTTGCTTCCTGTGGACTGCAAAAGAACACGATATTTAGCTGAAACAATGCCCCCAAGCACATCACCTGCATGACCCAAACAGCCTGCACCAATCAATCACAATTAAACTATCATCAGCAGTAGATTTTATTGATGCCACTGACTTAGCATTTCAGTAACCAGAACTGACAGCTAAAAACACAAAAAAGAAAGTTGCAGGATACTGCCATGAAACAGACTTCAATGCAAGTGAGATGGGCAAAGAGTAAGAATAACCAATACATTATAACCACTGCAATGTGTTAAAGTAGTAGGATAGAGGACTACAAGAAGATAACTTGCAGTCCCCAATGTTTGATTTAAACACTAGCATCGACGGAATTTTTTCTTTGTAGAAAAAGCATAGGAGCATTCAATAATTCAATCAGAACCAAGTGTTTGTCCTCTGAATGAAATCTGCCATCAAAACACGACAGTGTCCAACATAGTCCCCAGAGTCTGGATTATGTTTGATGACATCAAGTTGGAGACATGCTCTTCCAGATGCTTTTTGGCATCCTGCCTTCCCACATTAACAATAGCCAATTTTTCTGGTGGAAGTTCATCCTCCTCTTGTACTGCTTTGTTGTATTTGATAGCCAAATCCAACATTTCCTGAGTATGCAAACAATAGGTTAGATGTACAGTTTTTTCAACTGGCAAAACATTTAAAATAACAATTAGTAGCCTAGAATGTTCTATTCAGGAAGTAAAACTAGGTCTTATTACATACCTGGACAGTCTGCTCATTAGTTTTGGAATGGGTGTCAAATGGCCTAAGTATCAATCCATCAGTCCACTTCTTTTTGTGAAGGTTCAGCAACATTTTCTCCTCCAGCTCATTCTTGCGGTAATTTATTGCTATAGAATAGTAATGCCGGTTCAACCCGTGTATCAGTGCCTGGTAAATAACATCCAGAGGTAGATTAAGTGTACCAAGACAACCAACTCAGTATGACTTTAGATAGTAATAAACAAGCACCCAACCTGAATGGATGGTTTGTTGAGATGCCCAACATTGGATGTTGTTTGGCGAGGCTCCTGGCCAAGCATCATTGTCTGAGGGTTGATCAAGCGGAAAGCATCAATGACCACCTTACCCTTCACACTCTGGATTGGGTCTACTACAACAGCAATTGCCCTTGGATTGAGTGCTTCAAAACTCTGAAGGAAGCCATCCAAATGATATAGACCACACAAAAAGACATCAGAATATTTTACCATCAAAACAACACATAGAAAATGCCATTGACATAACCCACACAGAGAGGCATAATGGCTGAATCAGTTTTCTAGATCTAGACAAACAAACAAAACCGATATAACCATATAGCATGGTCAGCAAAAGAATAACACCCCAAACCACTAGATCCACATCCATTATAAGACAAAAGCAAAAGAGAGAACAAACATCAATAAAATAAGAGACTTGTTGAATAGAAGATGACTACACACCTGCTGTGTGTTTATGTCAACACCAGAAAGCCAGCAACCAAAGCCTGGGTGAGAGTGGTACCATCCAACCACCATTTCAGGTCTGTAACATTAAAACCATAGTCAAATATAAACACTAAAAGAGAAATCTAACAAACAAGAAAATAAAAAAGCTACCAGTGCTTTCATTTAAAATAAATTCTGGAGAAATGTAGATATACAAGAATCAAATATCATCACAGGCAAACTTCTTTAAATGCCAAAAATCTTAAAATCTTATCACATAGATATAAATAAAAAATCTTAAAATTCCAAAAACAAATAGATACCTACCATTGCAGACAAAATTCAAATACCAAACAAGACAATGAAATTACATGGAAGGAGAAGTAGTAACGAGGGTACTCTTGTTGCTGCCCAATCAAACAGTATGCATTTCATTTTCGTAGAATCCTATCATTACATCAACATCGACTGAAATTTCCAGCTACCTAGTAACCAATTTTATTGAAATGAGATGGCACTATAGTCTTCTGAAAAAAAGCATGTTGAGTGGCAATCTGTCATAAGTCAGAAACACAAAGGTGTAAAGAGAAAATCAAAATAGAACATTTAACCACTTGAAACTCCCTGTTCATTAGTGCATAAAGCAGCAGAATCAAGTATATCTATCATCATGAAGATTTATCTCAACACCCTAACCTTTCCCTTACCACATCTCATTCATTATCAACGATGTGGCAAGTGGACAAATGAGTTCATGTGAATGTATGGGCAAAAAATCATGTTAGCTGATGAGGTATTTGATAAACTTTAAGTCTCAAGTCCTACTATAGAAAGAATAGAAGAATCAAAATCCAGTCACTTTAACCTTGAGAAATTCCAATATAGAACATTAAAACAACACATCTTTAGCTGAAAAAGAAACAACTTTTGACTTTCTGTATGGCAGCACTTAAACAAGACACTTGAAAAACATAGATAATTATGGCGTTAGGTTCCAAATGACAGGATTGCCTAAAAACCACATAGTGTTGCTTCTGTGAAACATGGTGTTCCTTTGAACATAAGTCCATTTACATAATTGTTTCATGATAGTAAACCAATTTAATGGACAAAAAATGCCTTCTTGTAGGGTAAAATAGACTAGATGAACCAATCAAGCCAATCTCAATTTGAGAGATGTCATTGTTTACATTCATAAACAGTATATTGCCTCAAAAAATTAAGATCCTAAAACTAAAAATGCAAGCAAAATAAAAAGAACTTGCAATCCTCAAAATTTGAAGTTCAATATCACAAGGGGGAGAGAGGAGATTAAAGAAAATGATTAACCTATAAATGGGCAATATAGCTGGCTGAATGGAGATGGCAAACAAAAAGGGCGATATCACAAATAGACAATTTGTAAGTAAATAAAGAGAGAGATGAGCAATAAATAAATTTTACAAAATGTGAATTTAACAATATCAAATTTTATTTTTGAATAAGACCTGCTAAAGACAGACAACCAGCTTAACCCTTTCTTAACAAGGTTCACAGGATCAAATTTTTTCAAAGATTAGCCATCATAATCAGAATGGATCAATCATAATAGATTGCAAGATCAACAAATCAACCCAAAGGCAGCCTATAAATTAATAAGTGAAAAAAACTTAATAGAAAAACTGAAGATATGTTTGAAAAAAAAATAACAAAAGTACCCTTTAAATAGTCCATCTCAAGAAGTCTTTCTGTATTCTCTAATGAATATATAGATTTTACAAGATATGGATAAAATATATAACTCAGTGTTATAAACATCCAAGATTTATTACCTAAAAAAGAGAAATAAAGAAATTCAACATTATGTGAAGTCATAAAAATATTGCTCCCTTCTAACAATGTTACCAACGCTAAATTTTCAGAGAAAGGTAGACTGTGCAGACGTGTATTGGAGATTGCAGAATATCTCTTTCTCCATTCCCCCATGTTTCCATCTCCCAATGACAGACAAAAAGTTTTCTTTGCAAGTCCATGTAAAGAACATTAACATGTTCAATCCACCATAATATCACCATGTTACCTACCTTTCTTTTTTTTTCTTTCTTCGAAGGCCATATACGCATTTCACATCAGTAGGTTTTTTTCCTTGTTCTACAGTAACCAGCTTACGCAAACAGTCATAACCTTAAAGCCCTAATCAGCAATCCCCTCTCAAGTCAGAAGTAAAAGACCAAGTTGGCTCAGTTTCTCACAGATCCCAAACATTGCTGAGGAGGAGAAATAAGAAATGAGGGAACAAAAAAAGCTCCACGCGACATCTTCTGTCAAGTGTAGCCACCGGATGATAACCATTCTTGCAATGTACCATAATAATCGATATCCCAATTCAATGGTAACAAATTATACCCAAAAAATGAACTCGAAAAAAGAATTTAGTAATTCAATGAATAAAGCATGTAGAGATCCTACGAATTAGAAGACCCGAGGCATGTAGAAAAAAGTACCTAAATCCATTTTTAGATCAGCCAAACAGCAGCCTAAAATTAGTCCTAACTACGAAGGTACAAAGTAAGAGGCTAATGTTATCTGGTCTTGGAACATGCATCTCTTTAAAGATCCGGTGTATGTATTAGTAGAGAGATGGGAAAAGGACTACCACCTTCCGGTCTGCTTGAGCATGTCGAGCATGTTGGTCTGGAAAACGTGATCCACGGCCTCCACGCTGACGCCCGTCCCGCTCTGCGGCATCGCGAAGACGTCGACGACCCGGACGGTGTACTCGTCCACGAACTCCCCCAGCATGAGTCCCATCACTTCCATGGGCACCCCGGCTCTCCCTGTCTCCCGGATACCACAGAAACCCTAATCTTAGATCGCCGCCAACACAATAAAAGAAGCAGAAAAAATAAAGAATCGGAAACACGGAGATGGAGATTTGACGTTACCATGCTTGAGCATCTTGAGGAGGGCGAGGGAAGAGATGTAGACCTGCTCGGCGGAGTCGAGTTGGGGGGAATCTGTGGGCGGATGGCCCATCCCGCCGGCACCCGAGAAGATCCGATGCAATCTCTCCATCCCTTGCATATCCCTCTTCTTCCTTCCTTCCTTCCCTTTCTCTCCCTCTCTTGCTTCTGTTATTATTCGTCGAGGCCTTCGCACAACCTCTTTCTCCTGGGGAGAATTCCTTGGTAACCTGTGATATTTTGGTAAAAGACGAGCAAGCCGACGTCCCCTCGCAGCGCCCCCCGATTGCCGTACTGGCCCTCCGATGCGTATCAAACGGACGACAGTAATTCTTTAATCCTTTATAACTTACCCCCCGCCTCACGCAGGAGCGGGACCCGCTGGGGATTGTGGCTGCCTGCCTTAAGCCGCTAGGGTAGTATCCAAATCGGGTGGGTGGGGAAAGCATCCCCCGAATGTGGACCGATATGTCGATCTTGATCCGACTTGACCTACACCCGATCCAATTTGGACGATCTGTCGAGATCATGAGTCGAGTAACGGGTCGCAAGAAGTTGACCCGCTAACAAAGTGGGTTTGCATGATCGCAAGAAGGCGTGTATTCGCTCAAAGGTATATTTAAGTCCGACATGACTTCCTTTCCGAATCTAATGGAGAATGATTGATTTGCAAACTCTGAAACCGGTTCGAACCAAACTTATGGGCAAAGTTAAATTTGAAGATCAATTTGATTTATCGAAATTGACTTTAGTAGGTGTTTGCATACCTTTATACAGCATTGTTCTTATAACTATTGATTGATTTAATGATATAGTTGTTGTCTTTATAATCATTGATTTAATGAGAAATCATTTTTTAAAATATTATACTAATATGACATGACTAATAAGTTATTCATATTCTTTGGTAATTGATATGACATGTATAATAGGAGTTGACTGGATTCCATGCATCGTTTGATAAAAAATAATAGTCATAATATTTATGCCTCGTTATATTTCAAGATAATAGTCATAATAATCAAATAACTCGAACGTAGGATCGGATCGGATGTTCCACAAACATTGACCAGTCCCAAAATGTATCATTTAATATCATATTTGAGCCGTGGAAATTATTTATCTAATGTGTTAATTCGCTCTCTTTAACGCACAACATCATCGAATGACGTGGCGCACTCTTTACAGTCTCAGCTTCGGATCGCCCTCTCGTGCGCTGGAACGCACCACGAACTCACACAACACTTGGCCGCCACGTGGAAGAACAGATTCCTTTCGGCGTAGAATATTCCATGCACCACGAACTCGGAGTCGTCGCGTGGGTAATGCTTGCCCTCTCCGGTGCTTCTGATGTATCCTTAAATCAATACTGACCGTATGATCCTGCGATCATCACCAATTAAATGCATCTCACTCACTTGTAGCTTACCTGTTCATATCCCTTCCTGCTAACCAGAGGAAGTGTTGGGGTCGGGGAAACCATGACCGGGTAGGAAATAGAGCTTAATAGGGAGACGAAAAGACCATGATAAAAAAGAGGAGATTTCAGCCCGAGGGCATAGTTGTTAGGGTTTCGGTTCGGGCGAGGGTGGGGATGAACGCCGGAGCTTCTCCGGCAGCTTTCTAGGATTCGTGAGTCTCGATAATCGGGTGAGTAAGAGTGGGATCCGTCTACGGAGATGCAGACAGAGGCGCGGGTGGGGGTCGTAGTGGAGGGTGGTGGCCACAGAGCCCTTTCCTCAGGCCACGCAGGTGGCGCAGGCGCCCTCGATGGTGGGGCTAGGAGTTACTCCTCACACCACCCCCAGCAGCAGCAGCAGCAGCAGCAGCAGTTGCAACATCAACCGCAGATCGGGACGGTAGCACACCTTATATCCGGCGGGGTCGCTGGTGCCGTCAGCAAGACGTGCACGGCCCCTCTTGCTCGCCTTACCATTCTTTTCCAGGTAGCTAGCTCTTCGATCTGCCTCCTGTCTTGCGACGCAATGGAGGAACCTCTTTGCTCTTATATATGTAGTTGTACTCTGTGTGTCTGCTTTTGTTACTTACGAAATTTCTATCCCCACTGAGATTTGTAGTTGTGATTTGATTTTATTTATGTCGAATTAACTAATGTGGCGATCCTTTTGGACCTGCAGGGCAGGAGCCAGAAACTTCCAGTTTCTGAACCTGCAGGGCAGGAAAGTTATGGTAAACATGAGATTGAAAATTTATCAACATCTTAGTTCGGATGAAGAATCTTTGGATCAAAGGGTGTTCTTCCACGCATCAGTAGGCTTATGGCATGAAATGGTTGTTTGTTCTAGCCATGTATTCGTTGCTTTTTGTTGTATGCTAGTTGGTATGTTTTTGATGTTCAATATTATAAAGAGGCCGCACATAGACTGCTAGTTCAGAGAATTTGGTCACGATTCACAAAAGTTGAAGGCTTTTTAGTTGGATGTACTACCTATTAAGTTTGCAGACATGATGTTCCAGCTATTAAGAAGTCATAAGACACATTGGATTTAATTTCTTATATAGTTTCTATGTTCTGGCCGACTCAAAGGTTTTCAAATGCCTTCTTTGCATATTAGCCAAATCTGGTTGGAATCATTGAGGTTTCGATTGTCTATGACATCGCTTGTAGTTCTGTTGTAGGGTTTCAATGAGCTTTTACTATGCCTCTGTAATAGTACTAAATGAGTTCCCTTTTTAACTCTTTATTTAGTTTCCTGGAATTTGCAAGATAAATAACTTACATTTTTAATGCTCAAATATCGGTTTTTTGTTTTAAGCGGAGAAAGAAGGAAACATTCTTAATTTCGTTGATGAACTTCATGGTTATTTCTTATTGCACCACAAATCCAGGTTCAAGGAATGCACTCTGATGTTGCAACTCTAAGGAAGGCTAGCATATGGCACGAGGCTTCTCGTGTTGTTCACGAAGAAGGTTTCAGAGCATTTTGGAGAGGAAACTTGGTGACTATTGCTCATCGCTTACCTTATTCTTCGATAAGCTTCTATGCCTATGAGCGATACAAGAATGTAAGTTTGAAAGTTCAGTAGAGAAACATGCATTGGTATTTAGATCCATACTGATTTCTTTGTTAATGATATTTTCGTGCAGTTTCTGCAATTGGTTCCTGGTCTAGATAAGCATAGAGACAGTGTAAGTGCAGATGTCTGTGTGCGATTGTTTGGTGGAGGTTTGGCTGGAATAACAGCTGCATCAATGACATACCCATTGGATCTTGTCAGGACACGTCTTGCTGCCCAGGTAATCATATTATTTATTTTTTGATAGTCAGAAACACAATTCCATCATTTTAACTCTTGGACTTGGTAGTGAAATTTCATTTTTAATTGTTTTTTATTTATCAAAGACTTCTCGTCATGTTAGGCTTTCTGGAAGTCAAACTGAACCTTCTTTTCCGTCTTAATTTGGTTATATTTTTGACGTAATAATATTTGGCATGATGTTGATATGCATAAGTGTTATTTCCATGCTGCAGCATGCTTTTCATTGATTTCATTAATGTGGTTTTTGTGTTGTGTGTAGGAATAATAAGAGTATAGAACTGGAGCAACTTGTCTGTTAGTGAGATGACTCACTTTGCACGTACTGCGATGGGAGCTATAGGACATTTTTAATTAGTTGCAGCTCTCATCCTGGTTCGTGATTTTCCTAGTTACTTTTCTAAATACTGGCTGCAGGAATGTGACCACACATTGCTTAGCTAATTGAGCTACCAAATTGCTTTTGCATTGATTCGTACAATTGTCTTCTAAGTTTTATTATTTGTTGTAGTTCTCATTTTCCACTGGATAGAGGGATCACATATCATGTGCCCTTTGTCAGTGCATTGAATGTCCATTCATGTGTTACAGAATCTTTGTATTTCATATTAAAATCAGCACGAGTGTTTTGGCTAGTAAGTTTATTATTTACTGTTCTAATAACTATGTTCATTTTTCTCATTTTATCTTTTGGTTATTGGATATAACGTGTGAGATGCCAAAAATATAAGCTTTGCATATCATTGGCCATAAATTGCTGGATCAATATAACTATTTTTCTTCACTGTAGTACTACTAAGTAATTCCCCATCAGCTATCAGTAAGAGCTATTTGTTCCCCCTTATTCATTCTCCCAGCATTTCATTATTCTATTGGACTATATTAAGGTATGCTCATAATTTTTAGGCCTGGCATATTTGCTTTAAGAAGCATACCTACCCATGCATGTCCCTTGATGTCAAAAATTTGTTCCATATCTATATTGGAAGG
This sequence comes from Musa acuminata AAA Group, assembly GCF_036884655.1. NCBI lineage: Eukaryota > Viridiplantae > Streptophyta > Magnoliopsida > Zingiberales > Musaceae > Musa > Musa acuminata. The sequence continues at coordinate 43,763,840 of NC_088343.1, forward strand.
GGGTGCTTTCATCAAGTGTCAACTTTTTAGGAAATTTTATATCTCATCAATGGATCTAATGAGTCAAGTTGTTTTTCCAATTTAAGAGAGAGGGGTCCTCTCAAAGACCCAAACTAAAAACTAAATAGTAAACTAAATATTATTAAACAGAAAAGAAAGTAAAACATCCAGACATTTACGTCGAGAGCTTTCAATCACCTATAATTATAAAGTTACAAGCCCTTATTCAGTTCAGATTCTTAACTTGTCTATGTTACTCTGTCTTTTACATAAGAAATATGTTGGAAACAACTACATAATTTCATCTTATGGCATTGCTACAGTATTATGCTGCAGTACTGCTTCCTCTTTATTTAGATAAGAAGAGACTCTCCAAGTTGTCCTGTCCCCTTTCAGTTTATAAGAACTTCCAGTTGCCTTCCAATCTGATGTACATTTCATCTCCAAGTGTGTGTAAGTTGAAGCTAGTTTCCATCTTTATTCCTTTCAAAATAGCCCAGCTTGTGTCTCAAAAACATGTATCACAAGGCTCTGGAAGTTTGTGCGGTTACCATCTTCTGAAGTCGCTGGACCTTGGCTTGATTGACTAAGGCCGGAGTTCAAGATGGATCCGCGCTGCTCAGTAAGTCTTAACTGCAATCCAGTCATTTACTGTGGCAACTCTTTTAATTGATAGGAGCATGCTATTGATTATATTAGAGCTTCTTGCTGCCAATTGTAGCTGTATGGCTTGCAAGTGATTTCTGGATATGGTAGTTGCAGGGTTTCAAGTCTTTGACAACTTGTCTCACAATGTGCAGACAAATACTATGTATTATAGGGGCATTTCACATGCTCTGTATGCCATCTGCAGAGATGAAGGTATCAGAGGATTGTATAAGGGACTCGGAGCCACATTATTGGTAAACTCTTTTATATTTTGATTGGGGTAAAAACATTTTATTTCATCATTGCTATTGACAGTTGTTGAATTGCAGGGTGTTGGGCCTAATATAGCAATCAGTTATTCTGTTTACGAAACTTTGAGATCTCAATGGCAAGTTGAGAGGTGATTTTCTCTCTGTTTGATCAATAAGTTGCAAACTTTAAATCTATGTTGGTAGTTTCTTGCATTTATAAGCATCTGTGACTTTCAAATTTCTTTCTATGACATCAGGCCATATGATTCTCCTGTCTTGGTTAGTTTGGCTTGTGGAAGTCTTTCTGGTGTTGCCTCATCAACAGGTCAGTTGCTAACAAACTTACTTTCGATCCAATTATATATTTTAATCAAAGCAGGACACTGACCATAGTTAAAAGAATTACCTGGAGAATAATAAGGGAAGCCCAAAACAATGCAAAAAATATATGCTTATGTCGGATACTTGGATTAACCCCTAATTAACTTCTGACCAGGCTGAGACTATTCAGGGCTTCCTCACAAGTAGCCATGACCATTTCGATATCAGACAAGGTCAAATCGCCTATTATTTAATTTGTTTGGTTGACTAACCTTTCAACCAGGTTGAATCTGACTGTCCTATGCTCCATGATAGGTCAAACAAATATTATGTGAAGATCCTAATTCATGACAATAGCCACTTGAACTTATTCCACAGAACTTGAGCTTATCTCAAAGAAATGACCAAATGGTGCAGTGTGTGTGTGTGTATATATATATATATGTGTGTGTGTGTGTGTGTGTGTATAAGGAGGAATTGTTTAATGCACCTATGAGCTATCACTGTTATGTGCCATACTGTATGGTATAGTGCATCTAAGACACAAATAAAAAATATTTAGCGTATTAGTATCCACTAGTATCGCCAGAGCATCAGTGTCACCCTGCAGATTGTAGGATTGGTGCAATTACTATGTGGCAGTTGTTTTTAAAAGATGCACACCAGTTTAACAATTGTTCAGCATTGTAGTTTCCTGGCATTACCAAACGTAATATACAACATATTGCTGACCTACCCAGTATGATGTTGCAGTGACATTTCCATTGGATCTCGTGAGAAGAAGAAAGCAGTTGGAAGGGGCAGCTGGAAGGGCCTGTGTTTATAAGTCAGGCATCTTTGGGACATTGAGGCACATAATCAGGACCGAAGGGTTTCGAGGCTTATACAGAGGTATTATGCCTGAATACTACAAAGTTGTTCCGGGCGTTGGCATTGTTTTTATGACCTATGAGACGCTAAAATCAATCATGGCAGGCATGTCATCAGTGGATGACTAAATGCTCTGAACTCAATTATGTGTGTTATGATATTGATCTTTGACATCTGCCATCGGCACATTTTGGAGTTAATTCGATACAAGGTAGAATAGTTTGTATCCTTAGGAATTACATGGTGGTGAGTTTTGCTGTTGCTGCCATGAACACTTCTATTGCTTGTACAAATGAAAATGCCTAAGTGTGAGCACAAGGCATGCAACAGATGATACTATTTGTCTTTCCATCGCTTTTGTCACCGACATGAACTTCCTTTTATTGGTCATTTTAGTGAAAGGTTTGATTTTTGATCTCCCCGTGTTGAAATTTGGTTGTAGAACTACTTGCTGAGTGTCTTTGGCAGGGATAAAATATTTAATCCTTGTAGCATCCTTGTTGGATTAGGTGGCAGAAATCTGCCTTCTTTTTCATGGTGTGCTAGTAGATGTCGGCCCTTCGATTGTTATCTTGAGAATATTTCTTCTTAAGTACAACAGCGGTTAAAAGTCTTTCATCGCTTTTTTGTTAGAAATATCAAATGCAAGATGTAATATGCAGCTTGGATTCAAAAACTGAAGACTTGCATATTGTTTGGTTGTTAATTGAAATCCTATGACAGTATTCTTTAAACAATTAATACGATTTTAATAATTCTAAAGGTAGTTAATCTGGAATCTTTTAGATGCTGCAGGCGCGAGTTTGGATGCCGCCAGTGAGTCTGCCGTTCGTGTATATGCCGCAACGATACCGCCAACGTAGTGATCCTTCCAACACATAGTCATTCTCTTCGATGGGTCTTCTTCACCGTGTACTCGTCACGCATTGAGCTAACTTCGTCTTTGTCATTTGGATACTTCATCGGACTATTCAATCATTCTCTTCGATGGCCCTCCTTCCTCTAATTACCTCATCTTCTAAATAAATTTTAGTATACTTTTCATGACTCGGTGGGCAATCTGAATATTTCACCGGTCTCCTCCTATTATTATCTCATCTCCTTCCTCTATATAAATTTTAGTATACTTCTGGTGATGTCGTGGGCGAACCATTCAATCGGTAGAGGCAATATGAATACTTCCAACAAATGCTAAAAAGATCGGAGGTCTAAGTGAAAACAACCCAAAATTCTAAGCTGCCAAGACATGTGAAGAGAGACGGACTTCCGACATATGCTAAAAAATGGCAAATCGGAGCTCAAGTCACGTCGACGAGAGGGCGCAGACAACTACGTCAAGAAGAGCGGATCACTAGTAACTGCCATTAAGCCCTCACAAGACAACCCAACTGGGTTGAGATGAAATTTCTGCATAGAACCCCCCACCAAAGTTTGGGTGGGCATTCGATTCTCAACAAATCCAACCCAATTTAAAAGCATTCATCCCGCACCACAATGTTGTGCAACATTGAAAGAGTCGAACTAAAATTCCTGTTCCCGTTGCAATCATCACTTGCATTCCCATTTTTCCAAGGCCTGGAACAAGATATAATCAATCTACTCGAAGAATCACCTGTTACGACAATGCATTTCTAAAAGTCGATCAGCCAAAATTTTGTTTGCCCTCGACCTGAAAACTCGAGCTTCTTAACAACAGGAGCAAGATATCAGATAAAACATCTCAAGAAAGACTTACTAATCTTTAGGATGCTGTTCGAGACAATCTTCAATTGTTGTTTGTCTTAAATAGAGTGGCAATGTGGAAAAGAATCGGTGGATCAAAATAACGTGATCCAGCTATCTAATTAATCTCGAGGAGGAAACATCACTTCCTGATTAATCTCAGAACATCACCCACAAGGTGCAAGGAACCTGTTACCAGAACCTGAAACGAATAAACAAACAGGCTATGAGAAGTGTCTTCATGTCAATCTATTTGAGAGAGCAGTAACAGTTTGAGAGAGCAGTGAGCAAACAACCCCTACGAGCAATGATGCAAAATCAAAGAGCTGGTTCAGTATAAATGTGATCACTATCAGTAATTCTGCCATAAATTTATCCATGAAGAGGGACGAACAAGTTGTTTTGAATTACGATGTCTAGTTTCTATACACCGATGGCATATTTCTAAACAATCAGTCAAATGGTGATTCAGATAAATTGGAATAGAAATTGTCTGACACGAGTCACTGTTCTCGCATTTTATTAATATATAAAGATCAAATATTATGCTATATTGTCTTCTACTTGTAGTAAAGTTTAGCCTCTCTCGTACCTGAACTTGAACTGATCTTCTTCGTTGAACACTTTCCCTGAGCCAGTTAAGAGCTAACGGGAGCGAAGGAAATACTAAACTGCCACCATAGGCATTGGCGCAACTTGAGCCTACAAGAATTTGATGTTGTTACCTTCATCTTTTGCTAACCAATTCAAAGCACCATCATAACATAACTGACTGTAACCAGAAGCATTTCATCCATAAGTCCAGAAAATATTTAGAGACCTTAGAACTATCTGATTTAACATAATTCGACGAATTCTGACCCCGGAGAAGGAGAAGCAAAAGGATGAGCCTATCGATATGTGGTTTTATAAAGAAAGTCAATAAAAGAACATATTGCAGTACCTTGTTCACCATGAATGAGGTTTTCCCACACTCTCTGCAGTGTCAGCTGCCATGACAGATCAACTTGCTGTGGATCAGTCGGTGGTGATGCATGAGACCCAACCTTGTTATATGCTGATTGGTTTGGTACAAAAAGGGCCTTATGGAATTTGACCCCTGACAGTCATTGAAAAATGATAAACAGTTAAATTTCATATGGATGTATTACTAAAGTATCTAGGAATATCTGAATGCAGGAATCAACAACATACAGCTACTTAATGACCACTATTCTATATAGTCCCTTACATGGATAATAAAACGAATACCAGTAGTTCTGTGGCTTGCTCAGACAAATGTTTCCAATAGCAAAAGTCTGAAGTGTATCATATGGATTCCCTGGTACTAATATAATTATCTTGACTTCGTCTTAAATCAAATGGTTTTGTATATGATAAGTTTTCAATTGCATGTCTTATGAGGGAAAAGAGTTTAATTATAATTATAATTATAATTGTAGTTTTACAAGGTGGTGTAGGAAGTAAATGACAATGTAAGATAAGAACAGTGTACAAATATGTCAATATAATTATAATTAATAGACATAACAAGAAGTTGTTCGAATCAAAAATATCAACAAAACTAATATTTGAAAGGGAACTAGCCCGGAAAATTCATGATTGCCAAAAGCTTACGCATAATTAGAAAGTCGATGATTGATAATTTAACTTCAAGATTAATTGAAAATCTGTCAGCTACAACCACTCTAGTCGCATTGATATGAATTTTCCATTGAGAACTGTTCCTCATGTTACTTACCATGCTGAGAACAAGTGTTTACCAGACGTGGAAGCAACAACTGAGGATTTCTCACTGACATGCAATTGAAAAGAAGCATCTGTAGGTGCTCCTTCCCCCCTAGTGAGTTAGGGTGACCCCCCTGCAGGAGATACTCTTAAAAAGGTATGAATAGACATGTTAAGCATGTTAAAGTTCAATTAGATTTTACCCGTCTAGGATGGTGTTTCTTGTGAATTTGTTCCTCTAAATGTGAAGGATCTTCTCTTATAACACGGGAAAACCATTTTGCACACACCTCCAAGCTTTCTGGGCTATGTGCCCCATCTAGGTAGAAAGTCAAGCCTCCCAGATTGGAGTTCTGCTGTTGCCCAAGAGAAGAATCTGAGACAACCTGTGCTCGTCCCTCCAAACTAGCCCTTGATAACCCTCTGACAAATTGCTCAGGTAAATTCTGCTCGCCATTGCAGAACATAGTGATCCCCTGTTTGAAATAATGAAAAACAAAAAGGAAGAAAAAATATCACTTACGTTTTGGTCTATCTGCATGCCTTGTAAATTTCCGGTTGTTTTAAGCCAAACACTGGACAAGGCAATAGCAAGGCCAGCATTTAGACATTGATGCTCGCCATCTAGCCCAAGATGTTGATTTTTCAGTAGTCCAGGATCTAAAGGTGAAACTACTTGAAGAGGAACCTGTAATAGGATTAATAAAAGTTTTATTCATGTAATGCAAATATCACGAATTCACCATTCAGGTTGTAGTGTTGTATGTTAATTAATCATAACTGCATAAAATGGTATCACTTACACCTAATTGAGAAGCCTTCTCTTCGAGCATGCGCATTGCTTCTTCAGGCTGGGGTACAGTCCATGCAGGTACTCCTTTCTGTGTCAAATGAAGTGAAAGATATGGAACTAAAGTAAAGCACGTATGTTTCCTGTGACAAATTATGATCTATTTTCATAGACACAATAAATAAGAAATAAAAAGACCTTAAAGATGCCAGCTTTCTCTCCTGCAATTTCTCCCAGTGTATTTCCTGTTCATGGGAGAGTCAGCAGTAGTAAGTGAACTGATAACACTTTGTCTTATTATTTCTTTCATTGTGCTTCAACAACTTTCATAAGATTTCTTCCTATGGCTTATAAGGACTTTTTTCATAACTGGTGTGACTGCAGTAATCTTATCTAGCATCTACTAAACAGGAACCATAGATGATATGATACATATTAAGTTGCCACCAATACATATCAAGCATATTAATGGTACAATTTCAATAATCTTTTACCATATATACTATAATCAACAGTAAATGGTATATCAATCATCCTCAGTATTCCCTGTTGAACAGGAAGGCACCGAAACTTAACACAGCGTGGATTTTTCTTAAGAGAATACTTTAATATTAGCAGATTGATTCTTTGCATGTAATAACTTTCCATATTTAGGGATGGGGAGACTAACCAAGAATTTCCATGTGGTCATAACCCAAGGACGATATTCCACAGACGATTGGTTCCTTCACCTGAAACATGAAGGCCAAATTCGAGAATGGTCCTTAATAGTGTTCCACTTATATGATTTATCCAGACTACAATTATTTAAAGGCAAAAAACACAACTCAACAAGAAGCTAGTATTCACCACATTGGTTGCATCAAATTTTCCTCCCAAACCAACTTCCACAATGGCAACATCCACCTGCTTCATTTGACAGAACATTAATGTGTTTACGTATTACATCTGTTTCTAGAGCTAGCCTCAGAAATACTAGAAAATGCTGCAACATGCTAGTGAGTGACCAGCAACTCATTCTGTACAATGACATTTAGATCTGTTCAATTAATTAATTGCAGATGGGCAACAATGCCTGTTGCATCATTAAGTGGAAAGGAACATGGAACTGAAATAATAAGATGCTTTACATTATCACCTAAATGCTAAAAATAGATTTGTGATTTACAGCTTTAACAATCTGTGTTCATGGCTGAGCTTGAAGTAGGGAGTTTTCTTAACATCTCATCCAACTTGAGTGTACAAGGAAAAATTTGATGCAATATCTATCAAGGGTCAGTCTTTCCCAATATATTCCAATATCTTTAGAAAATCTCAAGGAGTTCATTTCCTTTAACTTTCAAGGACTTGATTCCCAATAAAATTACCTCTTGTAGTTCCTCTTTTCTATCTCATGCCTATTTCTAACTTCCAGTTTGCGTTTGACTTAATCATCAGTTGATAGAACCTTTTCAAAGAACATATAACACTTTAAGCTTCTTGATTCTGCTTTGAAAGCTAAACTATGATCAATAGTTTTTGAATTATAGCAAGTTTATAATACCTAATTCTTCTCTCAGCAAGTGTAATGAGTAGCACAAAAGCAACAACATCAAACATGGTAAATGTTTCATCAGACAATGTTAAGACTTCAAATATAAATCATGTCATTTTCTATCAGCTTAAGCTTCTGGGAAAGAGATAATCTGAGATATTTTATAATTTGTGTTTAAATCAGACTCTACATCCATTATTTCACCAGTATTTAATTTAACCATATGTGCGTCTCCTTGTGCAAAATCTCCTGAGCGATGGTTTGCACCATCATCTTGCATTTGGACCCGTGTGTCAAGCCATTAAATGGTTCTTTTAATGCAAAGCCTCTTAAATCTTTGTTTTGCACCATTATTCGGATCCGTGTCTCTTAAATATTTTGCACCATTATTTGCACCATTATTTGGCACCATTAAATGTATCAAGTCTATCGGACAGAAGATAATGGATTGAAGTACAACTGACGTAAGACATGAGAAACTGTTAGATGAGAGACACCAATATCTCTTAGCAGATGTCTCTGGATAATTTCTTATGAGTCTCAATAAATTGCAATTGTAGTCTGTTCAACCTTTTAGCACTAACGTATATTTTAGATAAATAAAAACTACCATATGAAGGAACAGAGAAAAGCAAAAAACAGAGCTTGATGTATCACATAAATCAGGTGAAACATTTCCAAGTATATAGATCTTTTCTCTTCAACTTATAAATGTTCTTTTTTCTTTTGTTGAGACCCATAGGCAACATGCAAGAAACACAAGGATGTGAAGATCGGAACAGCATATGTATAAAAAAGGAGGTAACAAAGAATTGCAAAGGAATGTGAACTTAACCTGCTCTGCTGAGAATATCTTAAATGCCAGAAGGGCAAGGAAGCGGAAATAGGTAGGCATAGGGAGATTGTCACCAGTTTTTTCCTGCAAGGAAAGCAATGTTCTACTGACTCGAGAAAATGCTTACATCTAAAGAAAAAGATTGATGAGACTAGCAGCAGCTAAAGAAAGTGAGAAAAGAGAAGCTTTTGTTTTGCTCAAATAAGAGCATTTTTCACACCTACAACTATCAGATACTGTATCAACTCGAACGATTCTTGGGAATGATTCAAAAAATGAAGAGCCACTATTGTGAATTTGAATAGAAGCACACGATTTAACACCTAATATCTAATAGAAATAACCTTAGAGAGAAATAACCTTAATCTTGCATCAAAAGTAAACTTGTATACCTGCAATCTATTCCAACACCACCAGAAGTGCTCCAAAAACTTCTCTTCAGAAACTTTTACCCTAGAATTCTCGTAATCGGAAACAAAGGAATGCCGATGTCACTACTTGATATCAAGTACAAAAATAGATGCCCAAGTAGAAGAGCATTGGCTTGATTTGGACTCAGGCCACGGTATGAGTTCTGCAGAGAGGATCGGAACCTTACCCATCAAGACGGAACCGCTCCCGGACATCGATAAGGTGAGGGGACGTGAACAGTCCAGTTCGAAACCCACAACACCGCAGAATTGATTCAGTAAAAGTGCACGTCGAACCCTACATCATCAGTCACCGGCTCATCATCACCAACCGAGTCTCATTCAAGCGTGAAATAGAGTCCCTACCTTCCCTTTGGTGCCAGCTACATGGATAATCTTAAGCTGGGAAATCGCGTCTTCCAACTCCAAGATCTACACAGATCCAAACCGAACGTGTCGAACCGACCAAAAAGGAAGGAAGCATCGAGAACAGGGAAAACCTTCAGGTAGTCGAACATCAGATCGAAGCGGTCGCCCTTGTTGCCCCTAACGGCTCGACTGCGTCGGGTGATGAGGGAGGACAAGCAATTCAATGCCGCCTCGTACTCTGCAGCGGAAACGGGAATAAGAAGGAAGAATCCACGAAGGATATTCCGTCCATGGGAGCGGTGGGACGTGGAGGAGTCGAGGCGATACCTCGGGCCATGTCTCGATCGAATCTAACGCGGAAGCGATGGGTTCTTCTCGGGGGCGGGAGGCAACGAATGGCGCAGGCGCAGAGGGGAGGATGAAGAAAGGCTAACGAAACAGAACGATACGTCGTGGGAAGGGATAGAAGGTCTGTGACGCGCCACGGCGCCCTCCGAGTCTGCGCTGCGGGGCTCGCCCGCGGCATCGCGGGCGCAAACCGTCACGATGTCACGTGTGAATAAGCGACTCGGGAACCGAAATCGGAATCGACATTCAAATCCACCCGAAATTAAAATAAGAAACGATAAAGAAAAGGGGGGAAACGATTTGATGACCAGTGACTTCGACTATGGTTAATGAGCCCATTGTCTAAGTCGAGTAACGGATATGATGCGCTTAACTAATATAAGTGGAATATATTAAATCTCATTTGTTAATTAAGGTATCCAATATATTATATAGCAGGCATTATCTCACCCACGGATCATAATCTCACAAATAAGATCCAAACCCGGTTCATGAAATCATCATAAATCACATGTAAGGATGATTGTACAGGATAAAAATGAACTTATCAGCTTAATACCTGTCATCGGTCCATTCGTTGGCATTAACATCTCCTGTCTTCCCATGGGGTCCGTCGGTGGGGCCCGACCAGGCAACCGATAGGAGGCCGTTCTTCTGTGTCCTGTTGCTTGACGGGGACAGCGAAGCCGCATTCGGTTCCTTCAGCGTGAAGTTGGCGTCGGAGGTCGTGAAGTGCCGTTCGTTTCCGTTCTCTTTTTTCGTAAAGCACTGGCAATTATTAAACGAGTGTTTCGTGGGGTGCGTGCGGAGAAATCGACCGACCGACCGGTCTCGAGATCAGGGTTTCTTTCGCGAGAGCGAGGGAGGAATTCGATCGTCCATCGAGAGCTCTCCCGTGTGGGTCGGAAATGGCGATCTGAAGATGACGGTTCCGTCGTGTCTGCTGCTGAGGTTTTCTTGAGCGCCATGGAGGAGGGTTACACTAGTCTTCCCGCCAGTCACTTGCTCGGCTCCGTTCCGGTAATCTTGATTCATCGAGAGGGCCGATTCTTGGCCCGACCAAATGCCTGGTTGTGATCTTTGACACTCTGATCGTTCTAATTCGTGCGGTCACGACGGATCGATTTTGTTCTCTTTGCCCTCGTTAGATTCGTTTTTCCCTGATGTCATCGGATGTGGAAGCTTCGTTGACTTTCTTTTTCTTGATTTTTTTTTTTGTTCTTGGATTTGGAAGTTTGTCTGTGTTTATAAAGAAATCTGTTTCTTGAATCTTCAAGTTTGTTCTGAAAGAAATTAAAGGGATTGAGAAGATTACTCAGTTCTGATTTGATTTGATATCTTCGTATAGGCTGTGATTGCTGAAGACAAGACGACAAGCATCGCTAGTGAAGGTATTGATGCTGTTTGCTATCATGAGTTTCCGTTTGGAATTATCAGGATTAGGGCGAAAGTGATGGTACCTGAGACCAAGTCTGGTTATTTGGGTTTGTTCTTTGACTCTTGGTCTGACTTTAATGCAGCGGCATCAACTGCAAACTTGCATTTGTTTCCACCATCTAATGGAGGCTATCAGGCTCCTGGCACTCCTAGTGGTAACTATTCTGTGCCAAGTATTGTCTGTTTTGAATTGCACTTGTCTCTGTCACGTCCAGGAACTATAAAACTGTTGTCTGGTTAGGATTTCTCCAAAAAGGAAAAAAAAAACAAAATCATTTGGCTGGATAATGATGGCTGCCAGTTGTAGCTTAGATCATAATCTAGATCATGTAGCTTTGTTAGCAGCATGGAATTTTTCAAATAGTGCTTAATATTGAAGTACATCTTGTCTATTGCTTAGCTTGTAAGAATTGCTATTTAAGATTCTTTATTTGTTTCATCAATTTGTTTGATTGTTCCTCAACAAACAATCGTGTGAACAACCTTTGTATATGAAGACCCATGAAGTAATCCATATATCATAAATAAAAAGTGTGACAAGTATCGAGGGTTTGATGAACCTACTGCCATTAGCTTGGGCTTAGGCATTTCGAGTCTTGTTGGTTTAGTTCTATCAGGTTAATGAACTCATGACAATTGGTATCGGACCTTATCTTCTACTAGATATGGTGTTGTGGGAGAGCCTGGGACACCCCAAGTAGTCCCACACTCAAAATGGGAGATCTCAAAATTGAGGAGGAGAGTTGAGAAGAGGATGATGGCAAGTATTCTTAGCTAGCTATCTTTTAAGTTGTCTTGCAAAGAACGAGTGATGTTTAGTTTGTAGCTTGTGACGACTTAATTTATATATATGGATGTGTATTCCGGAAGAAATAGTGTTACCTATTTTACCTACATCTTTATGTGGTTGTCTTCATAAGACATTATTGAGACTGATGTACCAAGCATCTTGTTGTTTAATATCAGGAGCAAACAAGAAACGCAAACTGTGACATAAAGTAAATGGTCATTGACAAATATTAAAGTCACTAAAACAAATATACTTGTATGACCTGTACATGATTCATCTCACCTCTTTTTAAATTGAAAAGGAGTTAAGCTTATCTTGAACATATGCACACAATTCTTGGCTCATCCTTGCATATCTAGCATCTCAGTGTGTTCCAAACATACATATTCTGGCAAGCATGCTATGTCAACTGTTATCCTTTCTAACAGTTACAAAAAGCATTGTCTATAAAATAGTTACAAAAAGAATCGGTCAGTTTTTTTTTTTTTTTTCCAGTCAGGTTATTTGAAAAGGATAATAAAGTCAGCTAGACACTATGGTAAGATCTTAAAAGTATATTCATGAAGTCACTTGTGCTATTACCTGCAACATAGCGTATACGTCGAGATTGGTATCTGATGCAAAAACCTATATTCGCTCTCACATTATAGGTACTGATATGTGGTATAAAGTGGTTCAAGTTAACACCACTTTTCTCGGATGCTTCCTTTGGAAACTGGTCTGCCTTGTCCAAGCTAAAACCCATGAAAATTTATTACTGAATGTGCAGTGGACAAAAGAGATCTTGCTAAGAAACTAGGTCAATGAGACATCTGAATTTGAATTGTCACTGCAATACAACTTATGTTGTATAGTCTACTAATCCCATAGGTCTTACTGTGGTAACGGTAAACTGATCCTTTTTCTGTTTCTGATGCAGTAGAAATATCTAATACGGACGTTTTAATTGCTAGGCATGTCAGAATCAATATGTCAAACTTGGTGAGTTGTTACACCACAATTAGAGTACATTTTGTTACACTCATTTTAAAGATTGTATGTTTTGTTTCCAACTGACAAGGAGAAAGATATTTTAAAAGGGAAAGTATTGTGCATCATTACATGTTTTTAGTTCCTACATGCGCCAGAATCTGCATATCAAGCTTATGTTATTAAATCCAGAAGTGCTCATCCTTTTGCGATGCTTATGTTAAAGATTCTAATGTTTGGTATTTCCAAGTAAAATATATGGCTGGACATGGCTTTTAAATTTCTATGTACTTCAATAAATCCGGTTGTACTTAGTTTGGGTACTTTTACATTTATTTCCTTTTATGTTTGTTCATGAATCTTCTATTATTACAGAACACATGCTGTCACTTTGGGTGTATTTAAGGCAACTTATAGTTGTATATTTTTATGATTGCTGTTACATTGAATATGCATTGGTGAGAGCCTTCTTTTCTAGATGGCATTTGTTTTATGATTCTTACATTTAGTGGTTCGATTTTTACCATTGTATGTTTCTTGTTGATGCAGGTGCTGATGAACAAACGACATCTAGTTGGCAAGGAGTATTTAGCATTTCGTCATATAGTTCATACTTCAATGTTGATACTGATGTTGTGGTGGAGAGAATCATCAGTTCAGTGTACCCTATGAATGACTTCTACAGGAAGATTGATGGTAATCCTGATCTGTAAGTTGCTATCAAACAAATATTACAGCCTGTATATGATTTATTGATGCTTATTATTTCTACCCAATGAGAGTTCTTTCTGACACAAAGTATGGATGTCTTGTTTCATGGATGTAGATTTTTAGCAGGACCTGTACATCTATATCTTGTTATCATTTCTTTATCTTTTTGGTTATCAGCTTGTATACCAACACAGTTTCATTGTTGTTAATCGACATGTGAACAAATATGATTTTTGTTTCCTGACAATTCTTTATTCCAATATAGTGAGGTGATCTCTTGCATGAATATAGCCACTATTGAGCAGGACTCCTTACATATAATCACCTTGCAATATGTTTTGTTTGTTTAGAGGTGTGGCTGCAACTTTGTTGGTCTGGCCAGGGTTGAAGGTCAACTTAGTCCAATCCAACTCTCAACAATGCAAATAATATCTAGTATCTGACCACAAGTGGGTCTGATTGGTGGGTTTGTTTTGGCTCAGCTGACTTCAGTTCTGTGATACCAGAGCTATATGAAAGGTATCAAATGTGGTAGTAAGAAAACAATTGTACATCATGAAAATCTCATTATGAGTTGGATTTGGACTGCCATAACCAATTAATCAAGGCAAATTGTTACCAACCCAAACATCAAACTCAAGATGCATAAACCAAACTACTATAATGGATGGATTGGGTTAAATGGGTTTATGGTTCAAATCAACCAAGTTGCAACCATGCAGGAGTTTAGTTCAAGCTCTCTTGTCTGTAACATGCGTCCCTCTCTTGACTGGCTTGATTTTTTGTTATTTCTCAAGTCTGTTTTTGCTTACATCTCAAACATATGGATCTTTGCAGATATGGTCCTATTTGGATATCAGCTACGTTGATGTTCATGCTTGCTGCTCTTGGAAATTTTGGCACTTACCTGATGAAAAAAAGAAACGATTCAAGTACCACATGGACATTTGATGTGACTTATGTAGAGTGGTCAGCATGTGCAATATTTGGCTATATGCTTGCTGTACCTGCTGCATTTTACTTCTTGCTCCAGTATTTTGGATTTAGAACAAGCCTCGTACGTCTCTGGTGCATGTGGGGTTATTCTTTGTTCATCTTTATGCCCATTTGTGTGAGTATCTTTTCCGCGATGTCTGTTGCTTTAGTAAAATTTGATGAATAAGCAAAGTACATAAAGTTCACAGGATGATGCCAAATGGTCTGCTTTTACTTGTGGCTACTCTATCCAACCCTAGCGCACACACACAAACATGTTAATAATTCCATAACAACGTATAACTATGGCACTTTGATAGTTGATAAGACAAATTAGTAGATGTGGATCAGTAGAAGGTGATCTTAGTCTGTTTCGCTGATGGGATATTACTAAATAGAACTACGTTATATTAAAAGGTGCTAGTAGAAACTATTGGAGATGATGATTTCAGAATCAGTAGTACAAGTAATTTTTATGTGAGTGATTACTGAACATAGATTGACTCATGCCACATGACATTAGTTGAATAAAAAAAATGGAGTACTTTTAACTTTTCTTAATCTTTTACTTGTGTGGCATACTTAAGTATGTAACATATATAATGGGACAAAATAAAAAGAAACAGACATTTTCCACGCAAAATGCTGTAATTTTTAACTCCCGTTTGTTTTTAAGCTTGTATAGGATTATGATTATTCCTCACCAGCTGATTATTTGTTCTGTAAAAAAAAATATATTCCAGTTGTTGCTGGTTGTTCCTGTTGAGCTTTTCCGGTGGATCATCATACTCCTCGCTGGCATTGCTTCATCTTGGTTCATTGCTGTGAACCTGAAAGCTTATACTCAATCTAGTGATCTGATGATGTTAATTGTTGGCGCTATGGTATTGCAGTTTGCTTTAGCTCTTTTCATCAAGATGTTCTTCTTCCCATAAGTCTGTCAACAAGGATTTTCCTGTGTGCAACCTCTGTTATTTGCTTTTATAGGTAAGCCTCTACCTTCATATATTGCTGATGATTTCTTTTGAAGGTTATTTCATATTTGCACACTGTAATTCGACATGGGTCCTTTTTAATATTCTAAGGGTGTCCACACTTTTAAGGTACCAAAGTATGTTTGATGTTTAGAAGGTGTCTCATTAGCCATCAATATATCGTGTTGCTTATTTTATAATATGGCAACTTGGGTGCCATGAAAAAAAAAAATATTTGAATCATCTCACCTGCTTGCGAATTTATGGACTTAGCTACCATCTTTTTTAATGCTAAAATAACTCCATTTTTAATTTATTCAATATACCTTCCATATGTGGTTCGACTTGTTCCATTGGCTTTACTGTAATTTATCAGAATGCGTGATTTGCATCAATCTCAATTTAAATTGCCCCTAAAATTCACAGGTTTGCCTGAAGAAGCACTATATTGGTTGATGAATTCAAACTCTTCTAAGTTATCGCCGGTGGTCTTGAAGATGCACTTGTTTGCTTGAACCACAGAACACCTTGGCATGGAAGCAACATGATGTATCTGTTTGACAAATCAGTTCGCCGTGAGGAAACATCAAGCTTCTGTATTATGATCAGTCGTCGTATCAGATATGCTGTGAACTTTTTCTCTCTACATGAAGTAGTCCTTTTGCTTGTTTTCTTCTGCTGGGTGATGTGACGAGCATTTTAGGATCCTACACTCTGCTACTAGGCTATTGAGATTTTTTTTTTCCCTCTTTTGAGAGTGTTACTATGGGTATACAAATGGATGTTACCTTTTAGAAGACGGTTGACGGATTGATATATAGTTCATCGTGATCATA
This sequence comes from Musa acuminata AAA Group, assembly GCF_036884655.1. Lineage (NCBI taxonomy): Eukaryota > Viridiplantae > Streptophyta > Magnoliopsida > Zingiberales > Musaceae > Musa > Musa acuminata. The sequence continues at coordinate 43,780,358 of NC_088343.1, forward strand.
TTTTTGCCCTATTTTTCTGTTTGTTACTGTAATTAGTCTATCCAACTTGTTTCTACAAGTGATCATTGTTAATTGTCGTTGACCGCAAAATTGTTTTCTGCCCTATTTTTCTGTTTGTTACTGTAATTAGTCTATCCAACTTGTTTCTGCAAGTGATCGTTGTTAATTGTTGTTGACCGCAAAATCTTTTTCCTTATTTTTTTCCCATTTTGTGGAAATCGTATTTAGCAGACAAAATATTGGTTGGAGTCTCGATCACTGATCTGTGCCTCAGACTCTAACAAATTGGCACCAGTTTGTCAAACTTTTCATTCAACACCAGCGAATCTATGGAACAATAAATTGATATTTAATCAGCAAGGGGGACAAAAAATACGTGCACCGGAATGCCTCCAATTATTTCCATGGCTACCAGTAATCTCAGTATAGATGATGAACTGTTAAGTAGTAAAAGTCCAAGTTGATAGGAGGACAAACCACAATTTGGCTGCTTGGACGATGCTGACTGTCCAAGTTAACATCATCTCTTCCCGTCATCATATATTAATGCAATTTTCCTGCAACGGAGTGGAGGAGAGTGCTCGAATCACTCGTCACCGTAAGATGTGAATGCATTCAGTTGCTTCATACCAATCGGCAGTAGCAGCCATGGGTTACTCTCTCGAGGCGAAACACCCCAAGTGTTTGTTTTGGGACCGTAAGCTCTCGATCACGACGGGTTCATGCCATTATAGTCGCGGTAACACTTGGTCTGTAGCGTTCGCCTTCGCCTGTCGCGGAGAAAGCCATGTCCACGAGTACTTTCTACGCTGGAAGTTCCTGCCCAAGAACTTGCTGCAGCTATAATGGAAGGAAGACCGAGAAAGCCACGACAGCGAAAGAGCAAGATTCCAAGAACTATCAATTCAATCTCGCTTGGTATTCTAATTTTGATCAAGTCATCACGACGAACAACCACAAGAAATGGAAGGCCAGCATTGAACCTGTAACGAAATAATGAATCGATGGTACGAGTCTTTCTCGGATATGTCCACATCATATACACTTCCAATTCCTGCATTCAACTCATATTAACTGCCGCTTGTGAATCAAAAACATGATGTTCCACTTTGTTCACTCAGCTAACAATTCAACTTGCCACAACAACGATTTGATAGATGGCTTATGACAGAAAATAGCTTTATCGTTATCCTTTGCATGTTTCATTACAAAAGTAGAGCAGAATGAGAAAGAAGAACGAAAAAGACGCATCCAACAAGCTTACAGAAAATTACAAAGTTTGTCTTGTACCGGAGACAAGCTTGTATCTACAGGTATAACACCGAAAAGAAGAAGCACCCATAAACTAGCAGCCTGACGCAAAGCTAATGGCTACTACACTTGCAGGGACTAGGAAATAAAAACAGGCACAAGCAACATCCATGGCTGTGACGAACCATCCTCCAGTGCAATTTATTCTTCTCACATGACTATCTCAGGCTTCAATATGCTTGATTTAATCTCTTTATGTGGGAGAACAACGCCTCCGTTGCTGTATACCTCATCGGAAACATGCACATCTTCCCCGAGGATGGTCATATTTTCGATACGTGCCCACTGCCCCACCGTGGAGTGCCACCCAATGATGCTGCTGGAGACGCATGAGTGCTTCTTGATGCGAACTCCCCGCATCACCGTGCACCTTGACAGCCTAACTCCAGACTCGATCACACAGCCAGGACCAATGGCAACATCTGGTCCAATGAGGCATCCTTCCCCTATCACGGCATTCTCATGCACCAATACGTTCCCAACGATATGTGGGCCAGCAGCTAACCTAGATGGTGCTTTCTTCCTTAGAGAGTCCAAATAGAGCCGCAGTCCCGTAATGTAGTCCTTTGGCTGTCCAACGTCCATCCAGAAACCTGGTAGGACCATGGCATAGAGCTTCTGGCCTGCAGAAATTTTTGGGAAGACTTCCTTCTCGATCGAGGTTGGTCTCAGCTCAATATGGTCTAAGACAGATGGATTCAACAAGTAAATCCCAGCATTGATCTTGTTGCCTACAAATATTTTTGGCTTCTCCACGAATCTATCAACCCTTCCAGTTTCTTCATCCATAACAACAACACCATATTTTGATGGCTCGTCGACCTATCGGATATAAAAAAGTTCAGGTTGCATACTTGCATGTAATGGGTAAATGAACGAGTGACGAGCAATATACCTTGGTCACCATTATCGTCGCCTCCCCACCATGGGATTTGTGGAACTGAATTAGTTCAGCAAATGGGTATTCACTTATGACATCACTGTTAAGGACAAAGAAGGGCTCCCCGGAACCATCCACTAGCTTGTCTCTGGCTAAAGCCAGGGGACCAGCCGTTCCTAGTGGTTCAGTCTCTTGCGAGCAGGTAATTTTAATTCCAAGCTTATCCTCAAAATCCTTCAAGAAATTAATCATAACCTGAAAAAAAAAGCTGTAAAATGTGAATGCAGAGACTAAAAAGGCTGATGGAAAGAGATGGATGACTTTATCTTGTACCTCCGGACGATAATTAATGGCCAAAATGACTTCAGTCACTCCAACATCCTTCAGAGCTTCAATCTGACCAAAAGTGTTACAGACTATTGGTTGAAGAAATTAATTAATCAAAATGTCATGAACAGACACCTAACAACACACTGATTCCAACAAGCAAGAGTTTCATAAATGATTTCTGATGGAGAAGCAGCACTTTACAAGAATGCTATTGAATTCACATGAAATTAATAGGCAAAACCAGATTTATTCTTTTAATATACTGGATGCAAATATAACTTTTTTTCACGTAAGCCAGGAAAGAAAAAAAGCAATCAAAAGAAAGGTTTGGCTATGAAGATATACACCTAATTGACTAAGTACCATTAAAATCTCAACTTTGAAAAGGCGAATGCAATATCTCAAGTGACAATCATTAAATTAATAAAATAGAATCAAAAGTAAAATAGTCATAATTGACCAAATGCGTCGGTCAGCTTAGGCTACTGATTTCCAACATTGAGATGTGTAGTAGTTGTGGAAAAGTTTCCCTTTTTTCTTTGGGTAACAAATATGCCATTTGGGAACTTAAAACAAAATGCTGAAGTTAAATCAAGTGATCAGGCCAATTAACATTAAAACTGATTCTGTTTCCCTGTTTCTTTAAGCAGCAACATTGCAGAAAGCACATACCTGATGGAGGATCATCGGTTTGTTAGCAAAATCTACAAGCGGCTTTGGGAAACTGAGAGTCAAAGGTCGGAGGCGAGTGCCAAATCCTCCGACAAGAATGAGTGCCTTCATGGTTTATAGTTTCCTCTATTTCCCTGTTGATCAGATCAAAGATCTCAAGAATGTACAGCTAACCAAATATAAGAAGCAAACCACAGTATTCCTAGTTATTATCCTGCCGTGCACAAGGAGAAATGTTCCTTGATGCAACTCTATTCTGACAACTGTATGATAAGAAAGACCAGTTTTTAATGAAGGATTACAGAACCTTCAAACTGCAGAAAGGTGTCAGTATTATGGGCAAAATTTTCTTCAATTGCTACAGAAGAGATCACATTGTCTTAAGACTCTCAACAAGCAACAAATCAAACAACTAAGGAACAAAAATGGTATCATTGAGAAGCAAATTGTTGGTATGTTCCAGCTGGCTCCAAAGATGGAACTATAGATTCTAGCTATAAAGCACAGGCTGGATTCATCAACAGGGAAGCTGACTTATTTGATCATATCCTTATACTTGTAGTGTAAGCTTTAAGAATAAATGCAAAGCCCAGTTGTCACTAATAGGTAGGTAGCCTTATCAGAAGCCCTTTTGTCAAGTTGCTCGATTTAAACTTCGGATCTGGTGTAATCGTGACAAGCTCCACCAAGATGAACACAGCAAAGTTCAAGCTTGCAATCTTGACTCATTAAATACCAACTTAATTCACATTAATTATGAAAAATTGTGCTTAACAAGAGAGCAACCAGACGAAGAAGCAGTCAGAAATATTGGAAAAAGAAAAACAATTTCAGAGAACAAGATAATTCAACGAGATCTGGCCAAGAACTTCCAAACTTTACGCCAAGCAGAAAACTTTTCTGTAGATCATCCCAGAAATAAAAGAGTAACAAGAGCACATACAAGGATGCAAAAGTAAGCAACCTCAATTTAATCAGGTTATCATTTCCAAAATCGATTCTTCTCCCCAAAACTACTAAATCGAACGATATAAACACCCCCCCAACTGCCAAAACCCGAAATCGAACCGCACGACAAAGATGTCAACCTAAAGCACGACGGTTCCTCCAACCTAAAAAATTTCCGCGAATTTCACGTCCACCTCGGCATCGAGAACCCTAATCTGAATTTGCGACCCAACCAAGCAGAAGATCGAGAACGCGCGGGATCGGAACCAAGATCCAGCTTAAAGAAAAGCAAAACAAACGCGATCCCACAAAAGAAGAGGGGAGACATCTCACCAAAAAGAGATCTTGGTTGGAGTTTCCGGCAGCAGGGCGCAGATCTCGGCGACAAAGAACCGACCACTATTCCGCTCTCCCTCCTCTCCCTATCGAGAAATCGAAGGGAGAAGACAAAGGGACTCGACAGACGATGCGAAGCGAAGGGCCGAGACACGACCGCAACCAATACCACCCCTTCCCTTTTATAGCACCCGCCGGACTTAAGCTTTTACCCCCACCTTTTTTTTTCTTTTCCTTAAATAGGAAAAATATATAATCCCTTTTTTGCCCTTTTTCATTTTGCTGAAATATAGGTATATTAGACATGATAATTATTTTAGCTAACTCAGTGGCAGATAGTTTCCCACGTGGCACATTGTATCATTTTATTTTCATAAAATTAAAGGCTTGAAATCTCATTTTATATGTTTGTAAATATTATATATATATATATATATATATATATATATATATATATATATAACATCTTATACGCTATTTAATAAATTTTTTTTCTTTTTTTAAATAATAATAATAATAATAATAATAAATTTTATAATATGAAAAGAAACTTCAAATTGTTCTTATTCCATAACTACTAACAAGGAATCAGTCTACCTTTGACTTCATACAAGTCATAATTGTACGAAAAAAAAACTGATACATAAAGGAAAGAATACTTGAAAAATTATTAGAGGTATTTGAATACGGATTGAATGATAAGTTTTATTAGACAATAAGAAATAATTATAAGCGTAGACGAAAGGAAAAAATAAATAAATTAAACACTAAACATCGGTAACAATGGACTGAAGTGAGGAGTATGAATTCATTTGATGTAATCTTCTTCTATATTAGGAGATAAAATGAACTCTTTAATACGAGGAAAAGGGATGAACAAGTCAAAGTTTCACCTTCACCAACCTTCAACTGGAGATAGGCTGTCATTCTTGGACTGTATGCAATAGAAAAACGCATTACCGAGGCTTCCAAAGGCCTAATCACATGGCAATCATCTAATGACGAGGCTTTCAAAGGCCAAATCACATGGCCATCGATCATCATGTAATGACTGTGTCAAGAGAGATCAGAGAAGTTTTCAAAGCTTTTCTAGAGATTCCAAGGGGTCTACTAATATTGCTTGATCTAAAGTTAGAGGTCAGCGTTGACCTTGTTACAGCCATTTGCATCACCAATTTCCATGTAAATATTACTTCTCATGCTTTGGATGACTTGCTCAATAATATAGCATAGTAATTTCATATCCAGCTGGCATTTCTTAAATCAAAAGATGTGAAGATGTATCTTAATTGTTATGATCATATAGAATAAATATTATGGCTTGAAATAGGATGCTCACACAAAGGTCTCTTTGTGATGGAGGCTTCCTCCTGCAATCCATAATGTTTGCAGAAATAATTGTGTACCACTCACTATATGGTGGTCTCTATGTAAAATTATTTGTGCAGGAGATGCTCACACTAACACTCTCTTCATCATTCATGTGAGACCAATAATTTCATCACACAATGATAATAGTGAGACATTCATTCTTTGGGCCTTAAAACATGAAGACAAAATGTGTTTTGGGTAGGAGTTTGGAGGAAGTAATCAAAAGACAGAAAGCACGATACAATGTATTTGCCTGTTTCTGTTCAATTAATGTTTGTGATTACATATATATAATGCAATTGGTACAACCAAAAGATGAAAAGAATTAGCAGTGCAGTAGGGATTCTTATCAAACACCAAAAAAAGAACCTCATGACCACATTGATGCAAGTGGTCAACAGACTGAGTGCTTGTACTGTACATAACACTGGTGGTGAAGAGTGAACTGACTGATGTGCTTGTTCTTAGTTTGATTAATCTTAAAGTACCCATGGATTAGAGTCTAATCTGATCCATTTGAAAGAATGAATAAAGTGCTGCATTCAGCTCTCAGAACTGTAGAGATGTGCTTATTCTTGGTTTGATGAATCTTAGAAGTATTCACATATTAGACTCTAATTTGATCTATTTGGAAGAATAAATAAAAAGTGTTGCATTCAGCTCTTCTTGGTCTGATTAATCTCAAAGGACCCACATATTAGATTCTGATCTGATCCATTTGGAAGAATGAACAAAGTGCTGGATTCAGCTCTCAGAACTATGGAGATGTGCTTATTCTTGGTCTGATTAATCTCAAAGTACCCACAGATTAGATTCTAATCTGATCTATTTGGAAGAATGAATAAACTGTTGCATTTGTGGAGATGTGCTTATTAGACTCTGATCTAATCCATTTGGAAGAATGAATAAAGTGCTGTATTCAGCTCTCAGAACTGTGGAGATGTTCTGATTAATCTCAAAGTACCCACAGATTAGACTCTGATCTGATCCATTTGGAAAAATGAACAAAGTGATGCATTTAGCTTTCAGAACTATGGAGAGGTGCTTATTCTTAATCTGATTATCTTAAAGTACCCACAAATTAGACTCTCATCGATACCGATAGATACCGATACCGATACATATAAAACTTGATTTGCTGCTTTAAGCACAAATTTGCTCTATGAGAACTAATACAAGAAAAAAATGCAGTTTCTCTCACAGGAATCCAAAGGATTCTGTGGAATAATATGGTCTCTAAACACACTAAGACAGAAATCACAAGATTATTGATTGGGTTTGTAAGATTGTGACCTTTTCATTCACTACATATTTCTCAAAATTTTGACATTTTAACCACCAAAACTCCTCTCATGTTAATGATTAACATTGAGCTTCAGCATACTCAACTACATCTATTTAAATATACATGCATTTTATTGTTCCTAATATTACTTCATTAAGCATATCTTTACTAGTCTTGTGAACCTACCACAGGTATCTTCATCCTCTAGCATTAATCATCTTTTTTTGAATGTTCAAATAGAATTGTCACAGGTCAATGGAACCTATGAAATCCATCATAAACATTTTGACTTTTGGTTCTGAGCAACAACAACAACAAGAAGAAGAAGAAAAGGCAAATTCATGAAAACTGGACCAAATACTATAATTTCTCTGTTCACTTTAGAACATCAGAAGGAAGATCCTCACAACCCAACCACCTAATATTTACAAGAATTAACACTACTGTTCCTTCTCAAGATCTTTACAGTTACCATTGATTGATGGTGTTGACTCCTTGGGAGATCCATGCCTTATTCCAACACAAAGGAGAGAGATAGAGAGAAAGAGCTTGCCACAACAATCATTCACATGCTGTGGTAATACTTACTACTCGTAGCAGCAGGAACAAACAGGAGGGCAATCAACATGCGTGGACTCGATCACCTTCGTGATCCCTTAAGCCACTCGGGGCGAGGCGGACCGCCGTGTGAGCGACTGCGTCGTAGCCGAAGCGGGCGCGGCCGCCGGGGGCGAGGACGAAAGGAGGTGGATCTCCGGGTAACGAAGCCTGCCGGAGTCACCAGGCAATCTCATGTAAGAAGCTGAGGGTGACTCGTCGAGCCATGAATTCCTCGAAGGAGCTTCCTCGCCATGGGCGTAGTGCAGTATGGCTCTGTACACGAAGGGAATGAGGCCTTCCATCGTGAGAGAAGAAGAAAGTACACTTTTGGTCGAACAGTAGGGGGGGGAGGGGAGGATAAGAGCAAAGAAGCTTGTGCTTCTCCTGAAGAGAAACCAAAGTAGGAAGGGGTTGGCTTAAATAGACAGAGGTAGAAAGATTGTATGAGAAAGCTGGCTGCAGCAAATGGTCAGGAACGGCAACTTCTTCTCGATGCAATACCAATTTGGTCTTTTGGAGGAGCATAAAGTTGAAGGATTGGTCTTTGGTCCATCCTGCGCAGTTGCTTCTATGAACATCTTGCCAATTTTAATGGATATACTTCCAGGGTTAGGTTGGAGTCCTCATCCTCTTTCCAACATAATTATCATCAGATAACCCCAATAGATGTGCAGTTTGCTATGTTTTGGTGACATGTTCCTTTCAGATGGTGTTTAAGATTTTGTGCAGGATTTTACCTCTCAGAAATGGGAAATTAATGTGTTACTCTAAATTGGGCAGCTCTCTCCATAGCTTGAAACCATTGTGGCACATCTTGAATTGACACTGAAAGCATTGTTGAAATGTATCCTAAGTTTTATGATAGCCAGTCTTCTTATCTAACCATCTGGAAATTGGAATTGGCTTTTTCATTTATGTGTGGCAATTTTGAGAACTCCATGCCACCACTTGATTTCAATGAATCATGTTTCAACAATGCAAGACTAAACTGCGTTAATATAACACACATGAGTTCATATGTCAAATATTTTAGGGTTTCATGTTGGATGCAATTGCACACCATGACACCCTTGTGGCTGCAAATGAGTGCAAGGTTGGAGATATGTCACCCCAACTTAAATGGTGTACAGCTTGTGATCGGGTGAAGGAGAACATCTGTCCTCGTTTCAAGCACATCAGCAAGCAAAAAGAAGTAAAAGAGGACTGTTAAGGAAGATGGAACGAAAAGATGTGTTTCCCATCTTTTTGTGTTATGTGATGTAAAGCAGATTATTTATTGCTGACAGTATGAGATGAAGCATCAAAGAAGGAGAGAGATGGGAGGAAAGGTGAAGAGAATCCGTGGCAAGTGGTTGATTCACACAAACCTGTGTGCTCTGGTGGTTAAGAGTGATGTGGATGGATACTTTGATGTAAACGGGTAACTCAGCTGAATTCTCTAATAACCTTGCTGATGTGATCAAGATAAGATAGTAGAAGTACTTGTGATGCAAGCAACCAACTGGCATTTCTTAGTCAACAAGAACAAATTAAAATTAAAAGATTGAAAATGATAAGAATTGCCACTGCAAATGCAGCAGTGTTTGATTTGATCTTATCTATCGACACAGTGTTGCATCAAAAGATTCTTTCTACACTGGAGAACTCTCCGTCGTTGGGGGGGATTAGGAGGAACTCCAGGATGACGCGCCACTGCATGCCTGATCCGTGGAAGCGTCAAAAAGGGAGCAGTTGGGGTTTAGCTTTCTGATAATGATTGATTCTTTTGACATCATATGCATCACATAAAACTTGTTTGTCCGATCCGAATCCATCTTAAATTACATCTGCCAAGAAAACAAATAGGAATGAAAAGACAGAGAAGAGAGAGGTTGGAAACTTAGCACAAGCACTACTAAAAACTAATATAGAATTTGACTTGGTGAATCAAAGAGATGACAATCAATATTTTTATATAATTTTTTTTATATAAACAAAGAGAAAGAGAGACTTGACTAAACATCAAGAGTTTGAAAGTTAGGTTTAAAGAAGGTACAAAGCAGCAATTATGACCAAAAACCATTACAGATATGAAGTTAATAATGTCAGAAAACATATGGCTTTTCCGTGGTAAGAAAATAGGAAAAGCCACAATTTGGGCCAAATGTCATGACAGCATCTATTAACAGCAACTTTGATCAAACCATTATTACTGTACAACATAGTTTAGTAAGAGGCAGAAAGCTAAATGACTGGTTTTGCTGCTTACATGCTACCAACCGTATGCCTAAATATGTGACACAGTGGCTGCTGGTATGTACATATTTATACATATAATAAGTTGAAAACCTAATGAACCTTACAAAATTGTGATAAGTGTTTTTGGAACAGTAGAGCTTCACGTTGGAGATTCCGATAGAACCAATGTATGCCACCAACCGCAAGATACATTTTTAGGTTGATAGTTGTTGATCGGAACCAAAGAGGGAATGTTTCTGTCGGTTGCGTCTCCTAAACCAAGCTGTCCATACAAAAGACATATTGGTAAATCTAAACCTAGAACTGAAGTTGAAGCAGATCTTAAATTTGCTAAGAGATGATACCTGACCATATTTGTTCCATCCCCAGCAAAATACTTGTCCATCTCCTGCAACAGCACAGGTAGTAGTATCTATGCTCGCAATAAAATGTTCTAGGAATGTTGTACTAGTTAGGCAAAGTAACAACTGTTGGAGCTGCTTCCAGCAGTGTGTCTAGTGATTTAATTTGTTTTATGGATCAAGGAAAATACGACAAAATTATAATAGAAATCCATAAGCTTATAGCTCTATCAAAGAAACAATAATGTTACTGCAGAAGCAGAAATCACCACTCATTCTACAAGTGGGGTGCCCTGCATGCAACGTTTTGCTTTAACTATGAAAACTTATTCTGGCAGATACATTTGCAAAAAGAAATTGGGGTACGGGCTGCAGCATTGAAATTCTTTAACATATGCAAATATGTCTGACAGTAATCACCCATTTACCTTACCTAAGGAAAAGGAACATATGAACATATATCCTTACAGGTAGCAGTTGACACCATGACTTTGGTTTCAAAATTTTGCAGGTATAAGCATATTCTAGAAGCTAAACAAAGTAGAATGATCATATAGGCTCGAAAGTAATTACCTGTCATCACGGCAGTATGACGTGCTCCACAAGAGACCCGTTTAGCGCTCTTGTTTTCCAGACATGGAGCATCCAATAGCTTGGGAAGAGTCTGTCACCACAAGAAATTTAGGCACCAGTATCAAGTTGCTATAATAAGATAGTACAGATAATACTCCATCATGAAATTAACTCTTATAATGATAACGGATGTCTTGTGCCAGGTGTATCCTAATTGCTCCAATGAGTCATACGATTGATTATATACAAGGGAGAAGTCCAGTGAGGTGAATCTATAAAAGAAGTAATTTGTCCCTATTTCATCATTCACATGGCTACAACACAAGACCTTAGCTTGCCTAATTGAGGTTAAGAGTCACAGCACATTCATCAATTTTCTTACATATAGAATCATGCATGCAAAAACATATACTATTCAAGATTTCAGTCATAAAAGGATTTTGATTTGGCCTATTCCCTGCATGAAAATATTGAATACAAATATTGAGTTCCTGAAACCACCCCCACCCCCCCCCCACCTCCTTTTTTTTTTGGTCCTTTACTGCATTTCCCGTCCTGTTATCTAGTAAGCATTGAATTCTATTTTTCCAGAAAAAGAATATATCAAACACAGAGACTTCAAGTTCTGTGTGACATGGGGCATGATTGGGTCTTTGATGAATGATGCATATTTCATTTTCTGAGAGGAACATAGGAAAATAACATGAGTTTGTTGTTAAATTAAACTTCCATCTACATTTAACATTTAGCAAGAAAAATAAACCAGATTCTGTGCCACAACAACCTACTTGCGGTTATTAAGAGATCACAGTTTTCCTTTTTATCTCTCTTTTAGTTGTTTCTTAGTGTACGGTCTCTCTCTCTCTCTTCACTCGTAAACATTTTAAACTTGAAATGCAAAGGATTTGTGAAATAGCTATTGGCACGTTGCACCAGGCAGCCATGACATTGCAATCATTGTTATGCACAAAACATGAATAGTTTGTGATTGCATCATATGGAGACTATACCTCAGCTTGATCAGAACCAGTTCCTAGCTGCCCAAATTGATTCCCACCAAAGGAAAACACACCACCATCAACAGACGTGCAGATGGTATGCCACAGGCCAGCAGCAACTTCATGTATCTTGACACCCAATAGAGATGATACACATTTTGGGTTCAGCTGGTCATTCGTACTTCCTTGTCCACACTGATTAGAAATGGCATATAAGAAGGAAAAGGAAGAAAAAAACAAAAGCATCAGTTTATTCTTTCCTTATATGCTGCAAAGGAAATCCACAGTCGAGAGATTAAAAAAAGGCAATTTCCCATGTTACAGTGGATCTCATCTTCGACATTACAGTTTGCTTTTTCTCCATCTTTTCTACAATGCCTACATGTTAATCCTGGAGAACGGTTAATACTTGAGAACAAGTTCATACAAAAATAATTCAGATTGAAGAGCAAGGTACCCCGAATTAGAATGTAATATATTCCAAACCAGCAATTCCTTCCATGTCTTTGAATACCTTTGCTGACTCATTATAAAATTAAAAGGTAGCATGATCCATCGCTTTACCATTTCCGAAATGAATGAAAAAACCAAATCTTGACTTTCATGAAACCTTTTAACTCAAGTTTTCAGTATTAGTACAATCTAAAACCAAGCATGGAAGAGAAGTTTTAAAGAGAAATCAACTGCTGCTGCAGATGGACATGGCCATGGGTAAATAACATGGATCCACAATGGATATACAGATGTTATTATAACTACAATCTATTGCTGAGAGAGTTCCAGGAAAAATTAATAATCATGCAGAAAAATGTAATGTCATCAAATAAATTATCAAATTACCAGAAAAGGGAATAAAGAGGAGGCTAACCTGTCCGTAGAGTCCCCAACCAAAAGTAAGTAGAGCTCCTGTATCTGCCAGCACAACATAATTAAAAAATGAAGCTGAGAACCAATAATAATAAATCAACACGTGTGACAATGAACAGATCAAATGACTACTAGCTATTGTCCACTCATATTGTGACATCTTTTGATGTTTTCATAACTTTGTCATACTATTGAATTTATCCAGTTTCCTCGAAATTCTTGAACATTAAGCTAAATATGACATGATTTACAAACTATCTAATTCATAGACTTGTAATTTGTTGCAATTTTCAAATATCTATCCACATTCATATGTGTTAGTGTTCTTAGCTTACATCTGAACTTTTATTCCAAATACAACTTACCCTGTTTTTATTTTATATGAGCATATGCTTAATACTAATTATACTTATTGCAACATCTAGCAGCATATTTTTGGTTGCTGCTTGTGTGTTGAAAGTATATATTAATGTAAATGTAATATGCTATGGTCTGATGTCTTCCACCTTTTTTTTTCACCTAGAAACTTAAAGGTACGAAGACAAGATAGACAATGACAACATGTACACAGATTTACATATACTTACATACCACACACAGATCCATGCATTTACATGAGCGAATGTGATGTCTAAATACCATCAATTTAAAAATCACTAGTCAAGTAAGACAAGAATAGCACTTACTGTCAAAAAAATAAGTGCAAAACTCTAGTGAATAATTATGACCTGTAACTGCAGCACTGTGACGACCTCCACAAGCAATGGCCTTTACACAGCTTCCCATGCATTTATAAGCCTGTCCATCTAGACTTTGTTTTCCTTGGGTAGCTGCTGATGGTTGGTCTCTACTAAAAGAAGCTGACTCTACACAAGGTATCGGATGAGGAGAAGACACATTCCGGATACGAGATCCTAAACCAAGTTGCCCTTCCCCTCCATATCCCCAACCCCAGACCTGGCCTACATCTGAAACTTAGAGAAAAATATAATGCATTATCATTTGTTTTTCCTCAATTAAGAAACCTATCTGATGAGAATAAAGAAAATAGAAAATATTATAAGTGATGTGAACCATGTAAGAGTGTAGAAGAGATATGTAGTTGCATAACCTGGCAGTAAAGGAAATGGGCGTACCAGACAATGCCAGTGTATGGCGTCCACCAGCAGCCACACTTGAGATACGGACTCCTGTGTCAAGAGTTACAAGACATGGAAGAGCTGAAAGAGTTTCTTCACTAGATGATTTGTTTTCTGGTTCCACTTTAGCTGAAGATAGCCTTCTCCGCTTACTATTGTTCTCACCACATCCAGTATCAAATTCTGAAACAACTCCACCAATTCTTGAGCCCTGCAACCTTGGGCTCACTGCGACAGAAAAGCCAGAGATACAGATCCAAATGAATCTTAAATTAAAGAAGATTGTCAATTCTTATTATAAATTCTCTCATAGGCAAGAAAATTATTAATCACCTTGATCACTCAATGATCCACTATGCCTTTCTTCTTTTTCTGAGGTTCCTCCAGAGTAAGACTGTTCTTTGACAATCCTCCCAATTGGCACACACTCTTTCCATCCCCATGTATAGACTTCTCCATTAGCTGGCCTAGGAAAATAAAATTTGAGTTTCCAAAAGGCTCAACGATAGCTATCTTTGTTAAGAGATGAAACCTACAGATCTCGATTTCCCACAGGTATTTTCTCTTTCTTAACAAGTAAGATGTGCTACTCAATATCAACAAAATGTTTAAATAGGTATGGCACCTGTGACTGCTACACAGTGAGCCCATCCTGCAGCTGCCTTGACAATGGGCACCTCAGTTGGAAGGTGAAATACCTCCGGTGTCTCCTGTTAAATGCAAAACGAGAGGTTCATCACTTCAGAAGATCCATACGGTGAAAAAAAAAAAAAAGAATAAAGCATGACGACCTCATGTTTTCCTGAAGTAACATAGCTTTGGCCCATGTCATCCGTTGAACCCCATGTAAAGAGCTTGCCTGACTCTGATACAAGAAAGAACACAGCACGAGTCAAGTCATTAGTTGATCAACATTCAATTCTAAGAGAAGAAATGTTCAAACATATTTCCCAAGCAGAACCACAAGGTTCAGCAACAAGGCTATCATAGACAAGCTCTTTGGACTGACAAGAAAAGCAGCAACAAATTTCAAAACGGATTTTTAACAATATGAAATTGGAAATGCATTTTCAGCTCTGTTATTCTTCTTGTGGTCAATCAGATCAGTGACTCGAGGACTTGACGTTCTCGACGAAGATTAATATTATCCAATACTAAATCGCTCTAATATCATTTATCAGATCTAACGTGATAGATAGATAACTGACTCATTAACTCGTTGAGTCAGAACCACAGGCCTAAAATACTTACTAAACTAATAATAGTAGATTCATTAAGCCTATATAAGTTAATACAAATCTTCCACTTTCAATCTCTAACTAAGCTTGGAGTGTTACACAGAGGACCCCCAAAAATAAATTTATCATCCAAAACATTAGGAAGGAAAAGCGAATAGGAAAAACAAGACGACAAGGTTTGTTAAACAAAGCCAGAGAGAAGAGATCGGGGGAAAGGAGAATGGAAGAAGAGGTACACACCAGAAATGGCCATGGCGAAACCGCATCCGCCGCCGCTGACATCCATCCACCGGTCTCCGGCGGCCGAATCCGGCATTCGGACGGCAACAGGGTAAAGAAGCGGCGATCTATGCGGCGACACTCCCGGAAGGTAGCCCCACATCAGCACCGACTTCTCCTTCGCCCTTCCCTCCTCCTCCTTCACCATCTCATCATCTGCCGCCGCTCCCCTGACCTCCTTCCTGTCCTCCTCCATCTCCTTCCCTCCTCCTCCCACCTCCCCACCGTTCATATCACCGCCCTCACCCAATCTATCGATCAATAGTTCCTTTTCCCTCGATCTTGATTGCGACTTCGACCTCGCTCTCGAGCTGCTGCTATCTGCTCCCACAGGACTAAAGGCCACCAAATGTCATAAAAGCAGTCGGCGATCCCCAATGCGGCCCGTATCTATTCCTGCAGCGCTAGGCGGTCTACGTAGGACGTCTTTTGTGGTGGGGCCCTGACACGTGGCAATAAGACGCTCCGCCAGATGCACGGCGTCGTTCAGGACCAGGAATTCCCGGGACGCTTCTGGAACCTCACGGGCCCCACCCATGGAGAAATGATGCCGTGTCGGCCGCTGCTTCGTCCCACGCCCCAACGCGATACCGCAATAATGGCCACAAATTGGACACGTGGCGAGCCCGACGGGACGGGGGAGGGGTTCGTTGTGCCGTTACGCAATTAGCTTGGAGTGCGTTGGGGTTGGGATTGGAAGCTTCCAGAAGAAGCGTAGATGAGAAGCCAAAGGGGATAACGATCGGACGTTGTTTTCGAACGAGGCATGTCATTTATACGAATAATTAAACAATTATGATGTAGTCATTGATTTCGTCGATTTGATAGAAAATATTCTGACCAGATAAATCGGGCAGTTGGACAATAGTTTATAAGAGATTGTTTTGATGTATCACTCTCGTGGGCAAAACACGAAAGGAAGGAGTTATGGACCCCTCTCTCTCTACAAACCATTCATATCTCATATAATCCATAAAGAACTAATTTAAACATCAAATGAATTGGATCGAAAAATTTTCCTTAATATTGACCTTCGTGTAGGAAATCGTTGAAATCCACCTCAACTCAATCTTGGGACCACCTTTCATCCTCGAAAGTCACCTCGGACACCTCAATGCCCACCAACTAACTCACAAGACCATCACAATATTTCTTTGGACAACCTCACACCATCGGATTAAGACCAAATCGTATTGACTTACGGTTGACAGTATTCAAGCAACAACAAAGTTAATTATTATTATACTTTATCTACGACTTATGAAAATGATTTATCCATATGGCCTCAATTTTGTTTTGAAATCGATAAAATCTTTTCGATCTATATGAAATTTTATTTGTCAACTATAATTAATATGGTGTAAATCAATTAAAGAGAAGGTGATAATTATACATATATTGAATAAAAATGGGTGAAATAAGGAGGGATTATAAAAATTCTGGAAAATTAGGTTATTAGGAAATGACCCAATTTACTTTAAGATATATGAATTCCATATTATGCTGCCAAATTAGATTTCTGCTTTCTTGGGTCTTCAAATCCATTGTGTTAGCAGATTATGTCTCCCAACCGCTTGAATATATAGTATATTGCTTCGCCCATAAAAATATGATTTTTACCTTTTGTATGATGTATTTTGTTTGTTCTTTAGTTGATTCAATTTTACTTCAATAAAGTAAGATTATATTTTATTTTCACTGATATTGGTAATAACATTAATTTTTTTGAACATAGTGAAATTTAACAAGAGCTGTCCTTTTTTCGACAGTTTATTATCTATTCCTTCAAAAATTTCTATCATTTCATTAATAGAGCGGGACAAATTATTTTAAAAAAATATTTTTTTAAAGATGAGATTATCATCTAAAATATGATATTACCATTTCATTAGGGCGTCTTTTATTTTCTAAAAGACGAGAGTACCTCTATATTATGTTATGTCGATCTTTACCCATCATTTGTCGTCTCTATCATTTCTCTATTCCCATCACCTTTGCCTCTCATCCATTGTTTATCGTAAATTCTATAGTGCATCATTGCTCGTTAGCTCAAGAGAGTCGAAGATGTGAGATTTATCAGTGGGGTGGGGGAGGCCATCTAAACAATAATGATCGAGATTGATGAATGATTAGCGCTTATGCTTGAACTTGGTGCAAGTGACTTTCTACCGGTCGTAGTTGGGGTTGGGGTTAACTATGGTGGCTACGTTATTGAGCGAGGATGATTTGATTATTTCTTTCAAAGTATGTCGACTCCTTTAAAGAAATGATCTATAAACGATGACGGATCATGAGAGTCTATGATAATGGCAAATAAGAGTGATAGTAAAAGTGAACAAAAGAGAGGATAAAGACGATGAACAAGGGTACCACGAAAATAAATTCGAGATTATGGGATGAAAGTGAAGGATAATCTCATCATTTAAAAAGTTATTAACTCGAATTAAAAAAAAATATTTTTCAAAAAAAGGAAACTTTTGGAGCAAATCGGTTTTAAAAACTATTTCATTAATATATTATTTAATAGTATATATTATGATAATAAGAACTTTTAAGTATTTAAAATAATATACATATCGAGTATTCTATATTTTAATAATATACTTATCGAGCAAAGAGCGGAGGTAGTGGACGGTCAGGATGGTTTTTACATCGTATGAAGGGTGCAGATGATACGTTCTCACACCGACTCTATAATATATGGAATCATCGCGTGAGCGCCCGAGGCAGAGACCGGCAGCGCATTCGACAGAAGTCCTCTTGCACTGCCGCCCCGCCGTCCGCTCCTTTTCGCCCTCATTGCCTCCTCTTTCTTGAATTCAAAGGTAAACCCTTCTCTTCCTCCAATGCTGCTCTTCGATCAGTGAATTTGAGTTGTTCCGCCACAACGAGAAGCCGATCGGCCTTTGCCCTTATGTCCTATCGATCGTCTGAGCCTTTATTCTTTCTTTCTTCCTTCTCCTCGCGTGCGCAGCCTTCCCCTGATCCGTGTATGACTATCTAACGGAGCGGATCTGTGATGGGAGACATCTTGTTTCCATGGCTTGGTTTATGTATTCGTTTTATTTGTCGTTCATCGTTTTGATCTGTGGTCGTTTTTGATGCGGGAGATCTCTTTTCGCCGTCAAAGGGATCTTGAACTTTGGCATCACGATCGTATACGGATTCTCAAGAATCTTGCTTAATCCAGATGGTTTAATGGTTTTCTTGTAATGGTGAACTTTGTCAAATTCCTCAATGCTTTACGTTTGATTCTACCAAAAAAAAAATGCAATCACAAGCACAATCTGTTGTATGCATATTGTTTTGGTTACATATCAACGTAATATGCTGTCATATTTAAGAAATCATGAATATTATCCCTTGAATCTATATTGTCTGTAGGTATTAGGAATCGTGGCCTGTCTTCATTTTGTTCTCTTTGTAGTACATAAATTGTAGTTGTAATCCCTAGTCAATGGAGTCTAATTTCATTCAGTCTTCAAGTATCAATGTTTTCCAATTGGATCATTGAGCTTTAATGTTGTTTCAGTCAAGTCCTACCATAGCTTTTGTATGTTCAAAAAAAAAAAAAAAAAAACAGGATGCTGATACGTAATATCCGTTTATCCTTTCAAAGGGAACATTAAGTTTTTGCCAAATCATTTAGCATTTTCTCTTCGGATTTATACCATAAGAATTTAGGTGATTTGTTCTATTAAATATAGAACAAAAAGGCTGTCGTTGAGGATGTACAGACAGCTCTCCTTCAAATTTGATTTGGAGACTATAAATTTATTTAGCATCATGCAACAAGTTTATTGTATCTTTATGCCATGTGGGGCAGCAATTGATATGTGTAGTGTATGATGGTTTTGTGAAGTACTGTTGGTAACAACGGTGAAGTCGAATCCTACTTATTTAACTGCATGCTGCAGAATAATGTTTGTTTTTGGGCTTCTGCACCTGTCATAGGATTTACACGCCTCTAGACGTTATGATTACACCAAACATTTGAGATCAGAATTCTGTGTTCATTTTATTACCTATTGCTTATGCAGGATGACGGAACTACCATTCATGCCCAGGGAGAGGCTTCTGAAGCATCAGCAATATTTTCAGCACGTTCATAGGCATACGTATTTGAAAGGACGTTTCGATAAAATAACGTCTGTCGCAATCCCTCTAGCATTGGCAGGCTCTTGCTTGGCCCTCATTGTCCGTGGCTCTTTTTTTTTTCTTTTTTTCTAAACTTATTTTTTCCTAGTTATTTATTGTCGGTACAACTAAACTGATGTTCTCTTTGATGAACAGGGACGTGGGGTTTACAACATGTCCAATGGAATTGGTAAGCAGGCTTGATTGGTTTAAGTTTTAAAGATGTTTTGCATCAGACATAGCATTGGAAAGGTTTGTGGTCATTTATAATAATTGTTAGTTTGAGAAGTGCATCTTTGGTTGTTCTTATTGTTTCTACAGAAGCCAGTACTTTGCTGAGTTTACAGCATGAAAAAGGTTACGGTGACTACTATGTCGTTTGTTTGAAAATATTGGGAGTTTGGGAACTTCTTTTTGATAAACTTCTCTTCGTTTTACACTGGTAAATTACCAATGGTGATCTTTAAATTACATTCTTCTAGTATCCACTTTTACCTAGGTTTGTGGGAACCTTGATCATAGTATTTGTATGTATGAGCAGCATTTCGAAATGCTCATGCTCTATCAGGTTTCCATGGTAGATCCTATTCATTTTTTAAAATCCTGGATTCTCTCTCGAAAGTGATTCTTTTTTTTTTTTTTCTTTTTTTTTAATTGAATACTAGCTTAAGGATGTGGTTAGTGCATCTTTTTTCTTTTTTCTTTTTTTGCCTTTTACTCTTAGGTGGGTTTTTTTTTATCGGTTCAGGGAATTAAAATATATTTGTGTTATAAAAATGTAATGAAATGTAATGTTTTGGATAAAAGTAATGTCATGAAAACCTTTAAAATTGATGTGTTCTGTGTAATGAATGCCTCTTTTTGGTTTTTGATAATTCATCCTACTCTTTTGAACATTTTAATAGAATCGTACGTAACTGAAAAAGATTTATATGCATCATACTCTTTTTTATAGATGTCCACGAGAAAAGAGAGGATTTCCGCCCAGCTCAAAATCATAAAATTAAAGCTAAAACCACAAAGATCCTAGTTCTGAAATACAACTTGTTCCCAGGTTTGGCAACAACCATATTCCAATTAAAAGTTAAAGCCAGTCACTAATTGCAAGCCCCAGATAAGAGAAGTTAAGATGTTGCGGTCACCAACGTAGGGTATTATTCTCATTAGCTCGCCGTGAGACTGTCGCAGCAGAAGTCGAGGCGTGAGATTGCCTATCCAGTCTCATCACATTCTCAAACCGGTCTAGGACAACAGAATTGATTGCTGCGGTCCCGGTAGTATTATAATGCACCCTTGAGCGCACTCCAAGCTGTGAACTAACGAGAGGCCTGGTTAAACTGGAGATCAAGGAGTTGCGATTAGCGAGCACGGAACTAGAAGAAAGCTTATTGTATGCATCCGTGAATGCGTTCGATACTACACGTAGTTCACTCGGGCCAACAGTTCTAGCCGCATTCTCTGGTCGCTCGAAGGGGTCTTCAATCTGTAACGAAAGGTGTTCATTGACATCCAAAACAATGTAGTCAGTAAAGACTGGGAAAAGAGTTCATGATGTGTGTCAACACAAACACATAGAAATATGGCTAGTAATCTCTTTTTTGGTGCAGGACAATCTTACAAGCATGCTACGTGATGTTCTGACCCATCCCAGGTTGCTGTCGATTCTTTCCCATCTACCCGTATGTGTGCAGATGGCATATTCTGAAGCTACGGTTTCGACTTCAGAGAACTGCATAAAGATATGATTAAATCTTTATTAGAAAGTTTTAATGCCTCGTGAGAAGGTAATAAATGATGCTGGTAGTTCCTGTCCAGACTGATGTAGCTTAAAGGAAGCTCTCAGCTAATAATGCCTGGTTCCTGGCTTGTCATATTGATTACTAAATGTTGTGCAAGTGTAGGTGAATGGGAATACCTTATCAAAAAAAGACACCACAAGTTGAGCAAGAGAGCTTTGGTTTCTCCGCCTGAAATTTTGGGACCGAAACCTTTCTATGTTCGTAGCACATACATCCTCGATGTGCCTCTCAGAAATGGAACTCCATCCTGCATTAAACAGACATGTGCAAACAACTTATCATTCATGTAAGCAACCTGATCTCATTTTGTGTATGCTAGCTTGTAAACCTATATACGCATGTCTGTGCCATGGTCACAATCACAAAACACACCACAAATCTATGTATGCTGGTATGCAAGTCAGACATATGCGAACATGGTCAGAAAATAACACATGCTGTCGCATAAATCAGGACTAGATGATCTGTACCTGTGATATCATCGGAAATGTTTCCTCCATATATTTCCTTGAGCGGAGGTAAAATTGGAGGTTCGCAAGTCTGAAAACAAAAGAAAAGAATAAAAAGCAGAAAATTTTGTGGGCATCCAAAATTTCTAATCGTCTCAAATCAACAGCTAAATAGTAGCTGCTGCTGTCTGAAGCAAAGGACAGAAAGGATCACAAGGTCAAGGTTCTACCTGAAAGTGGAAGATAACCATCAAACATAGTGAGTATGAATTCAAAGTTCCAGACTTGGGATCATTAATGTTTTGTGCTTTGGCCCATTCCTTCGTCTGAAAAAGGGAATTAAATTAACAATCCAAGATGAAACTACAGAAAGTAATTGTTCCATGAAAACCTAAGCCAGACCAATAAAACCGTGTCACGGAACCGCTCATCCATTTGAGAAATCCAGAGGAGGATCTTTGACTTCATTATACCAAGATGGTTATCGATGGAGACATCAAAAGAAATATTGTGGTAGTTGCCTTCAAATATAAGCAGAGGGACTCTCGCATTAGGAATGAAATGAATGTAACGAGCAACACCTGTAAAAGAAACGAAAGTGCAAAATCTCGTTCAAGCACCTTTGATGATGCCACGTACTAGCAGCAGAACTAAGTAGGACTATGACGCTTTTAGTTGTTTGAAAACCTATTATACTATCTAACAGTATCATATAATCAAATTCAACGACGCTACCGGTGATGAAGTTTTTGCAAGGATAAGCATTCTGAAAAGTCTACAACCAAAGGTGTCCGAAGGCTCAAGGCACAATAAGACACTAACATCTCTATTAGTCTACTCATGAGATGAAGCACGTGCCTCAGTGACGCAAAGAACACACTTACCAGTATGCTTCAAGGAAAATAACTGAAGTCGAGTAGGAACTGAAATGTTGAGATTAATTGATTTATAAATAATTGGAACACTCAATAGTATAAATGATATAACATTTTTTTAATGAAAAATAAAAATTATATATAAATTGGTTAAAGAAGAAAGGGAGGTTGCAGAAAAGTAGGGCACACACAGAAGCCATACACAGAGAGAGGAGTTAGACAAGGATGAAAAAAATTATAGTTTTAAGAAAAGAACAGTTGCTTACCATATCTTCGCAATGCTCTCATTATGTCCCTGAGCAAATTCCTTTTAACAGTTTTGCTTGCAGAATCCCCCAAGCCATTATCAAGTTGGACAGAGACATCTAGGTCACCCCATTTGGTGTAAAGATTAGAAACAAAAGATCCAAATGGCCTTACTACAGCACCTACAAATGCAATCAGGTGCTTTTAAGTGCAACTGGAAACATAAGAAAAATGTGACATACTAGTGATATGTGTATGGTTTATGTACTTGTATTCTTGAAAAAGATAATAAATAAAACCACATCTGCACTATCTCATCCAACTTCTAGAGATTGATACTTCAAAAAAACAGGTGCATGAAGATCAGAGTTATAACACTGTTTATGATAGAAGCTTTTATAGAAAAAAAATGCCTCTCTTCATCTATCGAATCAACTAATGCATGATAATTATGTATTGTAAGTAATGCATCAGAGAGATGGAAGCTATCCACTAATCCATATAACAATATATTTTCTAAACCATTTGATTTTTCATTTTCATTATTAATCTGTATAAATAAGGCTATAAATTTCATAACCCACATACATATGCACATAAAACATTGAAATTTACATCTTCAAGATAAATGGGAGAGAAGTGGCTTATGAATTGGCAAATTCAAAAGATAATTGCTGTTTATGAAGGCGTCTTTGTCAGTTTCGTTTTTTCAATCTTAAAAGATACAACTTTGTATTGCCACGTATTTTGTCATGGTCTCAAACTTAAAACTGAGACTAAGTATGATGAGATTCAACTAGCAAGTTAAGGTTTTTTTAAAAAGAAAACCAACAAATATCAAGAAAAAAAAAGAGTGGATCTAATGCAACAAAATAGTTCAACAAATTCAATGCAGTAGATGTAAAATAGGACCACTACAACCTAGACTTTATTGGAGTACAAAAAACAGAAGTAAAAAAATATGTTCACATCAATTTTAAATTTTCAGATCCTAGATGTACCACATGTTAACAGTGTCCACAATGTGAGAGAACTTGATTTGTCCTACACTCCTACTTAATGTGCACTACTTAATTTGAGACCTGATTGAGATTAAAATTCACACTCGTACTCTTTAAGTTCAAGCATCTCATGGTATTCAATTATTCCAGTGAACATGTTAGTGTCAGCCAAATGAATCATAATTTCTTAAATATGGTCAAGAATCGAGGAAATCCCACTCACAAACTAACCTCACATCTGACATGCTTGACCCCATTTTTCTAATGCAGCATCATCGGTGAAAATGCAACATCCATATGGTTCTCTTATTATGATGAGTATAAACTTCCAAACTCTTAAGAATCACAATAACTGGAAGAAACCATGATGCATTTTCGCCAGCAGTATATTTAAATCATGAAGATCATTGTAATTGCTTTACACCATATCATTTTATAATTACAGTGGAGAAAAGGTCAAAAGATAGTACAACAACTACATTGGCACAAGAAAAAAAAAATAAAAGCAACTGACCAAGAAAAATTACCCCTCAAGCTTTGCACAGTTCTAAGATAATCTGAAAATTGATTAATTGCATTCAACCGTTTAATTCGATCACTATCTTCTGGTTTAATCTCAGCAAGGATGTCTCTGAGACAGAGCCCAAGCACACCAAGTCTATCACTGGAAATTGATGAAGAGTTATAATATTCCATTGATGATTGACCGACAGATACACTGCAAGATCCAGACAGGCTAGTTATGAAAATTATCATAATATCAAGATATTGGCAGCAACAGAGGATAGCATATGTAGTCCGTAAGCTCAATTCAGACAAGATCTGGAAGATGCCAAATAATACTTTTCCTGTGAACAAGCTTACAGAATATCAAAGCTCTGCTGAATGGAACTCAACACTGTTGCATCTTTACAGTCTTAAAGAGATGTATCTTGAGTTCAATCATTCAATGCATCGGATTAGATCATTCATGTTAAGTAATCATCCAAACGTAATCAGTTAACATCTCAATTAAGATTTAAAACTTGTGTTCAACGTAGCTTCAGTTTTCTAAAGGTCAATTAAATTGGTTTTAGGACTTCTTTTAGAATCCAATGGGGTGCAATTGGCCAACTCTCATAGTTAGCATCTATCATGTTGTTCATTTTAAGAAATCTAGAAAGGGGCAATTCAGTACTGTGTATAATACATTTATAAGCCGACATTGACAGGTATAATAGAACCTAATCCTCGACTGATCAAGAATCTTGCAGCAAGAAAATGCCGTTCAAGAACCTAATCTTCAACTGATCAAGAATCTCGCAGCAAGAAAATGCCGTTCAAAACTAACACAGCCAAAGAACCGAAAGAAGAGCCCCCATCTTCATGGATCCTACCATAATAATGGAAACCCTAAACGCCTTTATCCTCCTAAGAGAGAAAACTCTTCCCTAGAACCCATGCCCCGTGCCGCCGACCTAAAACGAATCGGATGGATAACAAGAAGCAAATATCAAGAGATTAGCATGGATGGAGGAAGATACTCACCGGTAAGGGTTCAGCAGCGAATCGTATCAGTACATCCTCAAGATCGATCGATCGAGCAACCAACGAATCAAAGATTTATCCCGGCTCGCAATCGCTCCCTCTCCCCCAACTCGAACTCGAAGTGAAGTGGAGAGTAAATATAGACCGAGACGGCGGGGAGCGTGGTGGGGGCGCTCGTTAATCCATCGGCGAATTAGCCGAGGTTGCTTCGCCCGATCTCGCCCTCCTCCTTTTCCCAACGCGCTCCCAAGGGGTGCTAAGTCCCGGCACGCGGGCCCCAGACCCACGTCCCCATATAATTTTCTTCGACCGCAAGGTAAGGAAAGGACGACGCGGGGTCCACAGCACGGCATTGGGAACTCGCTCATGAACGAGGCGAGGGAGATTCTTTTGGGGACTCGATTCGGTGTTCCTTTTACGAGCCCGCTGGCCGCTCGGACGTGGGCCGTTTGATCGAGACCCGCACTTTGGTTGACGCAAGTCAAAGAAAGAGATGGGCCGTACGGTAAAAGGTTCGCGACGTCGCAAAGCAATGAATGCCACGCTTTGGGCTCATCTAACGACCGCGGCGGGTCGGATCTTTTTTTTTGTTAACATGCATATCCAATATGTTTGATTTAGCTTTTTATGTTCACCCAAATACATTCGATTTATTATTGATTGCATGTCACGTCGGAATGCGGAGGCAGTCAGCATATGGTAGTAATCTATTAGCCATAGCTAACAATTATTGGAGAAGAATAAGAAGAATTAGCCGCCGCAGAGACATCAGATGTTGGCGTTCACAATCCGGCCTCCATCGACGACGACGACTTGGCCATTGACGAAGGAAGAAGCAGGGAGGCAAAGGAAAGCCACCAAAGGCGCCACGTCTTCGACCTCACCGAGACGCCCTTGAGGGATACGACGAGTCTCCGCCGCTACATACGCCTCATTTTCAAGTGCCTGCGATCGGGACGCCAAACATTAGTACATACCGCAGTCGTTCATGAGGACCTTTCGTCGTGCACTCTGCAGTCGCACGCATGCATCCGCTGTGCACTTCACGAAGGGTTTCGGTGGGAATTGCTAAACGAGGTGAAGAGGGAGGGCCATTACTTCCTTGATGAGAGGGGTCTTGATGAATCCCGGTGCGACGCTGTTCGTTCGGATGTTGTCCTTGGCCCACTCACAAGCAAGGTTCTTGGTGAGCTGGTTCATCGCTCCTGAAGACGAAGAAGAAGAAGACGATGATGTCGAAGAGCTTATCGAAGGAAAGTGTTCGACGAATTGCCAGCTTCATTTATACCTTTGGTCATTGCATAGACACTGAAATTATCTATGCCCACCATGCCTGCAATGGAGGAGTTGAACACAATGGTGCCTCGTCCTGTAGCCTTGAGAAGAGGATGGGCCAGTTGGCACAGATGGAACGCTGAGTCGAAGTTGGTACCCATCACAAACTTGTATTCCTCGAGGGTGACAGCCATTACCGGCTTCATACTGCCCGTCCCTGCGTTACTAACCTACACAAAGAACAAACACAACAGGTGGATCAGTGGTAGAAATCTACTACTGCTTTGGATCCTTTCTCCTGCGATACTTACCAGAATGTTGAGCTTTCCATCGAACTCGGACTTCACTTTCTCCATCAGTTTCTCTCTCTCCACTGCAGATGAGACGTCGCAGATGGATCCCGTGACCTTAAAGTTCTTTGCCTCCCACTGTTGCAGGCACTTTCTAAGCTCTTCTTCGTTCCGAGAGCACGTATAGACCGCGGCCCCAAGCTTAGCTAATTCTTCAACTATGGCGTACCTGGAATGTTGACCATCATACTTGAACTCATATTGCCCAGAAATCACAAACAAGTTAGAAATGATGAGAGTCCCTCAAGAGCATAGAACATGTAGAGTACCCGATTCCTTTGGTGCCTCCGGTGACCAAAGCCGTAGTTCCACGAAGAGACCATCTATCCACTGCATTGCCAGCCATGGTTTCCTTCTTTTGTGGTGTGCAGGGTCTCTCTGTTACTTATATAATGGGGGGAAATCTAAAGGGTTGGATGAACGCCGTGCGCGGTGGGTCGTTTAGCTACGTGGTGGACTGTATGGCGCCTCGCAAACCTTTGGAGAATCGTCAAGCAGCCCGGCGGCGATTCTTATGAGGTCGTAGTAACCTAATCGAGCGGAAGGCTGGCTTCGTGGAAGGAGGCCCTTTTTTCTTTCTGCGGTGGAAGAAGAAGTAGATGTCTCTGTTCGTGGAGAAGCACACAGCCACAGGATTTGGGTCAACAGCCAAAAAGTTTACGACACCGGTCGAAGAGACTACAATGCGCTTCACGTGTTCGGAAGCTTGGACTCAGAGAGGGAGTGGATCAAACCAGACTTCTCCTGCTTTGGACGATATCGATCAGATCAAGCCTTGAATGAGAAGTTTATTGGTTGAACTAATGGATTAATCGATCACACTGTAAGCGTAATATAAAATATTTAATAAATATATTATACTTTTTATATTCACAAAAAAGGAAATTATATTTAAAATGTAATTAAAGACAAAAATCCAAACTCTGATGAACCGAGGAGGATTACAAAAGAATGAGAAGAGTTTGCCTTTCGCTGTCAAGGTCTGTTCATGTCGGGTTTCCGACTCTGGTGGAAGATAGAGAGACAACTCAGTCGTCGTCCTCTCATAAAGCTAAGAAGGTTTGGTCAATAGCCAAAAATTTCCGCCATCGAAGAAGGGGAGATGTGCTTCAAATGGTCAAAGATCAGGGAAGACTTATCTCGAGAGAGTCATGGAAATGGTGCATGGCATGCGCCCGCAAGGCCACCAGCCGTCGGTCCTGGAAGCACAGCCATCTTCCTCTGAGCCACATATTTCCATGGGTATACCAAGTCCACCGAGAGGGGTGACAAGGTTTGTTGCAGATATGTAGACATGGCATTGGACACACTCAAGGCAGAAGCCTCATAACATTTCGTTCATGTAAGTTCAGATCGCATCAACCGAAGCATATGCATGAGAACATAGAGAGCAGCCGGAACGCAAGAGTCTATTCGATGTCACGACCATGAGAAACATGCAACTCTGCGTTATTGTGTCCACCAACCAGAGACGTTGACCGACGCAGCCTACTCTTCCTGATGCCTTGACGAGGGGGTACGCGAGTTGGCTCAGATGCAAAGCAGATTCGAAGTTGGTGCTCATCAGAAACTTGTAGTCCTCAGTGGTTATAGACACGATTGGGTTAAGAAAGCTTGTCCCGGCGTTGTTATCCTACGTAAAGATCAAACCAGCTTTGGGCTTTGTTCTTCCATTTTACAAGCTATAGTGAAACCGGTGGAATGGTCAGCCATGGAACTTACCAGGATATCGAGCTTTCCTTCGAAGGTGGAGTTGACTTCCTTCATTAGTTTCTCTCTATCAGCTGGAGATGAGACATCGCAAACGGTCCCTGTGACATTATAGTTCTTCGCCACCCATTGAGCTCCGCTTCATTCAGGGTGCAGGTGTGGATCGTTGCTCCAAATGCAGCTAAGTCCTCCACTATGGCGTGCCTGAAACATCATTTCATAGTGTCTTCCTGTCTGATGAGCAATTACTGTTGCTAAACCTCCTCTTAATTACTTCCGATTGCTGTAATTGCTTAGCAGGTCGATTGCTTCTCCTCTTGAAGCCAACCCTCGGCTGCTTCCTGCAATAGAAACGCTGCTCCAGGCAGTATCGGAGAGGGAAGCGGAATGACCTTTAGAGCGATCTCACGCTGCCCCAGAGGAACTTCGCACGAATCTCAAAGCACGGCGGATGCGTCCGGCTTTTTTCTTTGGGCGACATTTCATACGAAAAAGATTATTTTGATGGCATTTATCGATTCCTTAATTAGGAACCAAAATTGTCAGTTCGATTATGATTCTTAATTTTATCCTTCCAATAAACAAGAGACTAAATCGTGTCATAATAGTTGTAGCGATTAAGAATTCAAATACAGTAATAAATTATGATTCACGTGTGACGAGGTCAAAAAACGTGAACGGTCCCCATCAGGCTTCGCCTAATGGTCCTCCGTCGAGATGTCATCAAGATTCGTGATCGCTGTGCTGATGCGGATCCCGGATCCCGGATTCGTGATCATCCGTGGATCCGCTGCTTATGAAGGCAGGGGGCCCGTTCTCGTGCACCGTCACGCCATCGGTTAAACTGTTCCGTTGGCATTTACCCCTCCTCATGAGGGCAACCCTCCCATGTCTTAAAGCCACCACCAACCTGACCGCATGGATAACCCTCCCACTTCTTTACGTGATCACCTGCCTGTAACTTCCACGTCCTTTGATATCCTGTCGTGTCGTGTAGTGTGGTGCATATAAACCTGCGAACGATGTATGGGATGTCTACTGGATTCCACAGCTTGCGTACTTCTCTCTCTTTCTCTCTCTCTCTCTCTCTCTCTCTCTCTCTCTACAAAAGCTGCGAGGTACTTGGAATTGTCAGAGAACCTTTTCGTCAGTATGGGGATGATGGAGGACAGCGGTCTTTGGCTTCTCTGCGACGAGGAGCCCTTCGTTCTCAGCCCGACACCTCCACCTGCACGAGCTTCTCCTTCCTCCTCGCCTCCACCGTCGATGGTTAGCAGCGCCGCCGTCGAAGACCGCGACGTTATCCTGCATGATCTCCTGCGGAGGGAGCACCGGTACTTGCCCTGCCATGGCTACTCCCATCAGCTGCATCGATCTTCCTATCTGCCTGCCGCAAGAACCAGAGCGATACAATACATCATACTGGTACTGTGTAGGCGAAAAGCTCATCGGAGATTGTACCTTCAACTCGATGCTAACAATTTTTTATGAACATTAGGTTTGCAACCGGCTGAATTTAGCCACTGGCACGGCGTTCAACGCTGTGAATTATTTGGATCGCTTCATCTCCATGAATTGTACTGTGGTAATTTAGCTACCTCTTCACATGCATCCACCAAGGCAACAGTAAGCTCACTACGGTCGTACTTCTTTTGGTGAACGTGGACAGAGATGGGAAGATTGGATGATGGAGTTGCTATCGGTGGCCTGCCTATCCATTGCTTCCAAGATGGACGAGGTCTCCATGCCTTCACTGCATGATCTCCAGGTCTGATGCATGTATCTACCTACGGCAGCAATATCATGGTGTTTGTTTTCTGGAGAGAAATATTAGGATCTCCTGACGAGCTTATGAATCGATTTAGATGGAGGAATTGGGGCACTCGTTTGACGCGAGAACGATCCAGCAGATGGAACTGACGGTCCTCAAGACGCTCGACTGGAGACTCGCATGCATCACGGCCTACACGTACGTGGAAGTGTTTACGTGGGGTTTAAGTCACGTCCACTCCCCGTACATTCCTCGCATGATCGATCTCCTTCTCTGCGCTTTAGTAGGTACACGAACATCCCATGCATCTCGGACGATCATTACTGTATCAGCGGAGACAGTCCGCCTAATTAATCTGACCATGTTTTGGCTCGTCATGGGAATCCCATGGCCAGACAGCAGATTCCAGAGGTTTCATCAGTCCACCGTGGCGGCATCGGCTCTGCAAACCTTGGCAGGGAGCGAAGCTGCCTTCTCCCTTCTCGCCCTTCCGAATCCTGTGCAAAACATGGTAAGATTACTCAGCCTTCTCCTCTCTCGCGATCGAAATCTCAGTCAAAACTCTCTCATATATTATTAGCACCACGTTTTTACATTGGTAAGCTTTGTAGAGCGAGGTGAATGAATGCCAGGAGATGATGGATGATCTCTTAAGACGTACGCAATTCCGTAAACAAACACCGACAGAAGAGAACGGTGTTATCCCGTAGGATCCGAAACCTTTGATCTCCTTGCAAACAAAGTCCTACTGCTTTAGGTTTCAGCTCGTCTCGAAGGAAGAACCCCATTGCAAGAAGCAAAAGACGGAACACAGTGATAGACCTGTACATGTTCGCGGCATCAAGAATCCTTCTCCCGAACCAGAAGTGTCCTGATGCCCAACCCTCTGTGATTCAGCTTGTGCTAAGTGTATTTAGAGTGGAAACACATTCTTCCGCTGGAATTAAGACAGAAATTTGCGTCTAATATAATTTATATATATCATCATGCAAATTGCATCATATAGTCGTGACTAAATCTATTTGGTGTAGAAGTCATTTGCTCACAATTTTCAGAAATCAAACATTTAATTCATGTCTAACTTGATGAGTACACACCACGCAGAAGAAGACAGCTCTACATGAACCGATCGCTCAGATTAAGCAAATACATTTACCCACGTAGAGACCTGATCATAAATCTAGCTTAGATTTGGATCAAACTTGATTTCGGTCAACGGTGGGAAATTTCACACACAAAAGTCAAGAGCGTATGTGGATAAGGAAGTGCCAGATTAAGCTTCCCAAGTCTCGAAAGGGAAGTGAAGGAGCTCAACCAGATCTGTAATGCGGCCATAAATAAGCCAGCGAGCGAGCTTGCTTGCGTCTCTTCTGCGGCAACTTCGTTACGTTAGGAGTATTAAAACGGAAGTTGGGTCAGAGGTAGGCACAGTCTCCACGAGCAAACCAAGGTCAATAAAGGGCGAACGGATGGCCAAATAAAGTGAGAGTAGCCTACAAGTTTGTCTTCTTGATGTGGTTTAGCTTCACAACCCCTGCTCTGGCGTTGCATGGCGTGTGAGGTAAAGAGACGCCTCCACATTTCCTTGGTAGTTGAGAGCGGTTCAGCTTCCCTATTCCCCCCTCCATGGAAACGTTCCCGTGAACGCTGCCATGGACGCCACCTCGTGCTCCCCCCTGTGTATATATCTCATGCCGCGGTTCTCGCCAACTTCCCATCGCCAATCCATCCCCCTCGTTTGTCTCCAAAGGATTAATACAAAATCATCTAACGGGCGATAGGCGTTGGGAGATGGAGGATCGACATTCCGGCCGGCCTGAGTCCGGCTCCATCGTGACGGAGCTCGAAGGCACGCTCCTCGACGACGTCGACCCGTTTCCTTACTTCATGCTCCTCGCGTTCGAGACGTCCGGCTTGATCCGGTTCGCTGCGCTGCTGTTCCTGTGGCCTCTGCTCCGCTTGCTCCACTCGATCGGCATGGCGGGACTCAGCTTACAGCTCACGGTCTTCGTGGCCGTGGCCGGGGTGCGGGAGTCGGAGATGGAAGCGGTGGCACGAGCGGTCCTCCCCAAGTTCTTCATGGATGATGTGAACATGGCGGCTTGGAGCGTGTTCAGCTCGTTTAAGAGTAAAGTGGTGGTGACGAGTTGGCCACGGGTGATGGTGGAGAGGTTTGTGAAGGATCACCTGCATGCCGACGACGTTGTGGGGCGTGAACTCGAGATCAGTCGCTTCGGATATGCCACCGGTTTCTTCAAGCGAGCAGAGAAGGACTCGGCCCTCTGCAAACTGCGCGCAATCTTTAAAGATGACAAGCCTGATGCGGGTTTCGGCAGACGGACGTCGGCGCGGTCGTTCATGTCCTTTTGCAAGGTGCAAAGACTGTTGATGCATCCATGATTGAATCTTGTTACAGTCTGATAAGAACCCTAATTCCATTTGGTGCATGCAGGAACAGTATCACCTTCCGATGGCAGCTTGTGACCTGAAGCAGAGCCAAGAGTTAAGCCGGCCTCGGCCCGTCGTCTTCCACGATGGCCGGCTCGTCGCTCGCCCCACACCCCTCACGGCGCTCCTCGTCGTCCTGTGGATGCCACTCGGCGTCGTTGTGGCCTTCGTCCGAATCACCATCGGTCTGATCATCCCCATCTGGTGGATCCCCGCCGTTGCACCTTTCTTGGGCGGGAAGCTCATCATGCGAGGACGGCCTCCGCCGCCAGCTGCCACCTCGAAGGGCGGCGTCCTCTTCGTGTGCACCCACCGCACCCTCATGGACCCGGTGGTCCTCTCCATGGTCCTCGGCCGCAAGGTCGCCGCCGTCACGTACTCCATCTCCCGCCTGTCGGAGATCCTGTCGCCGATACCGACGATTCGACTGACCAGGGACCGTCGGGTTGACGCCGAGCGCATCAAAGCCGAGCTAGCGAAAGGCGACCTCGTGGTGTGCCCGGAAGGCACGACGTGCCGGGAGCCCTTCTTGCTAAGGTTCAGCGCGCTCTTCGCCGAGCTGACGGACCAGATCGTGCCGGTGGCCATGAACTACCGAGTGGGGTTTTTCCATGCAACGACAGCCAGGGGATGGAAAGCCATGGATCCAATCTTCTTCTTCATGAACCCAAGGCCGGTGTACGAGGTCACTTTCCTTAACCAATTGCCGATGGAGGCGACGTGCTCGGCGGGGAAGAGCCCATACGATGTGGCCAACTATGTGCAGAGGATTCTCGGCGCCACGCTTGGGTTCGAGTGCACCAACTTCACGAGGAAGGACAAGTACAGGGTGCTTGCAGGTAACGACGGCACGGTCAACTTCAAATCAACTACACCATGGATGGCAAGAGTGAAGGAGGTGATGTGGTTTCTTCTGCAGTAGGGAAGGTTGCCGCCGGCAGGGGGTTTACAGT
Source organism: Musa acuminata AAA Group (assembly GCF_036884655.1). NCBI lineage: Eukaryota > Viridiplantae > Streptophyta > Magnoliopsida > Zingiberales > Musaceae > Musa > Musa acuminata. The sequence continues at coordinate 43,814,305 of NC_088343.1, forward strand.
AAACATTGTGTCAATAGGATTTATTTTGCATTCTTATATATTTGATTCATTTGATGTATTACTAATTGTTGAATTCCGCATGATGTAGTAAATAATTACCAATTATTGTGTAAACAGGATTATATGAAGGAATATATATTGCATTCTTACAAGTAATTTTTTTAATTATATGATATATTTCTTTATCATAAATATTTGTTTAAGCATCACTACTTTCAGTATTATTAACATAAATTTAATTAATTTATACTCAACAAGTTGGTTTGTTAATCATCTCATCATCACGACCGCCATGCTTGAATAGAAAACTATCAATAAATCGAGCTGAAGGCACATAATAGTACGAAATCATTACTATAGCATATTTTAATTAGTTGTAAACGAGAAATAATAAAAAGATCGAATTGTGTTATAACGCAGACCTAACCATTTTAATCATTTAATGTTACATCTATTAAGTTAATAGATCGGTGATCTTACCAACTCCGATCTCCTCTCTGTTGTTGGTGTAAATAACTTTAAGTCGTAGCCTCGGGGTCGACGTGGCTCGGTTCGGGTCCGGATGATGAGGATCTCCCTGGGACGTTCCTCGAGTCCGTTGAGGTGGCCGACTATGGTGGTCCAATCGGGATGTGGTCACCATCTCCTCCGGGAGGAGGTCCTCGCCTGGACGCACTGTGGGAGGTGCTCCGTCTTCGTTTCTACACACAGGTCGGGTCGGGAAGCTCAACCCGACCCCTCCGACAATCAAATTAGTGGATAGTAGCAGGGGGGTTCTTAAGCTAAGTTGTCTCTCCTTCACTCTACCATGAACGTGAGGGTATTTATAGGGAAGGTTACCGTTGCCTGATCTGCCTGCTTGCAGGGGGCAGGATCGTACTCCGGGTGACGTCTGACACCGGTTGGCATGATGTGCAGGGTTGGGCCTGAACAGGACGTTAAGGCACCTCGGTTGATGTTCTGGCCCGTTTGACCAGGTGCTGTCGGGTCGATCGAGACGTGAGGTATCATCTGAGGCAGCTAACGTCAGCCCGAGTCTCGTCGTCATTATTATCCTCATCACTCTCTTATATCAGACACGATTAATGCCAATTAATTCAAACATATTAGTCTATTTAACCTTATATATATATATATATATATATATATATATATATATATATATATATATATATTAAATCACTTTTCGGAAAAGTGCAATCTGTTTTCTTTATTTCAGAAAGATATCGTATCATTTCATTCAATGAAAGAATAATTTGGTATCGGAAGGCCACCTAACTTTCCATAAGTGGTAACACTTTGTGGGTTTCCATATCTGCTCCGCGAAACGCACCCGAAAAGACCGTCGTCGATTCCCCACGCGCACATTGCGCTGACCGCGGCCACCGTTCCCTCCGCCTTCCGACACGTGTACGAGAAGCCCCGGTGATCGCCACCACTTACGTACGTGCACTCCTTCGTCCTCTCTCTCTCTCTCTCTCCCCCGCCCTTTAATTCCGTTTCAGACACCCTTCCCTGGAGGAAGATTCCACCATCTGCCTGGAGAAGCATACAGATTCGAGCTTTGAGGAGTTTGGGAACGGAGAGAGAGAGAGAGAGAGAGAGAGGAGGGAGCCGATGAAGACGGACGAAGAGATGGGGCCCGACAGGGGCGTGGTGTTCGAGACGGACGACGAGGACAACCTCGCCCACCAGCACGGTGGATCCGACTGCTCCCCATCGTCTTCCTCGCCCTCCTCGGCGTCCTCTTACGGCGATCACATTGGGGGAGATCCCAGTTCTTATCAGACCACCTGGCCTCAGAGCTACAGGTACTTCTCTCCCGTAATCCAATGAGGAAGAACAGAGTCGCAAATGGGGAACCGTGATGGGTTTGGTGATTGTAATTTGCAGGCCATCGATCGACGTATTTAGCAGCGTGCCATCTCCGAGAGTTGGGTTCTTGGCAGGATCCAGTTTGGTCCGCGTGGGCAGCTCATTCCTGAGGGCTTCGATGGTTTCCACCCACGAAGACGAGCTATCCTTTACCAAACCCTTCGTGTCCTATGATTCGGTGACAGGCCACGATGGACCTGAGGCAATTCCTCCTCCCGATGTTCCAATGAAAAGCTCCTTTGCTTTTGCTTCTTACTGTGAATTGCCTCCACCACATCAATGCTCTGCTGCTCAAGCAGTGGTCAATGGTATCATTAAGTCGATGCACTCCACCATCCTTTTCCTCTTTCTGCTTTTACTGGGCAGTTTATTCAACTTTTAAGAATTGCAGCTTAAATGCACCAAATTTCTTATTTGTTCATGCATTCTAAACATGTTTCTTCTTCTCTTTCTCTAGAATCTTATTCGAGGTTACTATTGAACGAAATTTATCAGTTGCATAAGCTCCAATTGTGCAGGATGCTCATAAAAACTAAAATGAGCTAATTAAGTTTCTACTGTTCATACCATTCCATCCAGCCAAAGAACTCATCTTTCTTAGGCTCCTTGTTAAAATTCAGTCTCATGAATTTGTTAGGTGTTACTAAGAAAACCAGTTTGGAACATACATTGTCTAAAGTCTAAACACATTTGTTAAACTAAAGCATTGTAGGTGGAGTTCTGTCTGTGCCTTAGTTCATTAGGATAATTTTCATGATACGAAAAACATGATTTGTGTGTCTGTGATTTGTGATTCAGTTGCTAAAATATTGTAAATCATCAGGAATTAATGTTCTGTGTGGAGTGGGACTGCTATCGACACCGTATGCAGTCAAAGAAGGCGGATGGCTGGGCATGCTTTTGCTGTTTTGTCTGGCTTCCATCTCATTCTACACTGGTATTTTGCTAAAGAGATGTTTGGATAGCTTTCCCGGACTTAAGACTTATCCTGATATTGGACATGCGGCATTCGGCCTGTCTGGCCGCATATTTATATCAGTAAGTTTTCAAGCAACTATCCATCTGTTCATGCACCCCATAACATGTTCTGTTCAATGATCATCCAATTCTGACACACGCAATTTTGATTTTGATGCAGATAGTACTCTACCTGGAACTTTATGTAAGTTAAAATCTTTGAGAATTATTAGCTCCGTTTGCAAATTTTGTCTTGTGCTTGTACCACTTTTCGGTAAGTAGCATTCACTCTGACTGCTGCCTCTACAGGGGTGTTGTGTGGAGTACATAATTCTAGTGAGTGATAGCTTGACATTCATATTCCCAGATGCCAGCATAAGTTTCTTGGGACTTGATTTAAGCCCTCACCAGCTCTTTGCTCTGACAACAGCCATCGCAGTTCTTCCGACTGTCTGGCTGAAGAACCTGAGTGTGCTATCTTACCTTTCAGGTGATGCATTTGGCAAACTCACCGAACTCGTTAACAACTGCTCAATATGTTCTAGTGAACCTGAACCAGAGGTATTCATCTTTTTTTGTGTCAGCTGCTGGGGTGGTTGCGACGATATTGGTCATAATCTGCTTGCTCTGGGGGGGTGTGGTAGATCAAATAGGATTCCATCCTGGTGGAAGGGCACTAAATCTGGTGGATCTTCCGGTTGCTCTTGGATTATATGGTTTTGGCTACTCTGGCCATTCGGTTTTCCCAAATATATATTCTTCCATGAAGAGACCATCTCAATTTCCGACTGTCCTCATAATCTGGTACAGCAATAGAAATCATTACCATTCTCAAATATCATTGTTTTATGAGGAATGTGCATACATTTTCAAGTTGTCTCTTCAGAATTACATGTTTATTTTTGAGGCAGTAATTACCTCAGAAATCATTCCATTTTTTCACTGAGCCATCATTGAGGATCATGAATTATGGTAAATAACAACAACCGGGATTGCATTCGCATCCCTCCATTGAAATTAGAACTCTCTAATATGGTTCCTCTTTGGGCCTGATAGGATTAACTCGCTTATTGCTGAGATGGAAACAACTGGTTCAAATTTTTTGTCAGGTTACTGTAACAGGATCGCATGCGCATCTCCAGCATACAAAACTCATAAAATTATGTTATCAGAGAAACTTTATATTTTTGTGAACTTTCCCGATGACGATCCTACGTCACTGTTGCCGTTAGATCGTTATAGAGGATCCTACTCTTCAATCGGTGTTCTTGTCAGATATTATTATTATCTTCACTGACTAATAGTTATACTTGTGCTAAAAGCATATTTTACATGCAGCTTCGTGTTGTGCACGATTATGTATTCTGCGGTAGCTGTGGCAGGGTATCTGATGTTTGGTGATTCTCTTAAGTCTCAGTTTACACTAAACATGCCTCGCCAATATTTGGCTTCAAAGGTTGCAGTATGGACTACGGTATGGCAATACTATTACATGAATCATTTCATATAATTATTGTTCTAATTCTAATAATCAATCTGCAAATTATGAAACTGTTTGATTTCCAGATCTTGATAAGTAAATGAAGCAGATCCAAGGATTTATATCTCTTAATTAATTACTTTTCTACTGACAACCGTATTGGTCTGTGAATTGTAGGTTATAAATCCACTCTCAAAATATGCATTGACTATGACTCCAGTCGCGCTGAGTCTGGAAGAGCTGCTGCCTTCAACTAGTCAATCCAATATAGTCATGCTCTCGCTCAGAACATTTCTGGTTCTCTCCACATTGGTCGTGGCACTTACGCTGCCATTCTTTGGTGAGAATCCTTTTACATAAAATCTTAGTTACAAATTTGCAATATATTTGAATAGTGCAAACCAAGAAACCATTTCAGTCACATCATCTTGTGGTATATATGCAAAATAACAATCTAGTTTCAGGTCATTTCTAGGAGAGTTTTGATTTCTTTGAGATTTGAGTACTCTCGACTGCTTCTGATCGCACATTTCTGGACTTGCAATGCTCTATCAATTTGCTAGGAAAGGGTTAATCATAGTTCATTTTGACTGCAGGATATGTGATGGCACTGCTTGGATCTGTTTTCACAATGCTAGTGGTAAGTTTCCATTGAGGTTAATATTTTGTTCTTCCAAGAGAGTTCTCCTAATTTGCACCGCACCATCAATGCCATGTAGGCTCTCATTTTACCCTGTTCGTGCTACCTCAGCATCAAGCGCAGATCTGTAGATTTTATACAGGTAAAATATAGTCGTCTACCGTATCACATTTAAGCTAATAGTCATCGTCTACGAATCATGCATTCCATATGAAGATAATTGAGGGACAAAAAGCATGTGCTATTTCATTTTTTGGGACATTTTCTTGAATCCTAGTCAATTATCTTCACATGGAATGCATGATTTGATTGAAGGAGACTTGAGTGCCAGTGGTTAGTCCCTTGGCATCATTCATTAGATGGCTCATAGGCAATGGTGTGTAGTTGGACTGATCATATATTTCTCTGTTCAGGCTTCAGTATGTGTTCTAATTATCGTGATCGGACTAGTAAGCTCCTTCATCGGCTCGATTTCCTCGATCAAGCAAATGGTCAATCAGTAAAAGCATCAGCTTCTTTGCAAGTGCCAATCTGATTCAGAAGTATGCTACAGTAGGTCCAACGAAATAGTTCCATGGCTCTCTGCCAGCAGCTTAGTACTTGCGAAGGATGAACCAGTGCAGATCAAGTGACAAAGGTCCCTTGGAAGGTCTCTGATCAGATGGACATAGATGTTACATCTTAAAAGATGTTTTGGTGTGTAATCTAATTCACTTGTCCCTTTTCTGGGCATGTTATCATCAGATTGACTGAAGATGCTGATGGTTTGTTTTATTAGCTGAAAAAGGAAGGAGATAATTCTCACTTATCTTCTTGATTTATTCTTTCATTTCTAGTCTATGTTCTTCTGATCTATGTTGATTCTAGTTCATGTCATCAGGCGATGGTTTGTTCCATTAGCTGCAAATGGAAGAACATCACCCTCACTTGTCTCTGTATGATTCTTCTTTCATTTTAGTCTCTGCTTCTAATTCAACCATTTACCACAACCAAATTACTCGAACTAAAAAGCTGATATCGGAGATCAGAACAAATATATATATATATATATATCTATACACGAAACCTAATTTTGTCTTCGACTTCACCTTCTCTCTTGTTGGATAAAGCTGAAAGATCTTTGCCAACAAGAAGAAGACAGTAGCAGAAGAAGGACGGGTCTCGTCAGGAGTAGTCTCTCCAGCAAATGAGCAAGACGACACAGCGGCGCATGATGTAGAACCTTGCCCTCTGCTCTTTAACCAGACTCGCGCAGCGCCTGGAGAAGGACTGCGTCATGCTTCTCCTTCCCCTGTCCCCCTTCTTCGACAGCTTCCACTTCTCATCCATGTACACCTCCATCCGCAATTCTGGATCTGACAAAAGCTGCCCTGACTGGCTTAGCGGAATGCGGACAGAGAGAGAGAGAGAGGGATAGAGAGGGAGAGGAAAGCAAGCGTGAGGTTGCAGTGTGGTGAATTGTCTTTATAGACAGAGGAGAGGGGGAGAGCAGCGACGGTGGTTGCCATTACCACCCCATCAACAGGCCCCACCTTTCTCTGCGGAGAATCTGTCGCCGAGACTACCGCAGTGAATCACTGGCGGAGAAAGAAGTGAAAGACTGATCTCCGCAGTCCCCGAGCTTGTCAGCTCCCTGGATTTGGCACTGCACGAGACCTCTGAAACCAACCAGCCTTTTCATTCCTCGCTGCGACCGTGATTTGGATCTTCCGGGCGGCCACCCTGGACACAGCGCATGGCGGACCACACCGAAGCAGCAAGACGAAAGCAGGCCTCGTCCTTCGCCTACGGATCAAACTTCATGAATGGACTTTTACCCTCAGAATGACGGCGATGCAAACGACGGCGGAATCACTGACTCCTCCCTCGCCATGTCGTTCGGGTGATCGCAGCGTGCGCCGACAATGAGCGTTCGTGACGATGCCGACGCGATGCGAGCCGTCCAAATTGCCCGCGTGCCCACGTGGATCCCAACTCCATCGCGACCGTCCGATCGGCATCGCGCACGAGCTCATCGGACGTTGTCAACGGTCAACGCATCAGGAACTTTCTGATCCACCAATTATTGGCGTGGAGGGGGAGTGGGGCCACGTAGAATCGACGACTATGATGAGTTTTTGTCGTGGCGTTCGTGGAGACATTACGTGGTGGAGATCCGAGTAAACTTTGAGGGCACGCAGTCGACAGCAAGTGCTACTCCACGAGGCCTCCGCGGCTGTACGTGCCCTCAAATAGGGACATCCATGCATGCACCTACCACCATAGCCTTTGTCCAAGTTTCATTCTAAGATCATGTGGAATAAGTGTCAACCCACATCATGCATTTCTACCCATGATGTGTCGTTTAGGGAAACAGTGGCAAGGCAAAATTTTCACTGCAATGTAGCTTTGTCTGCCACGTGGGCTTGGATAACTTTGTTTAAGGTGTTTACGAGAGAGGACACGAGACAAGGCATGTGGTGGGTGGACCAGTCGGAGCATTGGACTCTACTGCACCAAATCATGCATACATGACATCGATTTCACTCATGCGAAAACCTCATAAGGACAAAATGAAGACAAAATTACGGTCCAAAATAATAATAATAATAATAATAATAAAGCAATAAGCCCAAGAGGAGCAGGAATCAACCCATCGAACGGTCAGCATCAACAACTCGGGAGATCGGATGGCGGAGGGAGCAGCTTCTGGTTGGGGAGTGCCCCGTCGTTGACCAGCCACGCCATCCTCAATCCCCAGCTGAGATGCACGTCGATATGGCAGTGCATGAGCCATGCGCCTGTCACGCAACCACGTCAACGTTATTGACCGAAGCTGGATGATGATATGATTGCACGGTCGTACGCTTACCAGGGTTATCAGCAAGGAAGCGGATGGCGAGCCATCCGCCGGCCGGGACGCCGACGGTGTTCTTCTCCTCGGGGTCGACCAGATTGAACTTGGGAGGGTCGTTCATCGGGTCATAGTTCCCGAAGCCTGTCCCCACCACGTAGAAGTTGTGGCCATGGAGGTGCATCGGGTGGTTCTCCGCCCCTAGGATGCTGGTGTCCTGCATCACCACCTCCACGCTGGTGTTGAACGGCAGCACCACCACCTTCGTTCCATGGCTCACGAACGTGTTGTTGGGGGCAGTCCCCGTGTAGTTGAAGGGAGACGGAGGGTTGTTGGGGAAGTCCGTCGTGTACACCCCGTAAGACCGAGCCAAGTAGTGAGCCTGGAGCAGAGCGGTGGAGGGGAACGCAAAGGAGACGTTGTTGATGGACGCAGCAAACTTGGTGCCATTGGGGCCTTGGCAAGTTTGGTTCGCGGGGCAGGGGTCGGCGCCGAGGCCGACCGTGAAGTAGAATCGCCGGTCGACGGTTCGCGGCACGTTGGCGGGATACCGAGCATCCGCGAGGCTGCGAAGCTTGCTGGAGAAGTTGGTGGCGTAAGCAGTGTCATTAAGAGATGGAAGCGCCGGCCTCAAGAGCGGCAGCTTCGTGCTGCCGGAACCGATCGGGTTCGGGTATTCGAGGACGCCGGCGGTGGTGGTGTTGTCGAACGTGCCTTGCCCGGTGGCATAAGGCCGCGCCGCGAAGAGGAAAGCGGCGTTGGGAAACGTCGGCTTCGCGTGCAAAAGGACGTTGGTGGTCTGGCCGGGCGTGACGAGGACGGTGTCAGCGTCGAAGGGCTTGACGTAATTGGCGTCGGTCTCGACGACGGTGACCGTGTGGTTGGCGATGCTGAAGAAGAGCTCGTCGTTGAGTGCAGCGTTGATCAGTCGAAGTAGGTACGTCTTCCCGGGTTTCACCTTCAGCTTGAACGTATCTATCAACCATGCAAATCATAATGTTAGCAGCAAAGACATGGCGAGATGAGTTCTAAGGCGGTCTTCTCCGATAGGAGATTACCTTTTCCCGAGCAATTATACAAGAGCCCGGGAAGACCATTGATCGTGTAAGCGTCAGAGACATTTGGCCCTGCACCAGTCTGCAGAGCCTGGGCAATGACAGCCTCTGGATCTGCATTAAACCACTCACCTGCAACATCAAGTGTTCATGAGATTATGATTCATTTAGCCATACAATAAACGCAAGATCTTATGATTACCGAAGATGATAGGGACTTCCTTGTACGGTTTCGGAAACGGGTAAGGAACGCCGGGCTTGGGGAGGATGATGAGAGCGCCATAGACGGTGGCCCTCAGCCAAGAGGCATGTGCATGCCACCAAAACGTGCCTCTCTGACCTGCGAGGGTGAAGTTGTAGACGTAGCTCCGCCCGGTTTGGATGGCGCACTGAGTGATGTGTTCTGGGCCATCCGCCCATCCGCTGCGCAGCTGCCTTATGCCATGCCTGCAACACCCAAGCTCGTGTCGCTCAAACTTGACCTGAGGCGTTGAGATGAGAGCGGCATGCAGCAAAAGGAGCTCAACGTACCAGTGTATGGTGATGTTGTTCTCAACATGATTCACCACCTTAACCACAACACGATCACCTTCTCTCGCGACGATCTTTGGCCCCGGGAACTCCCCGTTCACCGTCACAATGCTCTTCGTCTTGCACAGCCTCGTCACATTCCGCAGTGTTATCTGCAAAAGAGCAAATCTTATTCCCGCTTCCACTAGGTTTCGCGGACATCTACCAGTACGTAACTTACATCGAACTTGTAATGCCTCGTAGCACCAGATGAGAGCTCTGCCGACGCGAGCAAAATGGTCGCCATGAGAAGCAAAGTTCTCACAGGAACTGCCGAAGAAACAACACCCATGGATGCAGGGTGAGCGAGTTGAGCCCGTAGTATTGGCACAGTCAATGGAGATGGATAAGAGCACGTCCAATATGTATATATATATATATATATATATATATGCAGGAGATGGCTTGGTTTAATAGGTAAGATATGAAATCTTTCCGATGCAAAGGCGTTGGTCGAGCTGAACTTTAGAGTGTTCATAAAGAAAATTTCGATTGAAATTGGAAGTGCAGTACTCTCAAAAGTCATATCAACAGATTCTCTCTTCTTAGGCGACTGTTTGAAGTGGATTCAAATCAATTAAGAACCAAAAGCCATTTCGTGATCACAAAGACAACACTTGAATATTGGATCGTTCGTTTTGGTATTAGCGTGCAAGCATAGGGTTGTTGAAATCGAATTCAACAGAACCCACTGTACTTACTACATACCAACTCTCTCTCTCTCTCTCTCTCTCTTATAGTCACTAACTTGTTTGCTTTGTGACCAAGCTACTGGCCAAAATCCAGATCCTGTGATGCACTATTATTGATGTTAGTATTGCTGCTCTTAAAGATCAAATTTGAATGGTTGCTCATAAAATTTCTCTAGTTTCTAAAGCAAAAAAGAAAATGAAACAATGGAATTCATGAATTAAATGGTGTATTGTTTCTTCATAAAAGATAAGGTCATTCAAAACATACAGCCAAGAATACTTGATAAAGAAGTTGCACTGGAAAAGAAAATTGCACAGCCAAGAATACTTATAATCCATCCTCAACAGAGTAAAGATGATGGATAACATTCAAGAGTCCATCATGATATGACTTAGCTTGGCACACAAATCACTTCATTTTCTGGCAGGTAACAAGTCTTCTCCACTGCTGTTAGCTCTTTTTATTGATTGGAGACCTCAAACTCTATCTAAAATTTCAGTAGGAAATGCTTCTTCTGCAGATGAAAAGAACAACCAACCTGCAGAGTTCTTTAAAGGGAAAAACGTAGCAATCACCACAGGCTGTAGGTTAACTGTTACAGTGAAGACTCCATGCAAGAGAGTGTGACTAAGTAATGGTCTTATAGTGAATCAAATCTTTCAAACTTTAATTGGGAATGTATCAGATTTATGCAAATTCCAGTGATATTAATCAGAATCAAAGAAGAGTGGACATGTCGTTTAAAAAACTTCTGTGAACAGATTTCTGTCTCTTCGGTCAAAAAGAAATGAATATATAAATGTATATACAAAAAGTCTTTCTCCTCTTTACGAGTTGACCATCAGGTCAAACTGTGTTCTTTTGCTACCAATTGTGTGATCGTTGATGGAACCACGACATGATATTAAGCTTCATTAGCGTGTTGAAAACCACCATCAATCTCAAACTCCGTTGTCTCACTCTCGTGCTACTATCTCCCTGAACAGCAAGATGCCTTTACACTGTACTCATATTGGGTCATCGCTTATGTCATTCACACCCACTCGTCTGACACGTCATGTCGGGCTCAATACCCACTCATTTTATGAGGTCAACTTGACCTAACGAGGTCGATGACGAGGTGATGACGGAGCAGCTGACTCGATAAGATCGTTATCTCCTAATTATAGTTTTGACGATTCTATTGATGGTCAAATTATATATATATATATATATATATATATATATATATATATATATATATATATATATATATATATATATATATATATAATTACCATCATCTCAATTCAACGATCACTTATTATACTATAAAAAGACTTGCACATGTATCCTCGAGGATAAGTCGACGATTCATTATTAATAATAATAATTATTATTTATTAAAATTAATAATAAAACTGAATAATTTAGTTATTATTAATTATCGTTATAGGTAAAACATTAGACATGGGGTCATAAATATAATAATATAAAAATATGTATAATTATCATCGTCTTAACTCAATGATCATCCATTAGACTATAAAAAGAACTATATATCCATTCTCAACGATAAGTCGAGAATTTATTTATTTATTCTTATTATTATAAATTTGTCGAAACAGACAAATTGAGTAAAAGATAAAGCAAAATTTCAATTTTAAAATTAGTAAAAGAGGATAATTTCGTTATTGTTATGGGTGAAAAATTAGACATGAGGCCATATATAATAATACAAAAAACATGTCGCCGTTGCCGGGGATCGAACCCGGGTCACCCGCGTGACAGGCGGGAATACTCACCACTATACTACAACGACTTTGTTGATATCTTTTCGACATTTAAAAATATATATAATTTATTATTAATATAAAGAGACATGTCGAGAAATTACTCTCGTTACCCTTTGGTTTTCTCATCGATAAAAGCGAGAGATGTGGCTGGGAACAATACATCGCTCTGCTTCGTAAATGGTTAAGCTGGAGATCCAAGATTGTGTCTTCATTTGGACTTATTGTTCCCTCGACTCTCTCGCTCGAGGGATTATGCCGGGTTGGAGTTTGAACTGCAGCCATTGGCGACTCGATCAAAGTCAGGGCAAGACATGGCGACCGTTTTCTTTCTCGTGTTTTCCATATGGCAGACACATGAGCGAGCGGAAAAGACAGCAGAATGCTGTCTTGATAGCGCCATCTTCTCCCTTAGCGCATGCAATAAGATTGAAACATAATTTATATAGCTGCAGGATGAGATTTCGACGTCTGGCTTCTTTTAGCACAGATTTCTCCGTGTTTATCTTCGTGAAATCCATGTCGTGCACTTGCGGAAGAGACGAGGTCGGAGGTGTCGACGGCATTCATTGCCACCTTTGTCTTGTTATTATCTTTTCCAGATGTTTGCAGCTTTGACTTTGCTGCATCTGTTGTGATCGAGACAACTCTTGTTTGCGCATGAAAAAAGGAAGTTGACTTTGCTGCATTCGTTCATGGTTTGACTGGTGATTTTATTTTTGGTAGACGATGGAGTGTTTCTTCAACGAGAGAGGCAAAAATTTCCATGAACGAACGATGCAAAATGAAACTTCATTCACGTCGTATGCTACAAAGACGCAAAGAATTAGAAGCAAATCTAGTAGGAACTATTGGATTTCCATGTCGATAAGGCATAAACGATACGCCCTTTCCACCCTTGCAGCAGCCACCGCTTGTCTTCGTCCACGACGAAGTCCTTGTGGTAGCAGGACTTCATCTTATCCGTCGCATTCTTCACGATGTCGCGGTTCAATGGAAGCTGCACGAACCCCGCCCTCAGGTTCCTCACATGCCACTGCTTGTAAGTCTCCGGCCTCTCCAACCTCTCCGTGCCCTCGCAGGCAAGGACGTTGAGCGCCTCTCGACCGAAGAGGACCTTCTCGATCAGCTGCCTCGATTCATCCTCCTGTGGCGCATTCGTCCCGATCATGTCGAACAAGGAAGAATAGTGGAACAAAGCTTCCCTGAAGCGGGTGACGAAGAACGGAGCGCTGTACGTGCCATTGACGACGCCGTGAATGAACACATCCGGGTTGATCTTTCTTATGGTGTTCAACACCTTGTCCCTCGGGTTATCCACCACCACCGTCTCGTCCAACAGGTTCTTGAACCGGTACAAACAGTTGACGACGACCACCTCGTCGTCACGAAGGTCGAGGTCCTCCACTCGGATGTCATCCCACTTGGCCACTACAATCGAGCGGAACTCGAAAGGGATGCGGAAGTTGGATGCGTAATCGGCTAAGCGACGCCCCGTTTCGTCGATCAGCTCGGTCGGGCGGAATCCATGCCTGGGGACGTCGATGCCGGTCATCCGAACCTTCGGAGGGCCATCAGGCCGATAAGAGAGGCGTTGCAGGAAACATGGCCACTGGAATCCGTAGTACATGCCGAAATCTATGATGTGCAACCTCGTTGCCTTCTCTGCCACATTGAGAATGGTCTGCGTGGCATAGAAATGGGAGACCTTCCTGAAAGGACAGACAGCCATGTAAAGCTGGTAAGCTTTCAGGACGTCGGTGACGGGAATCCGTTTTGCCGTCAAGGAATGGTAGATCTGGCTCCCTGTACCGGCGAGGCGAGCCTGCAGGCCGTCGGCGAACCAATGAGCCAACCTCTGGTTTGCGTCTCCAAAAGGCGAGGAGTGCTGTCTGATCTGCTTCAGCAACTCATTTGCGCTTCGATGATCATCTGCGGCCACGGCATGAGCGCAATGGGTCAGGAGAGTACTTAGATCGACCACCTCCCTCTTCGGTTGCTTCTTCCCTCGACCCTTCCTGCCTTTGGAACGACTGCCGTGAGAGACTTTACTTGCTTCGTTCTGCGATCTTTCTCGGAATTTGTCAACGGCCTTGGCGCAACTCCCCCCGCTGCACAGGAAAACCTCATCAAACAATTTGGTGCGACCGGTCTCCCCGGAGAAGACAGCAGATTGTTTGATGCTCCTTCCCTCCTCCAAATCCAGATCCTCGCCATGCCGGTTTTTCCGACCTCTCGACGGATGAACTGCATGTTCACTGACTCCACCCTCTGCGTTGACCTCGACCAGTCTCGTCCCCTCATTTGGCACTTGTGGTAGGTAGAAATTATTGGCTTCTAAGTTGATCGCCAACTTATCATTGCTCGGAAGGAATTTATGTGCCTCCTCAATCCCTCCCTGGAATTGCCACGCGGGTTGGCTGTCGGCAGGCAGATCAGGAGCTACAAGAGTGCTCAGAAGAGATTCTTCCACCCCTTCTAAGATATCACCGAAGCTATTCACGAAGGAAAACGAAGACTGCGGGGAGTCATCGATAGGGACAGGTTGAGTCTCTGGGGCATCATACGAGTGGCTGTTGTCCATGACCGTGCTGCTACCGGAGCTCCCATGGTGGTCACCATCCGGGCTGTCAGAGAAATGGCTGGAACATAATGGTGGTTGACCAGGTGAAGCTGTCAAGTTCTCACGTAAGATCTCAAGGAAGGTATCCTCTGGATCAAAGAGGGCTGGGTTCTCTAGATAGACATCAAACTTATCATCGGTGTTCTCCTCCATGAGCATCTGACTAATGTAGTTGAGACCGATATCAGAGAAGATCTCAGAGTCGTCCAGGGTACCTGTCTCGGTCACTGGCGAAACGTTGGCGTTTGGAGTGCAGACCGAGGGCGGGAGACCAGGATGGTCATCTGGGAGGTCGAGCCGGCTACTCCGGTGGTTCGACGATTGCTGTTGTCCTCCCAAATCTAAGCTGTTCAAGGCGTCCTCCTCGGTAAAGAGATCATCCATGAACGAACGCGGAGCACTCGCATTCAAGGCAGAATCAGAAGGGGCCTGAAGAAAAGGACCATCTTGCATATCGATGAAGCCATCCAGGTAGGCGGCGGTCGTCGGTGGCGGCAGCCCTTTGAGTTTGAGACCATCGGCAGTGATTGGACCAGGGAAGAGCTGGTCATGCTTGAACCCGTTCATCGCTCCTCGCAGATCTCGAATTCCAGTTCCCATGGCAACTGACTTCTCATCATCCTCTGCACCAAAATTTCCCAAAGTTCACTATTTTTCCGATCTATCACCCCAAGCCCGATCAACAAAAACAAGAGAGGAAGGCAAAGAATAGCACGACCAAGATCTAAAAGAAACGAAAGATGTCATTTTGGATCTTCAAACAGGAACACAGATGAAGCAGAGCAAGCCAAAGCTGCAAATTAGATATACCATCGAACATCGCCTGAACGAAAGCACGAAATGACAAGGAACAAGCAAACTAAAAGCGAATGGATCCACGGAATCCATGGAAGTGACAGCCGGCAGAAACAAAGGAATCGACGAGAAAGAGGAAGGCCAAAATCATCAAAAAGACGTCACCTTGGCTACAGAATCTATCGCCACAAGGAAGCTCCCGTCTTACCCTAATCGAGGCACTTTGATCGGTAGTCGACCTCGCCTTTATGTATATGAAGGCATATTGAGCAGTAGGATTCCAAGTCCATACTTGGCTCGCCCTTTCTGCAACGGGAAGCTTCGTGGAAACGGCTACTTCCCACCAGCAATCGCTTCACGACGAGTTGAAGCTTCGTGAGCGACGAGGAAGACGCGAGTTTGACCGCCGATAGGAATGTTTAATTTGTGTTGACGTGGGAGCCTCTGCGCAGGTCGGCTGATTCATTGGGTGTAGCGGTTAAAGCTATGAGATGGTTTGCACCCCTAATAAAACAGTGTTCAAAGCAAACGAGTGGAACTCCAGGAAAACGTGATGCGACTTTCTTCCTCGCTCGAGAAGTCTTATCTTTCCATATATTACATGAAGCCTCGAGTACGGCCACCTACAACTTTGCATATAAGGTGTTTGATATTATGCCTGTTATTTGCTTTTGTGAACTGAATGCTTTCCTTGTCGTCATGGTGGCCAAATATAAT
Organism: Musa acuminata AAA Group; assembly: GCF_036884655.1. Taxonomy (NCBI): domain Eukaryota; kingdom Viridiplantae; phylum Streptophyta; class Magnoliopsida; order Zingiberales; family Musaceae; genus Musa; species Musa acuminata. Next base: position 43,830,315 of record NC_088343.1, read on the forward strand.
GAAGCCTTTGACCCAGCAACGTATGCTTGACGAGTCAGGATCATGGGAGGTAAAGAACTGGAGGACTTGGGTCCATCGACAATGGAGGGCATTCAGACATGGACGAAACGGAGGAGAAGAAGACCGGACTCCATACCAATACAACTTGCTTGCGTGTCTGCTTCCTCTTCCTGCCAATCGAATATAATTAATAAGCACAGTGATTGACATTTGAAACCATAATGGACCCAATTCACCCACAATTTCTTATCCGGTTGGCCCAAAACTCTCCAAGCTGCACGTTAGAGTTTAGTCTGACGCATTCGGGCCCACTCCTCAGAGAGCCAGTCACAGACGGCCAAGTAAGCGGTCCTCTCGTCTCATCCGTGTCCCCCGGCACACGCCCATACCGCATCCGCGATCTCAGATCCGACGTCTACGAACCCGTCGCCCTTCCTCACTCGCCATCTCGGGTTTCTTCCCCCACCTCTTCTGAATCCTCCTGCTTCCTCTTCCAAGATCGCCAAGAAATATGAGCAATCTTGAGCAATTTGTTTTTTGTTTCCGTGATTCTTGTCGCGCCTGTTCGTTCTCCGTTGGTAGCACCTGTGAATCGAAGGCGTTGGGAGAGCCCGCTCCATGTCACGGTTCTCCCACGACGAAGGTGCTTCTTGGATTCATTTCGGTTCTGTTCCTTCGAGTTGATCCAAGCATTACGATTTCTTCGCGTTTCCTTTGGTTTTCCTGACAAAAGAATGAGCGGCTTTCGACTTGCTTCCCATGTTTCGTGGTGCGAGGACAACGAGATGAACAAGAGTCTTCACCCGCTGTTTTTATTTTTTCTTCGACGAGGATGAGCTCCGCGAGATGGAAGAGAAGAACGAGTCCGATCCAAAAGAGTGCGAGGACGCAACTCATTTCCAAGGACGGTCACTCTGTTCTCGCACTCGAATTCGACCCGACGGAGTAAAAGGTACAGATCTTTATCGTTTGCCGATCTTGGCATCGGGTTCTTGTTCCCATCTTTCCGCACTCCAGCAATTCTTCTCTGATGACTGATTTCTCTTTCGTACGTCTTCGTGATGCATCCCGTTGGTCGAATTCGTTTCTTGTTCATCTGCTGGCTCATCTGAAAGAGACAATTCGTTTCCTTTCGATCGAATTCGCAGAAGAAATCAAAGTAGAATATGTTCTTATAATGGAGATATCGAAATGAGTACCGGTCGCAGGACATGTATCGAACACCTTGTTGACGCGTAATATCACAAAAACAAGAATCGATCATTAGCCCTTCTGATCACGCGAAACGACGACAGTGATTGCAGCCGAGAGGTGTTGTGCGCATATCGTAATTCCACAAGGAATAATTAATTCCGAAACCCAGAGGAAATCCGTATCCGCCTCGGACTCGGGTTTCACTTCCATATATACTCCTCGCTCTGTCCTCCTCGTCGAGTGTGTCTTCTCGCCTTCTCACTGTCTTCTCGGCCATGGCCTTTGGCAATGATGGGTACGTTTTTGGATTGAAACCTTGGTTACACTTCCTTCCTTCGCTTCTGGGATGCTTGGTCTTGATTTTTTCTTTTGGCAGCTTTCTGGACGAGGATGGTGAGACATTGATGGTTTCGAACATGCCGTCCTGTCGGGAGCGCTCCCTGAAGCCGGCCGATCGCGTCGACGACGACGGCAACGTTGACGGGAGGTCCTGGCGGTGGGGCCGCTCACTGACGCCGGTGATGGATTCTGCCAACGAGTGCAAGGGCGGCAAGCCGAGGAAGAGGCTTATAATGAAGACCGCGAACGAGGGCCCACCGCATTACAGTGGCGGCCCCATGGCGGCGTTCGGCGACGAAGGACTGGATAAGTCGGGGAACGTAGAGCTGTCGTTGAAGAAGAAGAGGAAGGGAACGCCGTCCACCAAGCAGGGAAAAGTGGGGAGTGGGAAGGAGAGGCGGCTATCATCTTCCTCTAAGGGGAATCGGCCTTTCGGAAGTGGATCAAGGAACACTATAGCCAGAGGCGAATTAGAGGTCTGAATGTGCTTTTCGAAAATTTCTAATTTCTTCAGTGGTTGTCTTCTTTATTACTTAATTTGCTTTTAGCGAGTCATACTTTTTCTTGATTGATTTCTAGAATTTATTTTAAAGCAATGACATCTGAATGCCATTTCTTTTTATTGTTTTGGTAAGCGGCAAACTGTACAGATGAATACTTTGATTGACAAAGTTATACTATCAGCTGCACTTTTTCTCGTGTTTATGGTGTATACTTCTAGACACTTATCTTTGATTGATTTGACTAGAATGTTCATATATTCTCAATATTCAGCTTCTGATATCACTTGCATATGCATGCAATTGAGGTCTGAAAGTATTTTTTCCATTCGGTTAAAAACAAGTGTTTATGCATTAAAAAAAAAATTGTTTCGTCTACTGCATGACAATTCTTTGATTTGTAAGTGCAGGAATTTATTATCAAATTTATCTTAAAAGCAATTTTATAAATATGGAAAATAAAGAAGAAAATATATGTAGAATGCATTTGCTTGATACACTTCAAAAGCTAACAATTGTATGAGTTAGTAACAGATGGAACCACTTTGTTTTTATATGCATTTACATTGGTTTACATTTATTTAGTGCGAGAGTTGCTCATCCTCAGGCAGTTAGTGATACATGGAACCGGTTTGTTTGTATTATGCATTTTCATTGTTTTTGGTTTCTTTCAGGCAGAAGAGGGTGAAGAAGATGATGAAATTCAGCAACTATTTAATGGGGGAGGGAAAAAGAAGAAAAATGAGAAGTTCCATGCTGAAATATCTTTGCTTGTTGAACACGTTATGGCTGAATTAGAGGTGGTGACTGAAGAAGATGCTGAGCTGAACAGGCAGAACAAACCAGCCATTAACAAACTCAGGAAGCTGCCATTACTTGTTGAGGCCCTCTCTAAGTAAGATTTCTATGGTAAAGAAAGTGCTGTTGTTTCAAACCATCAGGAAAATGTGTTCATTTGATACATTTTGTCTTGCTGACATCTTGAGATTTCCCCCATATACAGGAAAACACTTCAGCAAGATTTCTTGGATCATGGAGTATTATATCTTCTGAAAAATTGGCTCGAACCCTTGCCTGATGGAAGTTTTCCGAATATGAATGTCCGAACTGCCATACTAAAAGTACTTTCCGATGTATGTATGATGCCCCATCTTTAGCTTATGAAACTTTCTTTCTTTTATTTTTGTGAGTTGGGAACATGATATTTCCTATCATATGCCTGTCAGAGATCTATTCTGGGTTATTCATAGCAATGTGAAAGTTTCTGGAATAATGCAGGATAATGAATCCTTATTTACATCGTTTGGTTAATTGCGTGTAATCATGACAATGTGCTCTTACCATGCAGTTTCCTATTGATTTAGAGCAGTATGACAGAAGAGAACAACTAAAAAGAAGTGGTATCGGGAAGGTGAGTGATAATTATGATGTCATCCTCTTAGTGGACACCATCTCTGAATTTTCATGAGGTTTTTACCAATTCTAAATTTTCTGCATGCAGGTGATAATGTTCTTATCAAAATCAGATGAGGAGACAACTTCCAATAGAAAACTTGCTAAAGAATTGGTTGATAGATGGGTAATGAGATTTTTTTATCCTTCAAGTTGGATCTAGTTCTTAGAACATGATTTTAATTTTATTCGAATATAGTCCCTTATATATAAGTATATGTATATATATATATATATATATATATATATATATATATATATATATATATATATATATATATATATATATATTCTTGATGTTAACTTTGTTTTCCATAATTCATAGGTTGATTGGTTATGTATTTATTTTTGACTTTTTAAACAATCATGTGCAGAGTCGATCAATATTTAACAAGAGTACTAGATTTGAGGATATGAGGACTTCTGATGAAGAGAGAGAGCCATACAGACGACCATCTCAGAAGTATCTATTATGTTTTACCCCTTTGTTCTGGAAAGTTCTATAAGATTTTAGCATGTTCATGTTATTACTTTGATATATCTTTTCTGAAATACTATCTGTTTGGGAAAATAAAGGCACCTTCATAAAGCAAGGAGACTGGAATCTCAAGATAACTGGATACGCTTGGATCTGGATGAACTTTCAAAGTAAGAGTACCCACCACTTATTTGCACTGTTACTATTTTTGGATGAAACACTCAGTTATTGAATTTAAGTGGAGCTATGTTGATCATGAGATATATAATTAGCTTCTCTTTTGTCTGGGTGTAGTCTGCGAAGAACTGGACAGGCAGCAACCAGACAACATGTTTCTGTCCCTGAAGCATTGCCTCTAGATTTTGTTGTGCGCCCTCGGTCTCTAGTTGATCCTGAAGAAGTCAGAGCACAAGCGAAGCAAGTGATGCATGATCAGCACCGGTTAAAGGTTGATATGGAGAACCTATAGATTTTATGTTTTATCTTCCCAGCATGGTTTTTGAATCAGAAAACTATTTTACAACTATTGCTTTACTATAATTCAGAAAAACTTAAGCTAAACACTCTTTACAGTGTTTCTCATTATTTCTGGGGTGGGAGGCGTCAGCATGTATGGCTATTCAACGGGCAGTATTCTCAGTTTCTGCACTTCAGTTTGAAGGAAATAGATCAATAGAAATTTTGTGGTCAGTCATATCCATACAGTGAGAAACTAAATTTCATGATTGATTTGGTTGAAACTAGGAGAGGTGTTGTGAATGTTACTTTTGTGCAACAACAATGTAGAAAGGAATGTATTTTGTGTAACGGAATTTTACTTCCTGTGCTTTGAAATGTTCACTGTAAGTTTGAATCTTTCATATGTTTTTTTAATGTTACTGACATCAACATTTTGTATTCCAGATAAACAAGAAGTTGTGGCAGTTGAAAACATCAAAAAAGAGGCAGCTTCAGGCATTGAAACCGAGTAGCGAGGGGCGTGGCATTGTCATGTATTTATAGTTAGTGATCATATGCGCGCGCGACAAGTTCTAAGAGCATTTGAGCTGGTGGTCGACTGAGTGTACAAAACATAAACATTTTTCTGAGTAGTACTTCTCTCATCCACAATGATGTAACATATCTTTTGACAAATAACTGAAAATAATTGAAGGTTGAATGTTGGGAGAATAGTTTCACCAAATTCTTGTATCCGAGTTTTTTTTTTTAATTTTTTTTTAATCCGAACGATGATATCAGTGATTGTTCGAGTCGGAACGTTCTCCAGTTAAGGATCATCAGATTGGCAAGTGAGCATAGTACTTTATTGGATATTATGGTAAGTTTTTTTTTTTTTTACAAAAGGCAAATGCATAAACTGTCAAAATTCTTTAACAACTAAACTGGTTGACACTTTCCAAGTGATTATACCGTTTGTTTTTGTTTTTTTATATCACCTTCGTCACAAATATCTGCTGAATGATGTCTATTCTATTTTTGTTGGCGACTTCTTCTTGCCAAAAATCCCATGTTGGAAACTGGTGTTTGTTCAAGGCAAATCTCGCCTTTTTCTGTACGGTATAGTGTTGTAGGAAATTTGTCTTGAAATGTTAAGCCCAGGGCGGACATTAGGGCCATTCCACTATGAACGCAGGCCCGAACATTGAAGCTCGTCAAGCTCGGCCCATCAAACACTTGCCTAAGCTTAACTGGCGGGTTGGTCAGCTAATTCTTTAACCGCTACCGGCTGCGTCGTAGGCGGACCGCGCGGGCACCCACGTCCGTGCCGGGCACGTGCCACAACCAACACGACGACGACAGGAAGACGCAGACGGCAAGCGTCTTCTGGCGTGGACAACACGGTCCGCCTCGCCCGAGCCACCGACCGGGGAACGGGCCCACGTCACGGGGGGGAGACGACGTAGGTGGGAGGTCCCTTTCAGTTAACCGCTAAGCATCCTCTTCGGTGTGTGTGGCCCGCCGTCGTTATCGGGCCTCGTTTGCGTCCACCCCTGTTGTGTGTTCCCTGTCTCTGTCGACACATGTGATCTCCCCCGTCCGATTCTTATTCTTTCGCACTGCTGAGATTTTCCCCGGCAGAAGATATCCCAATAGAAGAAAGCGCGCCAAACCGACGATCTCTCTCTCTCTCTCTTCTTCTTCTTCTTTCGTACCTTCGCCGTCCGCCGCTTCTCCTCCTCTCCATCAATTGCAAGTAATCCCATCCCCTAATCCTTTTCTAATTTTCTTCATTTTCTTCTCTCTGATGCTCACCTCCTCCTCCTCTTCTCCTTAAACAATGGATCGATTTTTCCCGTACTAATTTGTTTTTCATCGCAATAATCCAGTAATAAGGCATGGGGAGGGAATCTGGTGCGTCGGAAATCGAGATCAAGGTCCAGGGGCTGCAAGGGGACAACGACTTGAATCCGGCCGTTTCGCCGTTCCCTGCCTCGCAGCCGCCGGGGTGCCGGGGCCTGCCCCCGCCAGAGCACCGTCCGTTCCGGAGGTGGACACCCTGGTTGGTGCCGGCGTTCGTCCTGGCCAACCTGGTTGTGTTCGCCGTCATCATGTACGAGAATGATTGCCCCAAGACTTATATGGGGGACTGCGTTGCCGTCTTTCTCGGCCGGTTCGCCTTCCAGCCCCTGAAGGAGAATCCCCTCTTCGGGCCGTCGTCCTCAACGTAAGTCTTTCTGTTCTATTTTCACAGAAAAGAAAGCTTCTGCTATTGTTAATTTCGTCACAATCGTGATTCGTCATCGCATTATTGGGGGTTTGATCTCTCGAGCATTGAATCCTCATGATGATGGATGGTCCTATTTCTATTAGTGGATTAGGCTGATGTTCCAATCCTAAAATTCATATGGTGGTTGGTTGTACATGTTTTGATCGCCTTGGTTTTATCTTATTCCAGCTATGCTTCATTTAAACATGGCTTGATTTTTATCACATGTTATGTGCTTGTGTGTAAATCGTCAAGAGAAGCTGAAGGAGTGTATGTGTTGGATTGGAATTGGGAGTTAGAGATTGTCAGAAAAATTCCAATTTTGTTTTTCAACCTGATGGACGCCTTGACCGTTTACCCACATTTGTCATCGGTAAACTGATGATCGCCTCCTGTGTCTTTCTTCGTTCTTAAAACTCTCATAGCTATCAGATTGTGCAATGTTTAGTGGCCTTGTTTTGTGCTTTATGCATGGCATCATAGTTATGGTTTATGTAAATTGGGCTTGATTTAAATCATACAACTTCTCTTGAGTAGATAGATAATTATGCAACTTTAGTGGTAAGAGAAAAAGTGTACTGAGATGTAGTCATCGAGAGGGGATGGAGTATAAATGCTGGAGCTAATGGTTGGCTGGAGTTGGAACTTGGAATTGATAAAGTTGACATAGTTTTGGTTGTAGAATCATAACCTTGCATTCATCTTTCTGATTGCCACCGGTTTCATTAGGTGATGATGTGTGAAATTTCCTGTGTATTCTGTGTTTGGGCACTTGAGTCTTTAGGTTCTTGTCTTGCAAGCAAGAATCCTAAGTGGCACCCTTCGTGGTGGCTATATGATTGCAAGCAAGAATCCTAAGTCCCAATTCAGACATCTGTTTTCTGTCTGTGCTACTAGAGACCCTAATACTTCATGCTTATGATACGTGAATATGTAATCGGAACATGCTTGATATGTTATTACCATGACTGCCACCTTTGGTTTGAGTTAATGCGATAAGGGATTTGCCAATCTTGCTGCTCCAGAAACTGCTTTATGCTTATGTTAGAAGTTTGGATGGATCTTTCCCGTCGGTCAAATTGTGAATACTGATGAAGTTGGATCATTCTATGTTGCACATTAAATGGTTAAACATTTGTTATTTCTTCTACGACATTTAGTGTCTTATAGAGGATATCTAACTAACAAAAATGTGATCAATTTTTCAGGTTGGAGAAGATGGGTGCTTTAGATGTGCGTAAAGTGGTTCATGAACACCAAGGATGGCGTCTGATTTCTTGCATTTGGCTACATGCTGGAGTCATCCATGTGCTTGCCAATATGTTGAGTCTTCTCTTAATTGGAATTCGGCTTGAGCAAGAATTTGGATTTGGTATGTGGCAGTCTAACTATAAATTGGCTTTTCTGATATGCAAACAATAGTATATCGCATGTTGGTGTATCTGCAATTTTGCTTGTTAACTTCTGCCTTATTAGGGCCACTCACGAGAAGCCAAATTTGAAACTTCCTTGGCCTTGATTTATTGTGTGTTAGAAATATGAATATACCTGCATGTCTCTGTTGACTCTATAGAGTTGCAGAGGGGTGTTTGTTTAGTATGTGCATTCCTGAATATGAATCTTCTAGTGCTTTATCCTATCTGAGTTGTAAGAAGTTATGATCTGGGATTCGGTTAATCTTGTTTGAGCGTCTAGCATCAACATAATGCATGACTCCTATACTATCGGATCAAGTGCTTCTAACAATACCAGATTGCATGTCTGTGTTCCGTATAATGCAAAAACAATGCCATCTGTGGAAAAGTCAATTAGCAACAATAAACTTATTTGCCAATTAGGCAGTTTATCCTAAAGGAAAAGCCTTTGTTGGACCGCTAGAGCTAGATGCTTCCGTTTGAAAATTTCTCTTTTATGTGATGGTCAACCTTACAAATTGTGGATGATCCATTGACAAAGGTGGTGAATAATCTGGAGGTTAATGATGGGATAATTGAAGTAAAAAGTAAGCACATAGAGTCCCCTATTCTTCCCTGTTTACTATCAAGGTATTCCTAGTTGCCATTGTTGAGTTTTCAAGACATCAAGGAGCTTTTAGAAGATAAGCTGTATAAATATGGAAAGTACTACTACTTTTATTCTCTAGTTTATTGTGTCATTGTTCAACTTTCTACTATTTTTCTTGTTTCTTCTCCTTTTACATGGAGTTAAGTGTGACAATAAAACTCTTGATGTTAGCATGGATAGATTGAAACGGACTGTAGGTCATTTTTAACACGTGTGGTCATAGTGTTAGGTGTATATATCGATGCTGATCAGTTAATTCAATTTATAATATATGATTGCTAAGCATATACTGTCGATAGATGTGGGAGAACAAAATCCGTATTACTATTACAATAAAAGCATATTTGGCCTTTTGGTGATGCGAATGAAAACACAGCTAGACTTGTTGAGTATCTTGAGCTGCTTTCCTGCATCACTGAGTACTCTGGGATTTGTTATGGGGAGAGGGTTCTTTCGGTCTTGTTCTGGGCATCTCAATATTTTCCTTTCCTTTTGCAGCACGGATCGGCCTGCTATATGCTATTTCTGGATTTGGTGGGAGTTTGATGTCTGCTCTGTTCATCAAATCAAGTATCTCTGTAGGTGCTTCTGGTGCACTTTTCGGATTGCTCGGTGGCATGCTTTCTGAACTATTAACCAATTGGACGATCTACACAAATAAGGTGATATTGGAGAGTTCTCATTGAAGTGAAATCTATGCTGCTTCTGATACCTTCTGGACTTGGAAAATACCTATAAATTTCTTAATGCTGTTGACATTCTTCTTTCTTCAGTGTGCAGCACTGTTTACCCTTGTGCTCATCATAGCAATCAACTTGGCTGTTGGAGTCCTACCACATGTGGATAACTTTGCTCATATTGGGGGATTTGTTTCTGGATTTCTTCTTGGATTTGTGCTCCTGATTCGCCCCCACTTTGGGTGGGTTGCCCAAAAGAATGTTCCACCTGGATATCTTGCAACTCCGGTCAAACACAAGCACAAGCTGTATCAATACATACTATGGATCACTGCTGCCATTCTTCTAATTGTTGGGTAAGTGATACAGCTAATGCTTTCAATTTACGAGTTATGGGGCGGAGAATGTTCATAGACTAAACCTTTTGTTGGGAAACCGATAAACTTTCTGCCCACATGTTATCGGTAAGCCATGCAGGTAGTGTATAATCATCTTGATTATTTGTGTTTTCGTATATATCATACTGGTTCTAGGTCTTCTCTCTTTACGTAGGACTCATCTGCTTGAAGGTTTGTGCTTTCATTGGCTTATCTTCTCAATCACTGAGATAAAATTCAAAACCTACAGGTTCACCATTGGCATTCTTATGCTGTTTCGAGGGGTTAACGCAAATGATTATTGTTCTTGGTGCCATTACCTGAGTTGTGTGCCGACCTCCATAAGGAGTTGCTCATCATCCACTATTTCTTGCTTGGTATGATGCTTAAACCTCCTCAATTCTACATTGCATGCCATTGCCTAAGCTTCCAGCCCTGTGATTGAATCTAAGTTCTGTGGCATCCTAATACGGGGGGCCATAGAGAGATACGGCTTAATTATATTTATGGATTGGATAGAGAGAGAGATATAAGGAGGTTACACATGTTGTTTGCATCTGTTCTCTAACAACAAAAGGCTCCCCGCTACCTGTTCTTGCAGTCGTCTCAAGAAGGGAACAGCCTGAACTTGATGTGTGGGGGAAACAGAAGAGCCCGTAGCTACCTCTTGCCGAATGCAACCGAAGCCCAGATAGAGGAACTCTGCTCCCAGCTGTGCAGTTGACGAATGCGTATGTTCTTTACCACTTTTCTATTTTCTTTATGAACACCCCCTGCTATTTCAATTTTTCTTATATTCTTATGGATATGCCAACTCTCAAGCTTACAAAGATTCCGAATCAACATACGGGTCTATTGTGAAGTTGAATGGTGTAAATTAGGGATGAAGCCACAACATTTCACATGATTATGAGAAAATGGGCACCAAAATGATAGAGAGTTGAAAATTCTACCCGCATAAAAGGATAAGCAGCTCGAACGAGTCGAACGTTCTACCGCTCACCGCAGGTGTGAATATGGATAAGCTGCACTTATTCACGCCTGCGGTGAGCGGACTTGTGGGTGAACTTACCGAAGGTCCGCCAAGCGATAATGAGGCCCAAAAAAATTTTAAAACGTCGCCAGGCTTGGAAAACGCTCGTCGTTTATTCTGACCTACGGTAAACAGAACCCAGCCTTCACTTTGAATCCACCATGAGCCGTGGTGAACTTACCGTGCGGCAGCCCGACGATAAAATGGCCCGAAAAATATTAAAACGAATGCAAATCGAGACATTTCCTGATTCTTATTCTCAGCTGCGGTCAGCAAAATCTAGATTATTGGGAGTTTATTTCGATTCTGCCCTGAAAGCCAAACGTGTTAGATCACTCCATCTCCCTCGGCCATAGTGGAACGAGATCGCCGCCGCGATCCCGTCACGCACGGCCTAGCGGCTCGGCAAGTGGTGGGAGGTCATCAGGGAGACGCAGCAGAGGGAGGAAAGAGAGAGCAGCGTATCGACGTGCGGGACAAATACGACGGCGTTCTCGAGAGCTTCGCAGAAAAGCTGGTCCACGATCGGCGCGTTCTCCCACTGCCCATGGCCACACCGTGGCTGTCGAACGATGCCGGCTCCCATAGAACGCCTTCGCAGTCGGTCAAAGCCCTGGTTTCAAGCCGAGCGAGGAGTAGACGACGGCCTCGGACGGACAAGTGCTCGGCACTGCGCTGTGCCTAGAATGACCAGTTCAGAGGACGGCCACCATATGTCGGAGCTGGTTGACCGTGGCAGAGAATTAGAGGAAGGGCGTCGAGCATGGATGCAGCACAAGAAGGAAGCGTCATGGAGACTGAATAGGCTCGAGCTGCAGCTGGAATCGGAAAAGGCTTGACAGAGGAGGGATAAGATGGAGGATGACACTCAGGGAGGAGCGGCAGGCGGCGCCGGAGAGGATCGAAGCAAAGTACAGGGAGCAGATTGCAGGGTTGATGAAGGACGCCGAAACAAAAAAACAGAAACTCGCCGAGCAGTGGGCTGCAAAGTATATTCTGCTGAGCAAGTTCCTTAAGCAGGTGGGCCGTCGGCAGTGGCCACCGGCCGTGATGAACGAACGGCGAGACCCATGTCTCGATTTCTGTGTGGAAGGCCAAATTAAGTGAAGTGATCCCGTCACTGCATGTCAAACAATGCTCCATTAATGGATTCACACGTCTGCAAGCCCGAGTGTATCACTTTACTCAGCAAAACCTCGGCCTCTTGCCGCTTCCCATCCTTGCAAAGCACACGAATGGTCAGACCATAGCTTGCAGCATTGGGAACCATTCCATTTCCTATCATCTCCCTCAGCAGCCTCAGCGCCCTGTATGAACTGCCCTCTCTACAGTACCCATAAATCATCATGTTATATATCACATCAGTCGGTTTCAACCCTTTGTCGTTCATTGCGTCGAACAGCTTCCGGGCATCCTTCATCTCACCCTGCATGCACAAACCACGCATTAAAACACCGTATGTGTGAGCATCTGCCGCCAAGCCCGCTCTCTCCATGGATCGATGCATCTCGAAAGCCCTCTCCATGTCATCTTCTCTAGCAAAAGCATCGATGAGGATTGTGTAAGTTACGTTCGTGGGGGTTAACCCCCTGTCCTTCATTTCTCGATAGGCATTGGCTGCTCCTACCAAATCTCCAGCTCGAGAAAACCCATCGATGAGTACATGGTAAGTGATCGTACTCGGAGAATGACCATTTTGCTTCATCTGGTTCAATACACGAGAAGCTTTCACCATCTTTCCTGCTCTGCAATACCCGTCGATGAGAACATTATAAGTAACCAAACTCGGTCTCAGTCCAGCATCCTTCATCCTCACCAACAACTTCGTCGCGTCTTTTACCATGCTTTGCCTACAAAACCCACCGATTAGTGTGTTATACGTCACAACATTCGGCAACACTCCCTTCTCCGTCATTTCGTCGAACAACTGAAAGGCGAAGACCAGATCTTGACTCTTGCAACACTGGGACATCAACACATTGTATGTGTAGAGATTGGGAAAGACTCCCGCGCGCTTCATCTCGTCATACAGCTCGAACCCGGCATTGGAGAAGCCGTTCCTGAAGCACCCGCTGATCATGACGGTGTAAGTGAACTCATTGGGGGCCACGCCTTGTCCCTTCATCCGATCGAACAATCGCCTCGCCGCATCGAAGCTGCCTCTTCTACAGCACCCATCGATCAAAGTCGTGTACATGACCACGCTGGGCGGCGAGCCGCCGGCCTCGAACTCCTCCATCAAGTTCGAAGCTTCGTCGAGGCGTCCGGCGTCGCAGAGGCCGCGGATCATAATGCCAAAGCTGTAGGCGTCCAAAGGGACGCGGTTCTTGGCGTCGAGGAAGAGGGAGGAGGCGGTGTGGAGGAGGTCGGATGCGAGGAGGAGGTGGAGGAGCCGGTTGAAGGTGGTGATAGGTGGAGTGAGGCCGCAACGCAGCATTCGGTCGAGGTAGAGGGCGGCGGGGCAGGGTTTCTGGGATCGGATGTGGGCGTCGATGAGGAGGCGGAAGATGAGGGAGGTGGTGGCGGGGTGGTGAATCGGCTGGGTTTTGATGATCTTTTGAATGAGAAGGAAGGGGTTATGGGTTGAAGGCATGTCTTGCTTGCTTGCAGAAGAATAGTTTTGAGTTCATCGATTACATATACTTACTTATCTGTGAGTATATATTTATATAAATCATAAAACAGACCATTATAGAAAACAATATTTTTATTTTAATACATGATATATTTAAAATATTATTTTTAGTTTTTTTATGATTTATATAAAATATATATGTACTCTAAGTTAGAAACTTGATATGGGAATTATATTATAGTTAATTCGGACTTAAAGTATCAACATAAACATTTTTCCCGGATATAACACCCAAAAGCGAATTAGTTTATATTTCAAATTATCTACTTACGAAACATAAAATCTATTCTTTTTGCTATAAATAGGTCCCTCCTAGATCCAAAATCATGCTTGCCTTATAACTTAAAAGTATTGTTCTATATCAAACAAAAAATTCTCAAGCTTCCTTCGTATCACTAGCGCCCACATAGCAATGCGATTTAGGTGCCTTCAAGTTTTATATTAGAGTAACACAAGTGTAATATTAGATATGAGTTTTGTTATGACTTCATGTAGGTGCTACATGAAGTGTTTGGTGTCTTCCGTCAATTTATCTACTCGGGACTTGACCTTTTTGATCTAAGATTCCTCCTCCTCTTATGAGTTTTCTACCTAAAGAAACTTTCATTGCCATCGTAGAGTTCCTCTGGACTCACTTCGAAAATATCAAAGTGGGTTTTCATAGTTGTAAACCTCTTCTTAAAGTTTCTCTTCTTAGTTAGTGCTTCGAATTATGCTTCCTCCACTTACGGAGAATAACCAACTTCTTACTCGTCATTTTTATTATCGTGATCCTCTTCAGTAGCTCTAATAACTTTAGAGTAAGTTTGCACTTACAACCTACCTACAGTTACTTGAGGCAATGGTCTAAGTTACCTCATCTTGCTCAATTCACTATGGTACTTCACCATGGTAAGATTACGAACTTATGTTATTTGGTTGAATTGCTTATTTGCTCTAATACCATAAAGTTATGGACTTAGTCAGAATTGCTTAATCGTGAGGTATCCTTATGTTATCTGTCTGCAAAGGGTCAACTTAATTGAATCTCGCTTAGGTCTCGAATGATTTGTAAAAGAGCAAATTGATTAGTTCAAAAAACGAGTGACGAACAAGTCCCAACGTCTCACAAAGATGACAGTTTTATGAGCAATTTAACAAACACTTAGTATGCAAGAGGAAAAAAAAGAAAAGGAAAAATAAGAATTTTAGAAGGTAAATAAATAGTCACAAGTCCGTAAACAACTACTCATTGGGTGTCAGGCACGTTTGTAAGTTCCCATAGGTATTATATACGAACATGTGAATCTAATTAATACCTAACACTATCTCAGATGCCCATATAACCCTGTGCCATCCGGGTGATTCTAGGGTACTGAGATAGCTGATATTTTGCTTCGTAATATAGTTTACAGAAAACACCATACGAAAATTAAATCAATTTAGGATAGTTTTACCCATTCTAATATGTGGTCGCTCTGCAGCCCTATAAATTATTTCTGCTCATAAGTTTTAAATAAAACGTATAAAAACAAGGTAAAACATATTACTAAACATATATACAAGTAAACAAAAATGATGAACGATCCGTTCACGAAGGTGTTATGAGTGTGATGATTGTCCATCATCGGAAGATATAATATTTTTAATTTTTATTTTCCAACGAGCTTCTTTTATTCCTCCAAATGCAATAGTATGAAAAAATCACAATAATTTAGTTAAGTCAGGTATATTAATATTAAACATTGATTTTAAAATATCATTAACAATTCTAAACATCCTCATGACAGTCTTTTAGCATTTTAGCATGACGCTCCAAACATGAACAAAATTTTTGTAAATTAGATCATCCATTAAATTCTCCATTTCATAAAAAAAAAATTCCAGTACATGTAATGATATCATCAACGCCCGGCCCCTCAACTTATGAGATCTTATTTAATTTATTCCAATAACATAACACACTATGAGTTCCTTCTTATCAATCTAAATGATTTATGAACCGAATAAAACATAATGGATATTTCAAAATAAGAAGCCTATCATTCATCGACACAAATCAATGAATAGATCCGATCATTATTCGGTTCAAAATAGACCTGAATCATAATCAAACCGATTAAGAATCGGAATTATACCGAATTAATGATCCAATGATTTCAAATGATTGAATTCTGATTTGATTCCAAACTAACAAAAAAAAAAACCTAAATTCCTTCCAAATGACGAATCTATCGCTTCTAATAATAAATGACTAATTGAAGAGACTCCCGTTACGACGACCGACGTATAGCTTCTTTCCGGGGGAGAATATGATGAGGATAGTGATTATGATAAGACTCGGTTGACGTCAGATGACGCCTCACGCCTCGATCAACGTGACAGCACCTGGTCAAACGGACCAAAACGTCGGTCGAGGTGCATTAACGCCTGCTCAGGCCCGGTTCTTCACGCCATGCCAACACCAGTGTCGGACGTTACCAGCCTGCCCCCTGCAAGCGGGCACATCAGGAAACGGTAAGCTTCCCTATAGATACCCTCGCATTCCGAACGAAGGGGGGGGGGGGAGGAGAAAGAAAAAGAAAGACGCCCCTAACCACTATCATCTAACTTGATCGTTGGAGGGGTTGAGCCGAGCACCTCAACCCGACCTTTGTGCAGGTGCGAAACTGAAGGTCCCCACTGCTGGACGCGAAGACGAGAAATTTCTGCCCGAAGGCTACGATGACCCTGTCTCGACCATCGCATCCGAGCACCTCGACGGGCTCGAAGGTCGTCCCGGAAAGATTCCCCATCATCCGGGCCCGAACCGAGTCGCATCGGCCCCTAGACCACGGCTCAAAGTTGTTTCCTACAACAGAATCGGAATTATACATAATTAATGATCCAATGATTTCAAATGATTGAATTCTCATTTGATTCCAAACTAACAAAAAAAAAAAAAACCTAAATTCCTTCCAAATGACGAATCTATCGCTTCTAATAATAAATGACTAATTGAAGAGACTTTTTTTTAATAAAATAAAAAAAATAAAAATAAAATAAAATAATCAATTCCTAAATCCGAAACCAAAATCGCTTGCAATCGATAGTCCGATTCCAAAATTTCTCTCTCTTGGTAGGTGTATTAAGCCGGAAAGGGAAGCGAGGTCGGTCCCACCGGCCATGATGAAGGAAAGAGGCGTGAGAGAGAGTAAAGCATGCAAGTGGTGTCCCCGTCTCCGCCTTTGGTGGGCCAGCGGGAGCGACCGGCATTGGGTCCTCTTCCTATTTGCCGGAAAGAAACGGCACCTTCACCACCACCACCTGCCATCATCATCAATTCGTCCGTCCGTCCGTCCGTCCATCCACCCAACCAACCACCCTCACCTACAAACCCATGATTACCCGCTGCTCCTCCTTCGTCAAAAAGCATCTGCTGCACCTACGCATCCGGTCCCCCGTTTGCATCTTTATCCAAAGTTTCCCTTCCCACCCAAGGAAGAAGAAAGGCCACACGATTCCTCCTGCTCACCTCAACCATCCAAATTTCTTGAAGATGCTGTGGTACCCTTCGGTCATGTTCTCCTTGGCTTTCAGTTCCAGCTAGAGCAAACAGTGTTCCTTAGGATAGGACAACCACCTGCGAGAGGAGTTTGAGTGTACGAGCTTCGGACCTCATGGCCAGCACAGTGAATGAAACAAGCATTCGCATGCACAAGTAATCTCACTTTTCACTGAAACAAGGGCGATTCTCACAACGAAGGAGAGAAAAAGAACTATGGAGATTTAAGTGGCTGTGGCCGTCAAAGAATTGAAAGGCATCAAAGAGAGGGAGAGAGAGAGAGAGAGGGAGGAACAAATCTTAGTGTGCCATTGCAACGGGATTCGGGAAAGCGATGCTTCGTTGGCTGGGCAGTGCGAGCATGGCCGTGTGGTCCAAGAAGTCCTTGAGGGCCACGACCGCCTCGAGGATCCTTCGTAGGTCGTCGGCGCAAGAGAAGCCGGCAGCTCCCAGCCGCCGCACGGCGTAGACGTAGAACGTCAGGCACCCTTTCCGGAACTTGAACCGCGACATCTCGCAGCCGGCGAGTCCCCGGATGAGCCTCTTGTTGACGTCCCCCAGCGGGATCATGCGCGGCCACAGCCGGTCCACCGCCACCTTCATGCTCTCCGACTCGAAGACGAAGATCACCGCCTTGGACTTGTTGGTGCCCAGGCCGAGGGTGAGCGTGTGCCATGCATGATGGGCCAAGATGGTGAAGTTGGTGGGCAGGTACGTGGTGGTGGAAGGGAAGGGAAGGCTCTGGCACTGGCTGAGGCAGGACGGGGGGATATCCAGAAGCCGCAGCAGCTCCAGCGGCGTCGCCTGCCGGACGGTGAACGACTTGACCACGAATTGGCCGCCGAAGCGGATGCCCTTGACGTCGGCGCTCGGCTTGAAGTGAGGGTCGCCCGTCGCAGACTCGTCTCGGCGAGGAGGCTTTTGTGGCTGGCTCTTATGGTCCTTGTGCTTATGTTTCTTCTTCTTCTTCTTCTCCTCTTCTCCCATGTTACCTGCTTGCCCTTTGGCAGCTGCACTTCTTCGTGCTATGCTGTTTGATGACTGAAAAGAGCTCTAGTGAGGTCCCTGGTCAGGCTCAAGTTCTCTTTCTTGCTTTGTTCTTTTAGGTGTCACAGCACACCTGGTCACCGGAAAGGGTCCTCCACTTTCCCCTTTATACGACGGCAGAACCCTACTGTATGGTGACGGAATCAACATGATCAATGTTTCTTCCTCTTCTTTACCGCTCGCATATGACTTACCGTCGTCATTCCGTACCGTCTTCTTCCCACAAGCAGTTCCTGTAACCAGAGCAGGTTGTTGATCTGTGCCTAATCGTCATGCCAGACACGATCTAAGAACAAAGAAGAAGGCCAATTCAGCAACCAAAGAAAGAAAAGTGAGCGGAGTTGCCGCTGTGGGTGACTACCGATCAACCACCATGCTCCACAAAAGTAGGTACACTTAAATTGCTTGCTTCGGGATACGTACTACTTACATCGACCGAAGGCCCTGCTTTGCCGTCATTAATGCAACGGAGATGCCACACCTACCAACACTTGCTACATTTCCCAGAATACATGCACAGTGCGCAGAAAATAGGTGGATCTGAGTCGGAGACATCCTTATTCATGTATAGTTCATGAAACATGCGGTTGTCGTAGTAATGGAAGATGATGCACAGGCATCGACAGGACCACCGTGCAGCGAGCAGATGATCACATGATGGCTTTGCACACTACACTCGCGCTAAATTCTGATGCGGCGATGTGGACGTCGTTCTTAGCACCCTGTCGAGAATCTACGGATCGTTATCATGGAAACACGTGAACAAATTAAAGAGAGGTGCAGCGAGAGGAATTTAAACGACTATCTTCGACTGTCATTTCTTAATCTTAATCAGTTCGATATAATCTAGATCTTAAATTATTCGAAGTATCTCTAATATAAAAATATTGTGCTATTAAGGTATCATTTATACGAAGGTTTTTCATTTGATCTTTTCAATTTATAATCCGATATTTTTAAACGTGAGTTTGAGCAATTCGAAAAAAAAAATTCTCGAAATATGTTTTTATATTTTAAAGGATAAGATAAAAACTTGAGATCGTCTTCCTTTTTATAAAAGACACGAAGAAAGTTTATGATTGTCTTCTTTATCATAAATGAGAAGGAAGACGATGTTTCTCTAATTTGAATTTGTTTATGTAAACAGACAGATGAGTGAAAGGTAATTTAGACATCTTATGACAACCACAAGTCGTTTGATAATAGATTTTTTATAAAAAATTGAGATTAATTTTTTCTTTGATGAAAGAAGGCTCATTGCTAATGTCGACAGTGGTACCGTACCTAAGGGCATTTCGTTTAGGAGCATGAGTCATATACAATTGAATGCGAGAGATTAAGACAATCATGAAGAGACGTTAAGGATTAGTAGAAAAAAAAGGAGCATCAAATGTGAAAACTAATTTTTTTTTTCAAAGAAAAAAGTCAAGAAAATTAAAAATTATTTTAGAAAAAATCATATAATGAGTTGAACCAGCGACGAGGGACTAAAACCTGATTCGCCAACGGGTTAATGACATGTTTCGGATTGACCTCCGCATCCCACAACTAGTCGGTTGAATCAACCCAATTCCACTCTACGCTGGGCTAGTTTTGTCTCACTAATTGGCCCCACACCACTCGATTGGGTCTGGTCATTAGAGCTCTAATTCATGGCACGAGAATCCGGTAACTTAGCTCGTACGAAGGTGGCGTGATGATTTGCCAGAACAATTGAATGTAGGATATGTCACATATAATGTGTGCGTTCCGAGACGGCGCGGGCCAACCGAGCTCGGGACCCACAACGCCACCGAGTAGCGTGCGCCGCACTCGAGGGCTCCCCCAGGAGTCCCGACACCGCCCTCCTGTATCCGCTTACCGCGTGCCACCACGCTGTCTCGCTCCTAAGAAAAGAATACAGCCACCCGGGGGAAGCATCCACGAGGCCCCCCCCACCCCTTCCCCACGATTTTGAATCGCCCCCGGTTGCTCGATCCATCGATCGAGGGTGGGCGAGTGGATCGAGGCGGATCGATCGGTGGTCGACGGCTATGCAGTACCACGCCTACAACCGCCTGGGGAGCGGCGGCGCAGGCGGCGGCGGGGGGACGCCTTCGCCGCCGGCGTCGCCCCGGAGGTCGCCGAGGATCCATCGGAGGGGCGGGAAGACCGGCGGAGGAAGGGGGGCGACTCTGGCGCCGCCGCGGACGCTCGCGCAACGGATGGCGTGGATGCTCCTCTCCCTCCTCCTCCGGCGGCAGGCCATCTTCCTCTTCGCGCCGCTCTTGTATGTTGCCGCCATGATCTTCTATATGGGAACCCTGCCCCTCGATAGCGTTCCCCGCATCATCTCCCGCCCCGCCCCCGGTTCCGTTTACCGAAGCCCCATGTTGTACGAGCGCCTCCGCGCTGACATGGAAGCCGATAACTCGTCCGATGGGGTCAGTTTCTGAACCCTAATTGAACCTCTTAAGCTGCTTTTATTCGCAAATTGATTTGGATCCGAGCCTTCGTTTCAGCATCTTCTTCTCTATTATTTTCTCTCGATGCGGTTCACTTGGGCAGATTTCTATATCAGAATATCTAGATTTTTCTTGCATCTTCTTGTAAACCTAAGAGATATCTAGGCATGAACTTTGACATATCAAGATCATAACGTCACTGGTGCAATTACTTTTAATCGTCTTTAATTGGCATAATTCAGTTCAAATTCTTGAGTAGATTGTAAAATGACAATGCATCTGGTTTGGATGTTTCGTGATAAAACCTAACACAACAAGCATTAATCTTTTTATCTTTTTCTTTCCACATTCTCTCCCAAGTTCAACTAGAATACAATCGTTCTACCATTTATTATGCTTATTGTGGGATTGAAGGGTTTCTGCTATCAACTGGAATGTACTTTAACTGAGATCAGCCGTCAAAGGATTAGAGTGTGCTTATACAGTTGCAAAACTAGGAATCAAGACTTTCAACTAAAGCTGTTGTCGCAAAAATAGTAGGCACAATTGCAGTTGATACATTTTTGTTGGATCACTTCACCTAATGACTTAAACTTTGTGTGATTCTGCAGTTAGCAACTGTGTGGAAGCACTCTTTCAAGGATGATAGGTGGCGACCCTGCATAAACACCTCTGCTGATGGTAAGGTTGTTCAGTGAATCTCATAATTTTTTGACTTCTATTGCTCTTTTGGTAAAAGAATTTGCAACTGGAGAACATATATCTCATGCAATCTATATTTTTTTTTCTTCTTTAGGATCTTGATTGATTTTACAATCTTCATCAACATACTTCCTTGTACATGTATAATCGAATGCCTATTTGAACATCTTTTTTTTATTTTTTGCAGTATTGCCTGATTCTAATGGTTACATATTTATTGAAGCAAATGGTGGCTTGAATCAACAACGGACATCGGTTGTTCCCTCCTCTTCGCAATGACCTTTTTTTTTCTTTTTTTTTTCGTATCCTCCATTCTGGGTATGTTATTGTGCTTATTTGGTCATTTATTTATGCATTTTATACTTTTTCTGCAGATATGCAATGCAGTTGCTGTGGCACGATATCTAAATGCGACACTTATTATTCCTTATTTTCCGTACCACAGCATTTGGAGAGATCCTAGGTTATTATCATATCTCCATCTCATTTATTTCATATATAAGTTTTAACCTTTTGTTTTCATTTATCATCACACTTATGTTCCATAGTTAATTTAAGCAAAGAAGAACGGTTTTGTTTCTTTGTAAGCGCCCATAATTGGCCCACAATTGCAGCTCCATCGTATTTTCTGTGGACAATTTGACAACCTTATATATAAAGGTTCCTTTTGCCACAGTGGACCGCGGTGTACATCTTTGCTTTGGACAACAATGACTGTTTGCTATTTGACCAAGATGCAATATCACAACTATTTGGGCTCAGCTACTGTTCTGCTAATTGTAACCAATTAAATGCAACCCCCCTTATCCAGCCATAGGACCAGCTGAAAAAGGCAAAATTAAACAGCACAGAAAGAGAAATAGATATAACAGTGGACCATTATATGCATCTTTTGCATTGAACCTTGACTGTCGGTTATTAGACCAAAAGTGAAGCTTAATATGGAGCAGTCTATTACTTGGTTTGTATCATTGATATTTGTATACCAAATTTTAACTCCCTTTTTTCTGGTTAAAAGTGCTGGTTTTTATTACCTAATTCAGCAACAAAAGATTCATGAAGTTGTTTTCTGAGGTATTTGATGATTGGCGCAGCAAATTCAATGATATCTACGACAAGGATCACTTCATAAGTACTCTCATAAATGAGGTGCGTGTCGTTGACAAGGTCCCTGAATTTTTAATGGAACGGTTTGGTAACAACATGAGCAATGTGTTTAACTTCAAGATAAAAGCTTGGTCATCCATTCAGTACTACAAGGATGCTGTTCTTCCTAAGTTAGCTGAGGAAAAGTGAGTTCCTTACCTCTTTGTTTCTGTCATTTTCAATTATTAACTTGGAAGTTCAGAGGACCACCCGGGAATTTGTATATCACAATCTATTGTGGTTTTTTCCGTCATGCTACATTATCTATGTCACTGTTGTTTATCTTAATAAATTTGTTTTTGCATATGACAAATTTTCTTCTTCTTTCATTATCTTGGGGTATAAGTTGGTGCTGCATTTTCAACATTAGGCTTTTCGTGCCATTGCAAATTGGGTGCCTTTTGATTGTGTGGACATTTCGAGTTATTCAATCTAGTTGCTACTTGTATTTCTTTTCTTGTTGTTCTTCCATCCTTTTCTTTTCGGCACAAGTTATAGGGGTTTGTTAATGGTATTGAGAGTAAAGAAAGATGGATTAGTTATATCTACAAATTATATAATGAACTCTATATTTGACATTTTAGCTTGACAGAAAATAGTTATAAGACTAAAAGTCATAAATTTGTCCAAAGATCAGGCCAATTAGGTAAAAGAAACTTTAAAAATAGTAGGACTTGATGGTTGCTATTGAAATTTGAAGGAGGTTGGGAATCATGGAGTAGTTTGGTTAATTGGTTTTTTAATAAGGTTTCAGAAGTAAAATATTGTGTCTGATTGTACATTTAGCTGCATTCATAAATTACAATATTTATCTGAATGAGCTAATATTGGTCATCGTTTTATTATTTTAAAGCATTTAGGTACTCTTAGTCTCATGGATATAAACTTCAATTATGATAGCTCTGGTGTCACTTAACAAAGTTATGTCTGCAATTTGAATCAGGCTGATAAGGTTCTCTCCTTTTGCAAATCGGTTATCATTTAATGCCCCCTCCGCAGTTCAGCGTCTAAGATGCTTGGCAAATTTTGAAGCATTGAGGTTTTCAAATCCTATAACAACTTTGGCTGAAAATTTGGTCTCTCGAATGAAAGAACGCAGTGTAGACAATAATGGGAGATATATTGCTGTGCATCTGCGATTCGAAGAGGTATATTCAGATTTGTTTTGATGTCGCTGAATCTCGTGTTGTTTGGTTCATATGGATTGGTTGTATTTTCCTTTTTCTCCAGGATATGGTTGCCTTCTCTTGTTGCATATTTGATGGCGGTGAAGAAGAGAAACAGGACATGATTGCTGCGAGAGAGAGAGGTTGGAGAGGAAAATTTACTAAACCTGATCGCATCATTCGACCTGGAGCAATTAGGATAAATGGAAAATGTCCATTAACACCTTTAGAGGTATAACCGATTTTATCCTTTGTTATGTGAAGTGTCTAGTAGTTTTTTTTATGTTGGAATGATCTGCTGATGGTCTTTTAGTATCAAATCGTTACAGTTTTCTTTTAGCGTGCTGCTTACTTGTAAGGTTCACTCAGGGACATGAACTTAATTTAATAGGAGATATGAAAAGAAAATTGAATCATCATTTATGCATGTAATTATTGCTAATATTATGTTTTCAGATGATCAACTTGATATGACCATATCATGACACAAATGTGAAATATTATCAACGGTTTAATTATCTCCTCATTGTTGTTGCTTTCCCTTTAAATTTTCAAGTCTCTCAGTTTTGGTTGCATTGCTTTTTTCTCCAATCGTTGCCGCTAAACCGTCCTTGCTATCATTCACATGGGTATATCACAAGGTTTAGTAACCACGACTAGATAGGGCCATATCTGGGTGCAGTGTGATTGACCATTACTGTTAATTTCCTGTTACCACTCTTCATAGTCACAAAATCAACCTCATGTTGTTGGAGAAATGGGTATTTGTTGCTCCCTTGTTTTCAGATAAGTGGCACATAAATAGATCTCTCGTATATGGCCTTTTGGTTAAATCAATTTCTTCTGGATCTGTGGAAACTGATTCTTATTGCTATTGACAATTTGACATTTTGTCTAAGAAATTAGATTCTGCATTTCAAGGGGCTTTGGCCATTTTATTGATCTGCATGTCAAGGATAAGATAACTGCAAAATGCTGATGCATCTGATTTCATTGCTTTAGTGAGCAAGTTGGTGTATATGCAACTGAACTTCATTGCTCACACTTTGATTAGAAAAATCATTTATTTGATTTTTTCATTATATTGCAATAAATACAAGAGGAATACAGTTAAGATATCGAGTCTCTGGAAAAATTAATGACTTTGTCATTGGATAGTCTTAAGACAGAATAATGCACATTGTGAGGTTAGCATTGAAGAATAGAAAGTAGTGTAGATGCCTTATTAGTCTGCATTCATCAACATAAAGCAGGTAAACTCACTTATGTTTTCACAAACCATAATTTACTTTTTCCACTGATTGGCAATGTTAGCTTGGCTCCATCGCTGATGCTTGAACATAAAGTTCTACTTACGCATCCTAGGCATACTAATGCACTTCGGTTTTTGGTATAAGGTTGGTTTGATGCTCCGTGGCATGGGTTTCAGTAATGACACTGCAATTTATTTGGCTTCTGGGAAAATTTACAAAGCTGAGAAGACTATGGCTCCCCTTCTTGAAATGTTTCCCCTTCTACAAACTAAAGAAACACTAGCATCAGCAGAGGAACTTGCTCCATTTGAGGTATTTATGTTTTATTCATTCTTTTCGAAGCACCACATTTTGATTTGTCTATATTTTCATGTTATTCACGTAAAATGACTATTTCCTGCAGAACTATTCCTCTAGGATGGCTGCAATAGACTACAGTGTCTGTCTTCACAGCGAAGTGTTTGTGAGTACTCAAGGCGGAAACTTCCCTCAGATTCTGATCGGCCACAGGAGATACTTGTATGGTGGGCACTCTAAGACTATCAAACCTGACAAGAGGAAGTTAGCGTTATTGTTTGATAATCCAAATATTGGGTATGTCAGTTGACCTGCTATTATTACCTCATTAAATTTTATCATGTTTGCCTTTGGAATTTAGCATTTTCAAGTCAAGCAGTTTTGTGGCCTATAAATTTTAAGCAATTGATTAGTTCTACCATTCAATAAGTTAATCCAATCTCAGTTAAAAAATGAATTATTTTTGCTAGTTAGAAAGTAGAAAGTTGACAACATTATCTTCTTGTTGCTCGATTGCTTTCTGTCTCAAGTATGTGGTAGTCAACTCACAAGACTGTATTAGATTGTAATGCGTCTACCAAATGGGAAATGCTGTGGGTACCTTTCAGAAAATAGTTTTATCTGGACTGTAGATGTGTAGGGACATGTGGAGAGTAATATTGCCTTTCCTCTCCATTCTTAGATCCAAGAATATGAGAACTTTAAATGTCAAAACTTTATTAGACAATTATATCCTTGTTTATTAACTAACAAACTTGGACAATCTATGGCAGAGAAGGTGCATAATTACCCTGTTAAATTGAACGGTGTTTTCTATCTAAATTTTCTATCAGCTTAAATTCATGCTGGCTGTTATGCTTTGACTGAGTGTGGACATTTGAAGATTAGATGAAGAGTCTGAAACACCTCAAATAAATCTGCATCCAGTATCCTTATTTGTTTCTAGTTAACGTAGGTGTGTCAGGGAAAGCAGTCTCTGTACTGTAGTCTTCTAGTACCACATGTAGACTCATTTTGAGTGTGAAAGTTTCCTACCCAATGATTTGATTTTGCTAATTATTATATATAGCTGGAAACTTTCCAGTCAGTTTTTGGAGAAAGGAAGTTTCATTTAAGACAATTGTTTATATTTATATACTGCTATTATTTTTTATTGATATTCAGTAGACCAAGGATTCCTTTTTGTTTATCATATCTTTTTTTTTTCACATATGTATGTCATGCATGATATTCCTAGTAAAGTGTTTTTCATGTTTACATGATGTAATACATTTTACCTGCTTATTTCACAGATGGAAGTCACTGAAGCGCCAATTGCTAAACATGCGAGCTCACAGTGACGCCAAGGGAATTGAGATGAAAAGACCAAATGATTCGATATACAGTTACCCATGCCCTGACTGTATGTGCCTCTCAAACAAAACTGAAATCTTGAGATCTTCATCAGTTCGATAGTATCAGTTCCAAGGAATTTTTGGTTGACATGTATAGTGATTCAACTGATGTTGGAGTCGATGTGCCATTCATTCTTTCATTGGCCTCTTGCGAGAGCACCATTCTTTCCAAGTTTGCAGGCTCCATTCAGACTGCATATTGCTATTCTTTACGGTCTGGGATTACTACATTTTTATAGTTGTCAGAAGAGTTAACAGAAGATGGGAACCTAATCATTGTCACCCGGGTGGGTGCTGTCGGACACTTTAACATGCATTCACAACCTCTGGATCCATAATACCCGGAAGTCATATCTCCTGGCAGTTTTGGTGCTCATCGTTGTAGGAGTGTCTTGTATATTAGTCAATTCTTTTCCACTTGAGATGCAAGCCAAGCATTTGAGACAGCAACCTTTTGGCTTCACTGTTGTACCTTCATTCTTAAACAATTCTTTCCTAAGGAGGTAGGGAGTCATTCTTCTTTCATCTGTAATCACAATGGTTAGCTTTAGAATATTCACCCCATGTGAAGGGTGAGAAGAGTCAGCTGTGTTGTGATATATTAGGTTATTCAATTTTTTCATTATTTTATCAATTGCGGCGTCAAGGTTGATTAATGGTGTGCTGTATTGCCAATTAAATTGCATCCAAAAATAAGTTCTCGTTTGTTAGAAAGGAAAATTGGTTTTGGTGGTCAATGTTCTTTTCACATATTCTAGTGTCAGAATTCTCTTTTTTGTTTTCCGTTGTCGGACGTTATGTTGCCTTTGTATTTTTTTGTAAGGAAAAAAAAAAAAATCTGTAACTCACGATTTTGATTGGTCTGAGCTTTGGTTCAGGACCGGGATAATATTTTGTTGCCTTTGTATTTTTTTGGAAGGAAGAAGTACCTTACAAAAATAATTTTTCGAAAAAACACTGATTGTTGGGATAGAAACTTGAATTTTTGGAGAAAAAAAACACTGTTACCTTTGTTTATTTTTCCTGAAATAAGAAAAAAACAGCTGGAAATAATTTGTTTGAATAACAAAGTGTATTTTTGAAAAAAACACGAATAAAAAATTTTCAGGGTTTGGGTCTGTCAAGTAAGAAAGTGTATTTTTTGAGAAAAAAACATTAAATAAAATATTTTTCGCAAAAACACTGATTGTTGGGATAGAAACTTGAATTTTTGGAAAGAAATAAAACACTGTTCCCTTTGTTTATTTTCCTGAAATAAGAGAAAAACAGCTGGAAATAATATGTTTTGAATAAGTGTGTTTTTGAAAAAGAACGAACTAAAAATATTGTGGTTTGGGTCTGTCAGACAACCCCTGAATCACCCCATCTGGTCTGAGGACCAGCTGAGAACGATCCTCTGCGGCCTCAATCGTACGATCTTAGCCAGTAATCACGCTCTGATTCTGAGGTCTTGTGTCATCAACCAGATTATGATGCCTGTCTGCTTCGTACTCGAAGTAACAGTTGTACGAGCCTATAGAACAGATCCTGTTCAAGTAAGGTCGTGCTACGAAGCCTTGCTGGGCTTCAAATGAATGCTTTTTATCTTTCTTAAACAGACGATGTGGGACTATAGGCAGTGACACCGATATGATCGACGGCCGTGATCTTCTGGGTTGGAATAGATGATGATGTTCGAACCGTTCTCTCCTTCCTTTCTTTTGCTAGACTCCTTGTTCGTGTCCGAGACGGTCTCCGAATCCACCCGAAAGCTCACTATATAAGTTAGAAGCAGAAGCCGAAGCAGAGAAATCCACAAGCGAGAAGATATGGAGTTCAGGAATAAGGAGAAGAGCATCGCTAAGTTGGAGGCAGAAGCAAAGCTGGAACAGCAACAAGTGAAACCAAGCACAGTCGTCGACGACGTTGGGTTTCACACGCCGACATCATCGTCGCACAGGATTCCGTCGTCTTCCACTTGTCCGCCGGCGCCCAGGAAGCCTCCGTCGCGCTCGACGAGGGTGTGCAGCAATCCAGCTGAAGGCCGACGCAGTGCTAAGCTTTCCCTTCGATTTGACGACTCCACCCTCGGCCTCGACGCCTTCACCCCGGTGGCCAAGCAGCCGCGAGCAGGAGACGACGCCGCCATTGTCAACTGACCCTCTGCTCTTGGCGCCACAGCACATAAGATTCTTACAGCTAAACAAATTTCCTAGTGATTGTTTTCTCTCTTTTCTTTTCTATTTTGTTTGATCGGATTACATGTAATCCGATTATTGGATTTGAATAAACACATCTGAAAGTTTCGGTTTTGCATGGATTCATGTATACCGATCTTAATTACAAGGAACGAACAAGAAAAATCACTAAGGATATCAAACGATGAGATACAAGCACAGAGCAATAACATCAATCAATGTACGATGTGATTGCTTTAGGAAATAGAAATAGATGACATTGAGTACAGCATTAGTCATCCATCCGACTAATTGTTTTCCGACAGCTGAAAAAGCACGATAATATGAGTCAAAATGATATTGGATTACGGGTCAAATTCATTCATGAACTTCCACTAGACTGATCAGAAACAAACACTGTGTGGGCATCGCTGAGGCCACCAAAATAGGAAGTCAGAAAGCAACAAGTATTCCAGCATGCATCTTACGTCTCTTTGAACAAATAATGCCACCTTCAATCAAGCGATCTTCTTAACGATATCCTGAATGACTTCATCCATGTCGAGCTTCTTCATGGGTGTGAATGGCCTTGGCATATTCTGCAAGGAAATGAAGGAGGTGAGCTACTTATTCTAGTAAAGATGTCTTTTGGTGCTGAGCAACTTGATCAGCCTTCAGGCCATGAAAGAGAAAGCACTTTAACCAGATTAATGACCTATAAATACATATAGAGTAATTTCTTGAAACCGTGTAATACCACTTCAACCAGATAAAAGAACTAATTCGCCACTCTTTCCCTATCAGCTTGATTCATCCATAATCACACACAAACTAAGATCCTTAATTTAGTAAGGACTAGTCATCAGCATTTCGATGAAGACAGTGTGAAATAGCTATCCGATGCACGTTTGCGTGCATCCTAAGCAAAGCCTGTGAAAATGATGTTGTAACAAGCAACCAATTTTCTAAAGATAATATATTAATAAGACAAGATTGTACAAGAATTACCAATAATGAAACAAAAATTTGACCGCTTTCCTCACGTATCTCGAAGCATCCCCGTCGTGGCTGCATATATTATAGAAACCAAACCGACCGATTAGGTAAAGGAGAATAGAATATGACAGAATCATGAATGGCAGATAAACATTATTCATTTCCATTAATAAGAAGAGAATATACTTTTCTTAACCATGAAATGTTATAAATAAACATACTGATTTACTTATATAATACCACCTTGTTTGGGAATTTGGACAGCAGCACTTAGAGGAGTGAATGCATTGTATTATAAACATAGCAAACTTAATCTGCATCACAATTTACCAAGTATATGATGCACGAAACCCCATATGCTTAAGAAAGATAATCTCATGCTTGCTAAAATAGCCTGTGGCAATAATGTTAAGGCACTGTACGATTTGCATGCCGACAGACAAATAGGCAAGTCAGTAGACTTGACTATTTTCATATGCTTTGTAAGAATTTTGATGATTTTATCATCTTTAATTCATACCATGATTTCATCCTAACCAATTCTTCAAGCGCTGGTCTATCATTTATGGCCAAAAATTTAAAATCAATTGGACGGTAGGACATACTAATAGCCTGTTGTTGTTGAATAAAGTCCTATCATATGTTCACTATGCATCTTATCCTTTTACACTATCAAATGACTTCAACAGTTCAACTTGACCGGAGGCTATATTTTGGCTGAATTTGTGGATCAAATAAAAAAGATTCATGAAAATGCAGTTTATATATATGGATGGACTAACAGGAAATAAACGTAAAACTTATATGTTTACAATCTCACATTCGCTTGAAACAGAAACAAGATGCTTCGAGTGTGCATTCGACTGCAATAGGAGTTACCAATACATAATTGGACAACATTACACCATCACAAACATGACAACCATTGGAGATTCAAAATTAATTCACAATATAAAGTATGAACTGAAGATAAACAGTAACATGGTTGACTAAATATCAAACTGCTTTATTTTCCTTTTTTGCAACATAACATCCATGAAAAGGTGCTCATTGTTAAGCTAGTCAACAAGTTTCCAATCTAGCTTCATTGCGTGAACGATTTAAACAAGCAATGCCCTGGAGAAAAAAGTTCCAACTGCAAGAAGAAGCATACCTTCTCAGGATTAATTGTAACAACTGTTCCAGGCACAGCACTTTCAAGGCCTTCCTTCACCCTTATGGCCCTTGTCTTGAAGGAATTGCATTGTTTGCTGAAATGCAATGATCAAGATATAATGCCAAAAAAATCACAGTAAAACCTTCAAAATAGTAATAACTAGAAGTCTCAGTTACCAAAACAAATCATAGCAGTTACCCAAGGCACAAGTTAACATCACCACCTTAAGTAAAATAATATGCAGAGCACACAACACTGTTCCATGAAAGCACATACAGACCCAACATGGGTGCCATAGAAAAAACACAGGAATCAATAAATACACATAAACCTGACTCTGAATTCCTTATATTATTTATTTTCACTAAAAGTCATAATACAAGATTTAGGATCAAAACAATACAAGAAGCAGAAATGCAATTTTACCATAATTAATAACTAACAAATTTTCGGCAAAATATAAAAACAATGTTCTTTAATATGTCTACATAACTGTTGCAGTGTTCAAAGTTGTATATACTAAATAGGACTGCTTGCAAGGAGTGTGTTCGGATATAATCTAAAACATGCAAAAGGAAAAGGTGTGCGAGAGAGAGAGAGAGAGAGGAAAGAGAGAGAGAGAGAGAGAGAGGATATTTACCATATGGATTTCTAAAAATGTTAAATTGAGAGGATTGCAAGGAGCAATTTTTATGTAAATGGATTTCTTGTAAGATAATCTCACGGAAAAGAGAGAAAATGTCATGGATTACTAAAAAGGTTTGAAAGATCCAACGGTTCCATGCAGAAAGGGATGTCTAAAACCCTAGTTTCAATCCAACAAAAAGAGCCAAAATGCTTCTTTTAATCGGTTAGAAAGCAGAAATACCCACCACGCCTCGATGATGACGGTCTTGGCGGAGACGTCAGTGTTAGAAGGTGGGGAAGCATCGGGGGCTCCGTCGGCATCGGAAGCCTTTTTCTTCGCCTTCGCATCATCAGCCTTCACCTTGGCACCGTCCGACTTCATCGCGTTCCCGTTCAACGAAACTTTGGCCTTCTTGGACGGCTTCTCAGCCGGAGGATCCGCCCTCTTCCCGGCGGTGGCGCTCCTGGTCTTCCTGGGCGAGATGGTCGGCGGCGGAGCAGAGCCCTTCGCTTTCCTCTTCGGTGCCATCACCTTACTCGTTCACCCTCTTTCGCCGTCTCTCTTTGAACGCGGCTTCGGCTCTCTCGCTTTCTTCTACCTCTCTCCTCCACTCGCGGCGTTGTACACGAAGTGTCCCCAGCACAGTGACTCTTTTCCCGCCATTTTCATATCTGGATGTGGTGACGGCCGGTGACAGTAAGCCGCTGTCACCAATAATTCTTGGTACGTACAACCCAACGGTGTGATACATTGGCGGCTGAATTTTAGTGGTCGACAGAAGGGGCCCTCACGTTCTTCTCCAATAAAAAGCGTGGGTCTGACCTACATAAGTCGGAATCCCCTGCTGGGCTCAGGTAGGAGATCCACACCGACCGATGCGCCACCCAATTGGCAATCACAGCCGTCCATCAGCTCTCTTGATAGACCACACCCCGCTTTCGTCCCTTCGCCTGTTGCCGCCCCGTCCTCCGTTTCCGCTGCTAGGGTTTCTTCGTCTTCCGTGGCGCAGGTATGAAGCGATCCGTTGCCGTTGTCTTTTGTCTCACCCAAATTATGGCTTAGTAGCTGCTCCATCTGGGTCTAGCAATGGTGCTTCCTCAGTCGAACACCGGTATCTTCGTTGGGCTCAACAAAGGGCACAACAATGTGAAATCCCTGAGAATGGATTCTTGTTTAATTCTTTAGTTGGAAATTGGGGGAATATATATTTGTTTTCTATTTTACAAGATGGGATGATTGTTTGCACACAAGAGATTGATTTATGATTAGATCAAATGACTACTTTTAGATGGAGACATGGAACGGCCGCTGATTGACTTTGTGAGTTTACTGTGACGAGTTGGATGGTATGTTTAAATGCAAGCTATTAACCACACTTTGAGGCAAAAGATCCCCGACCTCAAATCGCCGAGACTTTCGGCTTTGTTATGTTGTTGTTGTATTAACCACGTTTGAACTTAGCAACTTCAAGTTGGCAAGAATTGTTATTTATGTGTTCTTTCCTTGAGTTTCATACGATATTGTTGAAACAAACCATGACTGTGTATTATAGACCATGGAATTCTTGCTATACACTTTGTTACTGATATAGAAATTGTACTTGCAATATAGAATCCTCTCTGATGTCTTGCATCATCATCTACTTGAGAGGAACAGGTAGCTAGCTATATTATAAACCAGTTAATGCAGAACAAATCAGAAAGTTGCTAATATTTCTAACTATATATAACCTGATTCGGAATTGTAGTTATCTTCTTTTCTTTTTGATTTTTTCTTTGCCTTGGATATTAGTTCTTGTTATACAATCTAAATGACAGATATGATGTTTTCTTTTTAAAAGTCAATGGATGAAAGCTGATCAATACTTTTTTTTCTACCATATGCTTCCGACTTCTATTTCTTGCTAGTTGCATACAGTAAAATGACAATTATACTCCAGAAATCTAGCGAGAGGGTTTATTTATCAGGAACTTGATCAGGGAAGTGGGTTGCTTTGTCCCATATGAGAAGAGGATCACTGAGCTTCTGAAAGTTGCTAAGGACAACATGAACTGAAAGTTGCAAAAAGAATGCTGGGAACTCGAGAAAGAGCCAAGAGAAGAAAGAGGAGATGGCTGATGTGCTTCGGGTGATGAGGTAATTAGCTCTGTTTTGAATTCACATTTATCTGAGTTACAAGAATTGATTATATGCTGCTGAACTTTATTTGATAAAGGCATATTTAAATATGATTTTATTATGAGGAATATGAGGCTGCAATTCAATGTTGTTTGATTGATGCATTTACTTTTGTTCTTAAATTGGGTTTGATTAATCGGTTTCAGTATATTTTCCGCTATTATGACTAGGTTCTGAAATATTTCCTGCCATTATAACAAAAACTGTGGTTGGCATAGGATATGTCAGTGTGTTGAATAAAATCAACAATTGTGACAAAAATTTAAACTGTCATGTAGAGAAGTGGAATTGATATGCTAATTAGCATTATGAAGGATGGTATATACCTCCTCTTTGGTATGATTTTAGCCAGGTTTTGGTTCGACCATCAGTTGTGGTTGATAGTTAGGTGGCTAAGGCAATTTTAGCACATTCACGGAATCGATTTAGACTAGCTACTTAGTGGGATCAAGTTTCATGAAACAGGATTTGCTGTGAGAATTAAGACGAGGAATGAATTACGTTGGATTGCATTATCATATTGATCTTTTCTGAATGTCTGAATATTCCAGCCTCATACTTGTGGTTCAGAGCTTTTGGTAAGCAAGCATCTCATCTCAAGACGGAAGCCTATAGAATATGCCAGCTGCTGATTTGTATCTTTACCTGAATGCTTTTCGGTCCTGAAACTTCTTTCTATACTCAGGTCTGCTGGAGCGAGTGATAAAACGAAATGATGACACGACACCTTCTCCGACCCTTCGGATTTTCCATAGACAGAATTTAGGCAGCTGGATTGACATCTGGTTAAATGTTTGTTTACTTGGAGACTTCTTGCTTAGAGATTTTTTTTTTTTCCGTTGTTGTAGCTTTACAAATTTCGACGATCATTATCCCATTGTTGATGTTTTCTGCTTACTGTTCTTCGAATCGAACAGTGGATAATCTAGAGTTTATTACATGCGCTTTGGCATTTTGGATGTCATCTGCTTGATGTTCGTCGATCGAGCACTTCATTTTTGAGTAATCTTATTATTTGATGTTGCTATCATCTTCATTCCCGTTGTCGATATTGCTTGACATAATCGTGTTTCGCAGATACATAACATGAATGAAAGAATGCCTCAGAGAGAGAAGCCGACAAAGCCATATACTTGACTTGCAAGGGAGGTAAAATACATCGCCAATAGATGTCGATGACAGTTCACCGGTCATGAGAGGACATGTGGATCTTCGTGGATGTTCTCATTCGACTATGGCCAAAATGTATTATGTCGATCTGAGAAAAGTTAGCTTTCGCACGTCACGAATACCGGTAATAATTTGATATTGAGTTCTAATTTCATTAACTGACCCATCACATCGTCAAATCAAACCCATCAAGACCTTCGCGTTAGGTTGTGGTCGCTTTACGTCGGAAGAAGAGTCATTCATGTGGGATTAGGTCTGGTTGTTGGAGCGGCCGTGTAGACCCTGCCAACGCGCGGTTTGGTGTACACGTCACGAGGTTGACGAAACCGAGAAACCTGAGAACGATGCATCAAGTAAACAGGTCCAAGTCGAGCAAGACTTTGACTCTCGGTCATCAATCTCCCTCCTGCCCAGCTTGCTTCAAATCCCTAGCCTCTTTCGATTGCTGCTTCTGGGAAGCTAGGCGATGGAGGAGAAAGAGAAGGGATCGATGGTGGCAGGGGAGGCGGTGGTGCGGCGGCTGGCGGAGGCGGTGGAGGAGATCGCTGCCATCTCCGAGTACCGGAACGCCTACAGGAAGCCGTTGTGCAGCCTTGCTCGGCGGATCAGGCTCCTTGCACCCATGTTCGACGAGCTGGGGGACGGGCGCGACCCGATCACGGAGCCGGTGGCGAGAACCCTAGCCCCGCTCGAGGACGCGTTTGCTGCCGCCAAGGACCTGCTCCGGCTCGGCAGCGAGGGGAGCAAGATCTTCTTGGTATGTTGGTTCGACAAGTTCCTTCGAATTATTGCCTTGCCATTTTATCCCACACGGACATGTCTTCGATTTCTTCATTTCGAGGTTTGTGAAATCAGTGAGAATTTTTGTGCTTCAACATCCATTGTAGCTAAAGGCTTGGTTTTGATTTGACAAACATGATGTGTTATTTATTTTTCTTTAAGATAGTTTACTGTTCAACTCGAATATGTGGGGGAATAGTTTGATAAACGTGTCTTCGATTTCTTCATTTTTGGCCGAGAGGTTTGTGAAATCAGTGAGAATTTTTGTGCTTCTACATCCACTGTAGCTAAAGGTTTGATTTTGATTTGATAAACATGATGTGTTATTTATTTTTCTTTAAGATTGAAGGGGAATAGTTTGATAAACATGTCTTCGATTTGTCCATTTTTGGCCGTGAGGTTTGTGAAATCAGTGAGAATTTTTGTGCTTCTACGTCCATTGTAGCTAAAGGCTTGGTTTTGATTTGACAAACATGGTGTGTTATTTATTTTTCTTTAAGATAGTTTACTGTTCAACTTGAATATGAGGGAGAATATCAATTTCTGAGATTTCCTTAAGTTAGGAGCTCAGGAGATTTTTAGGGGTAATTGCAACAGCCGTAATCCCAAACTGGTAAGACAAGTAAAAATGGTAAAGGAAACAAGAAACAACCTAACTAATCGTTCGATGGAAAGGAAAATTACATGCCAGCTGTCACTAAAGAAGTAATCAATTATGTATATACCGAATATTTCCAATGTTGGAAGTATAATGATTTGTTTCCTTAGAACAATATTTCAGATTGATCGAGTTTGATGTCTTAGAGTATGAGTTGTTGCCGGTTGTTGTCAATTGTTGATGGTTCTTGTTGTCACACAACAATGGTTATAATAATTGAGGGGCAGGGTTTTTGGAATTATCAACAATGATCATGATCATTGAGGGATAGGTATTATTTAAAAGTTTATTTTTAAACATAATTTAAGCATGTGAAGAAATCTTTCTTAAGTTGTTTCAAAATTACTTTGTTGAACTACCTCAAAGAAACCATCAAATCTCATCATCAAATCTCCCCCCATCTATGTTGCTAGCTGAGAGTCATTTGTTGTTTCAAAGGGAACTTATCTTACTCCAATGGTATTAAACCAAAATGATCATGTTGACTTATATTCTTTCATACATATTGCTACTCTGGCTATACAAGAATCTTAATTGATCTAAAGTACACCAAGAACTTTTCTTGAACCAACTGATCGGGATCCAGATCCCATAATCCTAATTAGATGAATGGAGATCAAAGTATTTTTACTGTCCAATTATTATTTTTAGTATTAAATGTTTTCTTTTTGCTTGTTTGCCTGCTTACTGTAGCCCTTTGTTACCTTCACATATTATCTAACAGTTTCTTGCTTGTGATGATATGACATATATAGTTACCAGCAGTAACTTTTGCATATCAAGGTGGCATGTTTTAATTTTGCTGTGTTGATTAGGCCATCGTCCTCTATATCTAACTTGCTAAGCTTACACTTACTGTCATGGTTGGTGTTATTTAGCTGATGCTTTCGGCTTCATAGGCATTATTAAATTTGCTTCTACTCTCCTGGAAAGAAATAAATGGATATTCAGATGCTATCTCTTGAAGAGTACTACTATCCACTCAGTGAAGTGAAGACCTTTGGTTATTACCTGCAAAAACTGCCATGACCAAGACTTTAGATTCTCGGTTTGGGAAAATACTGCTCTGATTCTTTTTACTTGGATACTTAGATGCATAATATGATTGCCACTTTGGGTTTGAATGTAACTTTTTTGCATGGACATTGCCTCATGTGATCAGGTCCTAGAGAGGGAGAAGATGATCAAAAGATTTCATGACGTAATTTCTCAAATAGATCAAGCTTTGGATGGGATTTCCTTTGAGAAACTTGAAATATCAGAAGAAGTTAGAGAACAGGTACAGTCACCAGAAAACAATAACTTACTACTGTAAGTTTAATTCATTAGCATATAATTTCTATTTGAAGAACTCAAACTTATAGGGTAAAGAGAACCAAATTTGATTTTCTTAATGCTGTGCCTAATAAGAAACATTATGTGTAGATTGAGTTGGTACATGCTCAATTCAAAAGAGCCAAAGAACGAGATGACATGCCCGATGCTGAGCTGTATTCTAATCTCTTATCTCTATACAACAAGAGCAATGATGCCTTTTTAGATCCATATACTTTAGAAAGATTGGTAGAACAATTACAGCTAGTCACCATCTGTGATCTTACACAAGAATCATTAGCTTTGCATGAGATGGTCTTTGCAAGTGGTGGAGATCCTGGGGAAAACATTGAAAAGATGTCAATGTTGTTAAAGAAGATAAAAGATTTTGTGCAGACCCAGAACCCTGAGATGGGCACTCACTCAGATTCAAAGCCTTTCCTGTTGGATGGAAAGCCAAAAGTTCCTATTGTTCCTGATGATTTCCGCTGTCCAATCTCACTGGAGTTGATGAAAGATCCAGTCATTGTGGCCACTGGGCAGGTATCTGTTGAACTCTCAGTTTTCTTCTATTATTATGAAAGGTTAGGTGGTGCTGTCTTTGCATTACATTTACAGATGATTTTCTTATCTATATGCAGACTTATGAGCGGACATGCATCGAAAAGTGGCTGGCGTCTGGCCATGACACTTGTCCAAAAACTCAACAGAGGCTATCTAATGCATCATTAACTCCAAACTATGTCCTTCGGAGCCTCATAGAACAGTGGTGTGAAGCCAATGGCATGGATCCACCCAAGTGCCCATCCCGATCTACTAATCCCAGCTCAGCTTGCTCGTCACGTGAACTTGCTAATATAGATGCACTTCTCTGCAAGTTATCCTCTCCAAATCTTGATGACCAACTAGCAGCTGCTGGAGAGCTTCGTCTGCTGGCTAAGCGGAATGTTGACAACCGCATTTGCATAGCTAAGGCTGGTGCTATTCCCCTCCTCATAAATCTACTCTCATCCAAAAATTTATGCACCCAGGAGCATGCCGTCACTGCCCTTCTGAATCTTTCCATCCATGAAGACAATAAAGCAATAATAATCTCTTCAGGGGCCATACCTGGTATCGTCCATGTTCTAAGAGATGGTAGCATGGAAGCACGGGAGAATGCTGCAGCGACACTCTTTAGTCTTTCAGTGGTGGATGAATATAAGGTGACCGTCGGGGCATCAGGGGCGATCCCTGCATTGGTGTCACTGCTGAGTGAAGGCACACACAGAGGGAAGAAAGATGCGGCAACAGCACTGTTTAATCTGTGCATATACCAAGTGAACAAGGGGAAGGCAGTGAGGGCAGGTGTGGTTCCACTAGTTATGGGGCTTCTTACAGAACCTGCAGAGTCTATGTTGGATGAATCTATGGCAATATTGGCCCTACTGTCAAGCCACCCGGAAGGGAAATCTGCGATTGCAGCTGCTCAGGCTGTCCCTCTGCTGGTGGAGATGATAGCAAATGGTTCTCCCAGGAACAGAGAGAATGCCGCAGCTACTCTGCTGAATCTTAGCGATGGAGAGCAGCAGCTCGGTACCATGGCTGCGGCACAGGAATGTGGGATAATGGGACCACTGCAAGAATTGGCCATCAGTGGCACAGAACGGGGGAAGAGGAAAGCCGTGCAGTTGCTAGAGCGGATGAATGGATTCTTGGTGCAGCAGCATGAGGCATATGCTCAAGCTGAGGCTTCAACCCAGACTCAGGGTCACATCCATGCTCAGAGTGAGCCAAGAATGAATGTGACCTCCACGGATTCTGTTGACACCTAGCTTTTTCTTCATTGGGAGGTTGTGATATGCGTATCAGAACATTTTGCCTGCTGATGCTTTGTGGCTTTTGCAATTATGTGTAAACAAAGAGCACGAGTTTTTAACATTGAGCTGTAAATGTATCATCAATCACATGGTTGTATGTGGAAAATGACTTCCATTTGGTTTGTGGACTTGTAAGTTTGCTAAAGTACGAGAACACTGATATGTTAAAAAGGATAGTTGCAGATTCAAAAGCTTCAGCTCTTGTTTTCTTAGAGAATTCATGAATTATAGCAGGACATCTCTTTGGCGGATACTGGAAATGAAGTAGTATCATATATTAACTTACATGCTTCATTCAGCATCATGGAATCTGATACCATGTGGTGTCATGCTGTTTGACACAAAGGTTATGGCCGTGATTGAGCTCATGTGAGGCAACGTGAGCCAACTCGGATTTGCAGGGCCTCCTGTTTAACCTTTCCTGCTTCGGCTGCTAATTGAAGAAGCGAGACCGACATCAAAGATTCTTAGGACACCCCTTTAACTAAAAGCTAAAGCTGCCTTCCTTCTGCTGTGTGTTTGTGTGGGGTGAGGATAAACCAGGAAGGGTAATCTCTCTATCTTTGCCAAAGTTCTTCATGGACTTTGATTTCTTGCTTTATTCTCTCCAACAGCGACTGCATTGGACTTGTTGAAAGCAAACGAAAACCCAGATTCCCAAGGACACAGTCGGGGAAGCAAAGAGAAATTTTCTGGGGATTTCACCTTTTCCTTTTTTTTCCTCGTCTCTACTGCTGTAATATATACATACACATATATCCTCTTCCTCTTTTTCATTGTTTCAGTGATTGTGTCCTTCCCCGGGCCAGCCTTCTTGGTCTTAGGCTACTCTAAAAACCCACTTCTTTTGGCTGCATGGAATTCGATGAGATCTCGGCTTTCAATCCCGCTGGTCTCTCTCTCTCTCTCTCTCTAGTCCTTGAGAAGTTGCGTGGAAGTTGCATCCATAGGTATGCAGTATTAAAGTGCAAGCAAACGAAGAAAAAGATATGATTATGGAGTTCTTTCCATTCGATGCATGACCAATGACCATATCTTACAGCATATTCCGAGATAAAGTGCTTGTCGCCTTGTCCCTCCCACGGTTGATGTTCCTGGATCGCACAGCTCGTGTACAACATGTGAAAGGAATGAAACATGACCAGCCAAACCTACAGAATTCATAGACAAACTCTATGAACGGGAGTTTGAATTCCCAGCGAACACGAACGACATAGGTTATTCTCTGTTAGAGATTTGATGTTTGACGATAAATACATGCAATTGAAAGATGGTAGAACAGTCAAAAGATGAGCTCCAGAGTTCTCGAAATCTAATGGTAAGGTCAACATGCCTGACGGCCGAGTTCTTTAGCTGTCACTGCAGCTATCATAGATTTATATGCTCTTCAGCCTCAAGATCAAGAAAGATCAAGAGCACGTCATAGTAATTGAATTTTAGGTGCCCCTACTGATATATGTCTTTTGGAGATTATTGCCTACACATGCTTCAATTTTCAGGTATATAGATACTTAGTCGTAGGGGAGAGAGAGAGAGAGAGAGAGAGAGAGAGAGAGAGAGAGAGAGAGAGAGAGAATGACCAGTGATACTGTTATGGCAACAGATCTTACATATAGCTGAAGGACAAAAGATTACTAATCGTCTCATCTTCACTCCATGTTAAGTTGACACTCTGATCACGACAATGGCAGAAAGAAACAACAGGAGGTGAGATGAATGAAAAGAACAAACTCTAACAAGTGGACTAAGAACAAGGCTGTAATTGCTAGATGTGGTCAGGATTGATGAACAAAGCAAAAGAACAATCTCTATCAGATGGCAGGTCTGACAGTAATGATGCGAGTAGATTTCCACCCGAGCCAATCAAGCGCATTACTGTGGTTGCAAGCTCGTGTCAGAGACACCACCATCTTGAAATGGCGAGAAACAAGGGAGGAAAGAAGAAGCACAGAGTAGATTCAAAAGGATACACTATCCTACAGTTAAACATGTTCTTCAGCATGCAGCCACTCTCTGAGTTCTTTCATTTTGATCATGAAGAGAAGATGGGAGACTAACCAAGCGCAATGGCAAGATTTGAGCTTCCAAGGCTTATGGGTAGAGCGAAGGAGTCGAGCCATGGACTGGAAATTACAAGATGTTGCCGGATGAGGAAGAGTTGAAAGCTGAAAGATCTGTGGCCCAATCTCCACTGCTGTCGCATGCCACCCCTGTCACCACCAATTCCAGTATTGCTCGTTTCCTGGAAGACCTAAATAGTGCCTTGGCAGGTTGAGACTCTGAGGGTTGTCTTCCATCTTCACCGGTGACAGCTGCGTGATCAGTGAAGAGCCTGAAAGCTTCGGAAAGACTCGGCCTGCGGTGCTATCCCTCTCGCCTTCTCTGTTGACATGGAACAGCCCTGGCATCAGTTGCACCGCAGGCGGCTGTGGTGGCTCCGATCCTCCCAGAAGATGCAATTGCTGGATCTGCGGCAGCCTCCACTGCTCGATGCCGACGCTCGAATTACTTCCCACGTGGTAGTCAGGTGCGTCCATGGGAGGAAGTCCTGGAAAGTTGAGGCCCAGATTTGAGGCGTCATAGTCGGCCAGACCGTGCATGGAGGCCAAGAAGGGCAACTGGCCCGGCTGGGGTATGCTTGGTGGGATAGCACCGCCGGCACCGGTGGCCATGCACGACGAGGATGAGGTGCCATCCTGACGGTCGGCTGTGGAGGCGGTGGCAGTCGATTTCGAGGAGCTCCCTGAAGACTTATTCCGCTTGTTGCGGCGGCAGCCCCCCCCCACAGGAACGTTTCGGAGAGCGCCGCCTCGGGTCCAGTAGCGTCGACAGGTCTTGCAGAAGTGGCGGGGCTGCGAGAGGGAGTAATTGTTGAAGTAGCAGAACTTGGTGTTGGTGGAGTCGCACCGCGGGCACTTGAGCCGATGCTCGGGCAGCTGGACGATCTTCGCCACGCGTGCTCGATCCGTCATGGAGATAGGCCTGGATGAGCCTGCAGCTGCTGCACCAGCTTCCGGCGGCGGTCCTGCCAGCCCCGGAGGGAGCAGAGGAGCCTCACCGCCTCCACCTGCAGCGGCTGGAAGCTGAAGCTGTCGTTGCTAAGCATGCCAGATAGGGAGAAAAAGATTAAGATAGCGAGAAAAGGAAACCGCTGTGGTATATTCGAGAAGAGATGAGAAAAAGGACACGAATATCTTCTCCTTTCAATTTGCTTTTTTGATGAAGAAGCCAAAGGATTAGAAGCTTAGAGGGGAAGAAGAAGAAGGTAGTATTAGCACTCACCTGGTTCCAGTTGGGTGGATCCATGTAGACCGGAGCGGAGGAAAAATCCATGCTTACTTCTTCTTCTTCTTTCTTCTAATAATTCTTTCTTAAAGACGATAGGAGACAAGAGAAGGTCCAGTTTCGCACATCCACCAATTGACAGAGTGAGAGGAAAGGGGAGGATACAGAGAGAAAGAGATAGCAAGAGAAGAAGAGATGTGGAGGGGAAAAGGATATCTATTTCCTTTGTTCCATGGTGTCTTTGATTTATATATGGTAGGGTTGGGGGAAGAGATGGTTGGAGAGAGTTTCTTAGCCCCTAAGGATCTCAGTGTTGATCAGAGGAGCACTGTTAAGAAGCTACATAAGTGGCTCATGCAGGCAAAAAAAAGGTAGGCATAGAAAAGGATGAGTGCTGAAACCCTAATGGCATGATAATAGAGTTTGGAAGAGCAATGTTACACATTAACCTTTAGTCTTTGCAGATAGTCAACACATTCTCCTTTTTATATGAATGAAAGGAAAGCTTGTCTTGGTGGTGCTCAGAGCAATGTGGCTGCATCAGAAAGAAGGCTTCTCATCCTTACCTTTGCTTCAGAAGCACAGTCTCAGCGTTCATCCCATCAACATCATCTGGCACATATCCATAAATCCATGCTGCACTGAGCTTGAATCTTAGCTTTGGATACACGGTGATCAGCCATAGATGCTGGTGATGAGTTAGGGTTTGAGTTGCCTTGGGTACGAACAGCTTGAAACTGGTGGAATATGAAGTCTTTCTCCCCTCAATTTTTACTCTTAACCTCTTAATCTTTAGAGTTAGAAACCGGTGGAAAAGGAAACAAAAAGAAATCAAAAAGTCATTGTGTGTGATTCTGAATGGACTCGCAGATTGAATGGCCAAAAGTTGGTGATGGATTCTGAATAATCTTGTTCATGGAACCTGCAATTCTTGTGATAGTGATCTCGGTCATCTATCTTCTCATGGAAGCAGAGAAAGAAGAGGAGAGGGAACATCCGGTGACGAGGATGACAACTTCACAGGCATCATGGCTAAGTAGAATCTGCAAAGATATAGATAGGTTAGAGGCAAAACAAGGTTCTGGACATGTCACTACAGAGTCACATTAGCAGTATACTCCGCTATCGTAGCTTCGCATGCATGCATTCATGCATGCATGAGAACTCCATCCAGACCTCATCTTCTTCCCCTCGCAGTTCCAGTCTTCCATGGCTCCACCGCACCATCCCTGCGATCCACCAACGGAAAGCTTCAGGAACACACGAGTCGAAGCAAGATCGATGCAGACCAGCGTGACACACGAGCGAGTAGCATCACCCATGAATGAGCGATGGAGTTACGTAAGGGCAGTTGCAGTGGTAGGACACCATTGTCTCGAGAAAAGGATGGGCAACATTGCTACTTGCTCGCGTTGTCGTTTCTCACCACCAATGGCAGCTTTGCATGTCGAGATCACGTCCTCCTTTATCTCCCAAGTGGTCTTCACCCTAATTCCTGATTAGACTGCTTTAAGAGCTTGAATCCACACTTAACGATCGAAAGAATGGACGAATTAATGATCCAGACTTCGATTGTTCAAAGAAAGAAGCGTCTTTGGACATTCCCACCGAAGTTTAACGTGTTGTGATCTGACAGGGAAGAACATGTAACATCAATTATAAGCCAACATGTATGTGTCCACCTCCACCTCCACCTCCACCTCCTCACAGTAGCACCACTATCATGGCACCACACCACAGCTCCTCCGAGCAGGTTGGGGTGTATACATCTATCTTCGTGGCTCTGTCATCGAGGCAACAAACAATACATGCCCTGAGGAGACATCCCCTGCCGTCGTATGTATGATGTATCAAGGCTTTTCATCGTATCATGAATATTTTGGTATGCTGTATAAAAAGATCACCTCCACCTCCGAAAAGGGGGACTCTCCTCTCTTTTCTCCACTATGGGAACAAGGGAAATCGACCTCCTCTTTCTCCTTCCTCCATGAAGACCACCAGAGGACCTCATTTGCATCCTCTTCCTACGAAGAAGAAGGACTTTGAATATGGAGCTGATAGGAAGAACTTTTGCCTCCACTTTAGTGCAATTTTTGTTATTTTTTTATTTAATTTTAGGTTGATTGATATATCGTAATATAATATATTTTGACTTAAACATCGAAGAAGATTATCAGTCAAACCTTAATCCTAACTATCTATCATGGGTCGAAACACATAAATGAGATAACGTATATTATAACTA
Source organism: Musa acuminata AAA Group (assembly GCF_036884655.1). Classification (NCBI taxonomy): domain Eukaryota; kingdom Viridiplantae; phylum Streptophyta; class Magnoliopsida; order Zingiberales; family Musaceae; genus Musa; species Musa acuminata. Next base: position 43,875,168 of record NC_088343.1, read on the forward strand.
GATCATCGTATGGACGAATGATGTATATTTGATATAACTCTCTTTTATATGAAAATATACAATAACTTTTAATCAAAGAAGTACAAGAGAAAAGTGATATGGACGAATGGTGTATACTTGATATATCTCTCTTTTATATGAAAACATACAAAAACTTTTAATCAAAGAAGTATAAGAGAAGAGTGATTACATTAATACATGTAGATGTATGATATGTTATAGTATCGAGAGAAATGATTTATTTATAATATAATTAAGATGTAGCAATTTTGTATCATGATATAGTATTTATAATATAATTAAGATGTAGCAACTTTTGAAATTGGTGTCATATTTTCAGTCAAATTAAACAGTGGAAATTGAGATATAAATTTTTAATTAGAAGAAAAGAAGAGATGAATGATTTCTTAGGTTGATGGATACACATGAAAAGAAGCTCACATTCCTCACGCCATTTGCCTCACCCAAAAGCTAAACAAGTGGGCATCAAGTATAAAACTTGGCTTAACTAGTCAAAGGTAGAGACCATGCCATCCTCCATTACATGTTGTTGCATGATTAGGTCAAACTTTATTCCATTTGGGATGATGAGTTCCATATCTTCTATCTTTTACCAGTTCAAATTAGATATATACAATATGAACATCAAGGCCTTCAGTAGTAAACATTAACTTGGACCTCACCATTTTGAATTGATAGTTCAGACTCATCAAATTAAGAGGTCCTTTAGTATCTACTATATATATATATATATATATAATAGAAGGCTAATCCAAGTCTTCTTTTTCTGGACCAACCACAAGTGTTTTGGTTAAAGCAAAAGGTAGAGGATTAAAGTTGGCATGGGATTCCATTGGATTTTGTCTCTGATGTGACTTCTCTGCTTTAGGGAAACCAGAATGGCCCAGAGAGCCTGTTCTTGCTGTTTGACTGGGAGTAGAAGCATCATAGCTTTGGGGATGTTCTAAGACGAGCTTTGCATTTTTGTGGTGCGTTCATGGCTCAAATGTAAGAGTTATGCCTGTTGAGACATGATCAGAAAAGCTGTTCCGAGAATTTCCTTGTTGTCCAGACTGAGAACAAAAACCGGGCAGAGAAAGTTCTTGCTCAGAGTGAAGCAGCAGATCCTCGAGCAAACTCATAAATCTTGGAACTTGCTCCAGTGTTGTTGTTGCCTGCAGCACCAGGATCAGATCCTGAAGAAGTCTTCTTCTTTTGAGGATTCAAAGAGGGGGTTGAAAGCACTGTGTTTGAAGCGAGCTAAAGGAGTGAGAGGTGGAGTCAAGAAAGGAGGGGAAGAGGGAGGGGTCAAGTATGGGGGGGTGTCTGAACGATCGAACGAATCACTCCAGCTCTTTTTGCCTCCGGACCTTACATCCTCTGACTCCAAATCCTCCTTGCTCTCCTCGTTAATGGTGAAGAGAAACCTCGGAGGGCCTGCAAGGCTATGGAGCCTCATGAGCTCAGCCTCCACAGTGTCATCATCTCCATTGCTAGAGCTCGACTGGACCCGCAGTTGTCCCTCCTCGGAGCAAGCAGCTACGTCCACTGTGGCGGAGATCTCTTGGGGGTTGACTTCTGTGGAACTTGGAACAGATGGCTTCCTCCAGCAGAAGAGATGAAGCAGCTCTCTGGCCCTGCTAGAGCTCGAGTGGAGCTGCAGCTGCAGTTGTCCCTCCTCGGAGCAAGCAGCTACATCCACTGTGGCGGAGATCTCTTGGGGGTTGACTTCTGTGGAACTTGGAACAGATGGCTTCCTCCAGCAGAAGAGATGAAGCAGCTCTCTGGCCCTGCTAGAGCTCGAGTGGAGCTGCAGCTGCAGTTGCCCCTCCTCGGAGCAAGCAGCTACATCCACTGTGGCGGAGATCTCTTGGGGGTTGACTTCTGTGGAACTTGGAAAAGATGGCTTCCTCCAGCAGAAGAGATGAAGCAGCTCTCTGGCCCTGCTAGAGCTCGAGTGGAGCTGCAACTGCAGTTGTCCCTCCTCGGAGCAAGCAGCTACATCCACTGTGGCGGAGATCTCTTGGGGGTTGACTTCTGTGGAACCGGGAAAATATGGCTTCCTCCAGCAGAAGAGATGAAGCGGCTCTCTGGCCCTGCTAGAGCTCGAGTGGAGCTGCAACTGCAGTTGTCCCTCCTCGGAGCAAGCAGCTACATCCACTGTGGCGGAGATCTCTTGGGGGTTGACTTCTGTGGAACCGGGAAAAGATGGCTTCCTCCAGCAGAAGAGATGAAGCAGCTCTCTGGCCCTGCTAGAGCTCGAGTGGAGCTGCAACTGCAGTTGTCCCTCCTCGGAGCAAGCAGCTACATCCACTGTGGCGGAGATCTCTTGGGGGTTGACTTCTGTGGAACCGGGAAAAGATGGCTTCCTCCAGCAGAAAAGATGAAGCAGCTCTCTGGCCCTGTTAGTTCTCGTCTTCCACCAAAATAAATAGGACAGCTCTGCAACGAGAGCCAAGAACAAGCAACCTGAGATTAGGCTCAAAGCAATGCCCAGACCGGTCAAAGATCGCATTTTTTAGTCAGAACGACATGCCCAGGGTCAAATATCGATTGAAGAGTTGACCTTCTACGAAACCTGAAGCCAAACAGTACCAAGAATCTAAGAAACCAGAAGGAAAGGCGAGTGTATTATGAAGAAAGAACAGCAAGATACGAGTGCAAACTTACAGAAGCTACCCATTCTTGAAACCAATGCAAAGCAAAAACCAAAGGGACAATTTATAGGGGAGAAAGGAACTGATTGATCACCTGAGGAACATTAAATCTGGCAAGAAGACGACACCTCTGCCATCGAAACCACAATGCGAGGCCAACCGGACACGATCAATGATAAAGCTTGCATCTGCAACAATCGAATCGCAAAGATCCAAGCGATAGCCTCCTCGATCACTAGAAACCAACGCATCCAACAAGCAATCCATCGCAAAAGGTCGAGCACTTGTTGACACAGAGGTCACATGCTTGCAGGAGACATACATAGTAGCACAGATTGCACACATCGTGTGATAACAAGCAACAACAATCAGTGTCGTGTTCCATCTTCTGTCAACAAAAGTAGCTTCTCATAGGAGCCGAGCAGAGAGAGAGAGAGAGAGAGAGAGAGAGAGAGAGAGACTTGCATTTAATCAGGGCAGAAGAAAAGTGATAGCAAAATAACCAAGGACAGTAACCAAGACGCCAATTACTTTAAAACAAGAACGAATTAATCGACCTCCTCAATCTTTGGCCCCGCGCTGCTTCGACCAGTAGTTGGACCGTCTTCATCCATGCCACCAGCCATGTCGGCACCAGCACCCTGATACATCTTAGCAATGATGGGGTTGCAGATGCCCTCAAGCTCCTTCATCTTGTCTTCGAACTCATCAGCCTCCGCCAGCTGGTTCCCGTCCAACCAGCTGATGGCCTTCTCGATGGCATCCTCGATCTTCTTCTTGTCTGCGGCAGGGAGCTTGGCGGCGATCTTCTCGTCCTTTATAGTGTTCCTCATGTTGTACGCGTAGTTCTCCAGCGCATTTTTCGCCTCAACCTTCTTCTTGTGATCCTCATCCTCGGCCTTGTACTTCTCAGCCTCCTGCACCATCTTCTCGATCTCTTCCTTGCTCAGCCTGCCCTTGTCGTTCGTGATTGTGATCTTGTTCTTCTGCCCGGTAGTCTTGTCCTCGGCCGAGACGTTTAGGATGCCATTGGCATCGATGTCGAAGCAAACGGTGATCTGTGGTACACCTCGGGGGGCAGGAGGGATGCCGGAGAGCTCGAATTTACCGAGGAGGTTGTTGTCCTTCGTCCGGGCCCTCTCACCCTCGTAGACCTGAATCAAGACACCAGGCTGGTTGTCGGAGTACGTAGAGAAGACTTGCTCCTTCTTGGTCGGGATGGTGGTGTTCCTCGGAATCAGGACGGTCATAACTCCACCGGCAGTCTCCAAGCCAAGAGACAGAGGCGTGACATCAAGCAGAAGCAAGTCTTGGACTTTCTCGTTGCCCTCGCCGCTCAAGATAGCAGCTTGAACTGCAGCACCGTAGGCGACAGCCTCATCTGGGTTGATGCTCTTGCAGAGTTCCTTGCCGTTGAAGAAATCCTGCAGAAGCTGCTGAACTCTGGGAATCCTCGTCGACCCACCGACGAGGACGACATCATGGACGCTGCTCTTGTCCATCTTCGCATCCCTCAAACACTTCTCCACCGGCTCCATGCACTTTCTGAAGAGGTCCATGTTGAGCTCCTCAAATCGGGCGCGCGTGATGGTGGAATAGAAATCAATACCCTCGAACAGCGAATCGATCTCGATGGTGGTCTGGGCGGTGGAGGAGAGGGTTCTCTTGGCCCTCTCGCAGGCGGTTCTAAGCCTCCTAAGAGCCCTCGGATTACCACTGATGTCCTTCTTATGCTTCCTCTTGAACTCCTGGACGAAGTGGTTCACCATCCTATTGTCAAAATCTTCTCCGCCGAGGTGCGTGTCACCGGCGGTTGCCTTCACCTCGAATATACCCTCTTCGATGGTGAGGAGAGAGACATCGAAAGTACCCCCACCGAGATCGAAGATAAGCACGTTCTTCTCGCCAGAGCTGCTGGCCTTCTTGTCAAGACCGTAGGCAATGGCAGCGGCAGTGGGCTCGTTGATGATTCGCATGACGTTGAGGCCGGAGATGACTCCAGCATCCTTGGTGGCCTGCCTCTGCGAGTCGTTGAAGTAGGCAGGGACGGTGACCACGGCATTCTTCACCGTAGTCCCGAGATAGGCTTCTGCAATCTCCTTCATCTTGATGAGGACCATGGAGGAGATCTCCTCCGCTGAGAACTGCTTCTCCTCGCCCTTGTACTGGACGACGATCATGGGCTTGTCTCCGGGACCGGCGATCACCTTGAAAGGCCACAGCTTGATGTCGCTCTGGACGGAGGGGTCACTGTAACGCCTCCCAATCAATCGCTTGGCATCTGTCGAAACATATCAAACGGCAAAACCAAATCCTCGTTATAACATCAGCAAACCGAACGGTTGTATGCGATTGCAATTTTGGCAATCCCATGTATTTAATCTGACGCAAAATATATTGAAAGATGTTCTTCAGCAGACGGTGACCAAATTATATTATAAAGGCGTGAACTTCAACAATAATCAAAGAGTATCGTCCTGAACGCCCTACCGAGGATAAAAATTTAATCTTGATGAACACACTACAAGCGGAACAAGTAAATTTTTTTCCCTGAAACATTACCTTCAAATAAAAAGGGGGTTCTCGCAAGAAGATGCCTATCGCAAATTTATCATGTCAGCACAAATCACAGCTCGAACTAAAAGAAAGTAATTCCAAAATCCGATCGATCATTAATTCCAACCAATTGACAAGGAGAAATTCGAAATAAGACAATAATTATTCCTTAAAGCATGTGTCAGCTGCCCACATCCTACGACGACCAAAAGACGATACAACGAACCAACCAAAATAAGGGCGAGAAAGAGAAGGAATGTTAGATTGGACGACTTGGGCTTACCGAAGACGGTGTTGATGGGGTTCATGGCGACCTGATTCTTGGCAGCGTCGCCGATGAGCCGCTCGGTGTCAGTGAAGGCGACATAGGAGGGGGTGGTGCGGTTGCCCTGGTCGTTGGCGATGATCTCCACCCGATCGTGTTGCCACACCCCCACGCACGAGTAAGTTGTCCCCAGATCGATCCCGATCGCCGGACCCTCGCCCTTGCCGCCGGCCATCACTGCTCAAACCAAAAGTCGAGAGCTTTTCGAGACAGAAAGAGAGAGAGAGCGTTCCTTTCGCTCGAGCTAAAAGAAGGCAAATGCTACGACGAGGCAGGAGGGGGATGGGGTCGTCGGGGTTATATGGTTTTGGCCAGGCGGGTTCTGGAATGTTCCCGTGGTAATCAGTGGCCGTTGGATTGAATCGACACGAAACGCTGTGGGAATTGAACGGTGATGGATGAGTCGATCGGGCCCCTCTGGTTTGTTCCAGAATCCTCCTGCTCTTTCTACTCTTTTCTTTATCTTTCCTTCAATTGTCATTGGGTCGGTAATTGGTCGGCTGTGTGTGCGCCAACCAATCCCATTAAATCCAATGTAATGGGTAAGCCACGTTCCCCATTGGATGCAGCTTTGGGCCTATTAACAAGTCGGCCTTAGCCCAACCCAATTCACTCCAATAACCCTTCACGCAAGACCCAACATTTTCGATCTAGAACATATATTAATAAAATATATTAATTATATATATATATATATATAATTATATTAATAAGGAGGAACATGTTGTTGTTGTTGTTGATGATAAAGAGGAACATAATGTCGATCGTATAACAATATCATTGGGTAACTCATAGTAGTTGCCCACCTTGCAGTCGTCGGTGGTGGCCTCCTGCACGCTGCCATGCCCCCACATCCGGCCGGTCCGATCCCATTCAAATGCGACTCCAACAAAAGCTGGGAATGGGAAAGGGACGGGAACCGTTGCCGGGGCGGCAGAGGCCGCAGCGGAAGGCTCGAGAAAATTCTAGAAAAAGGACGGCTGTGGCCGTTACTGGGTTCAGCTGCTGCGGTTCTCGGGAGACTTATCCGAGTCTTCAAGATTTACGATGATTGCTTGGGTTATCAAGAATTGATGACGCTAATGGGATTCAAATCCTAATTAAGATGGTTTGTTCTTGTAATTAACTGCAGCCAGCGTGAAGCCAGATCAGAATTACTCATTTTTGGCTTAGTATTCAATATATATTATTTGCTATTTTTCCATCACTCATGACAAGTATAAAGAAAGCATCTGAGCGAGCGTCGTTGCATCTGTTATCACTGCCCGGATTGTGTGCGAAGATTAGAGAAGAAATATGACGGATCGCGAGAGCTAAACCAATCGAGCGAGTGGGGCCCGTAGAAAGGCCAACCGGAAGCCCAAGTTTGCAGTTTGGCGATTCGGCCAGGACAGTAATCTCGATCTGCGCACCAATATACGTATATATATATATATATATATAATATAATATTTATAGGGAAAGTAAAGTTGCATTAAAAATTCCTCTTATTTCACCCAAATTCCCCTCTCTCGCCCTCTCGCTGTCGCCTCGCTCGCCTCCGCCGACGCCGTATAAATAACCGGGCTTGTCGTTTCTGAGCCCTCTCCCGTCTCGCCTTCGCGTCTCTCCCACGCAATCGCGGGATCGGAAGGTGGGGGAGTCTCTACGACGCTCCTTGTCGATGGCGGCAGCGAGCCAAGCGAGCCTTCTACTCCAAAAGCAGCTCAGAGGTATGGATCGGGACGCTTCCCGGATAGATTCGTCGTCTAGGGTTTTGATCGAGAGCTTTCTTACGCGATTGGTTTGATCTTGGTGTTTCTTGGATCAGATCTTATGAAGAATCCGGTGGATGGCTTCTCTGCCGGGTTGGTGGACGATAGCAACGTCTTCGAGTGGAGCGTGACCATCATCGGGCCGCCCGATACTCTGTAGTGAGTGATTCCTCCCTGCGTCGAATAATTGTGGATCTTTCTCGCCTTTTTCATTTTCTTGATACGATGGGTTTTTCTTGGACAATTTTGTTTGCGATCGGATGAGTTTACTGCCTCCGTGGTTATCGACGGGTAGGGTTCCTTGCGATTCTTGCGCACGGGAGTGGTCTTAGTGAGTGATTCCTTCCTGCGTCGAATAATTGTGGTTCGTTCTCCTTGTTTAGACTTTCTTGGTACGATAGGTTTTTCTTGGAGAATTGTGTTTGCGATCGGATGAGTTTACTGCGGTCGTGGTTATCTACGGGTAGGGTTCCATGCGATTCTTGCGCACAGGAGTGGTCCTATGAAATCCTTCGGGCTATGGGCTTGGTGTAATTTGGAAATTAAGGTTAGGTTTTCATTTCTCAGACTTGATTTGGGATCGGGAATCTCGGAGAATCGGAATGTGTAGCTCCCAAATTGATTGACAATGATTTCTGTTTTACCACGTTGTGCAGGATAATTTGATGGATCGTGTTTCTGTCTGGACAGACACAATAAGGGCATTGCTAAAATTCATTATGTCAGTCATTGGTAGAAAACGAAAGTAGTGCTCCTTCAAACACAAATTAGTTGCACTTGTTGCTAAGACTAGTAGAAAGGACGGCTCCAAATTCTAAACAGGAAATCTACATACACACCAGTGGAGTGAAAACAACTGTCATTAGCGATCGGTTAGAGATGTTGAGAAAGTTGTTATGGCCTTAATATCTAATGAAGTTGCGAAGAAAACAGGAACATCCTCTTAAATGCAGCATAACAACAGAGAACCACCAAAGCTCGAGAGATATGGAGGATAGCCTTGGATGAGCGTAACTACTAGCCTTGTGAAATCCAGAAAGCCATCACGAGAGCTTATACTTTATTTTAATGCTATGCTAGATTATATGCACTTGTTAGTTTTTCTTCTTTTAATACACGACATTGTTGGTCTGTGATGTTTGTTAAAAAAGCTCAAATGTGTTGTGGTATATAACTTAGTTGAAGCAAAAAACTGATGAGAAGAAAATAATTTGATTGTAAATGAATTTGTTGGGATTTGCTTCAAGCAACTTCTCCACTGGATTCTGTAGTTAATCTGTCGAACTTATTCAGTTGCCTTTTCTGTAGTGTCGCTGATGAAAACATATTTGGACTCCTTTTTTCTAAAAAAAAAAAAAGCTTCACACTGCAAAGTTACAAGCAAACTTTTCTTGGGGGTAGAGCTATGGCTCCGACAATATTCGTTTTGGTAATTTTGAATGGTGTCAATCATGTTGCAGCGATGGTGGTTACTTCAATGCAATAATGAGCTTTCCTTCCAACTATCCCAACAGCCCTCCAACTGTTCGATTTACATCAGAAATGTGGCACCCAAATGGTTAGTGGTAGCTAATTCTTGTTTATTGGATCTGTGCCTTGCCTTCCCGCTATATGCAATTAATACACAATGTATTTTTCTCATTGAACCACAGTTTACCCGGATGGACGTGTTTGCATATCAATACTCCATCCACCTGGTGATGATCCAAATGGTTATGAACTAGCAAGTGAGCGCTGGATGCCGGTACACACGGTATGTTCTCTCCCTTTTTTTTTGGGGAAAATGGGGTCGACTGTGGTTTACCTTTTGAGGCCTATGATGTGTCACTGTTTGTGCTTCTTGTTGCCATTTTTAATTGGTGGATTGCCTTCAAAATTTTGTTGATTGGTTGTCATTTATTATCACTTGAAAATTTGTGCTTAACAAAGCATGGCATCGGTGCTAGTAATCCTGACTTTACTGATAATATGAATGTCAATGCTTCTGATTTTTCCTTCACTGGTAAATATTTTGTGCCGTCTTAAAAGAAAGGAAAATAAAACAAAATAAAACGAAGGGTGTGAGTCCTGGGGGGGTGTTAGGATTTGGTTTTTTTCGACGGACAGTAGGAAAAGAAAAGGGGTTGTTGACTTCCTAGAAACCTTTAAATTTTTGATAAACTTGTGAAATATCTTGTCTTTTAGCTACTAATTTAAACTGCTAAGCTTTATTGATGTTCTCCTTGGTCAATACCCTGCCATTTTCACAGCTAGCCAGTGTGTTATGGTTGTAGGAGGGTGAGCCTTAGTGTCATTGCAAGGCTTCCGCTTTAGACCAAGGTTTATAATACAAACAACCTACTCACTGGGTAAGGTTTCATGTGTTAAACCTAAACAAAATATCTACCATGGAAAACCTTTTTCGCCCTTGATTATGTAAAATGTCACTTGTTCTTGGGGGCTTCTTTATGATTCTTTATGGACAATGCCTTCCAACTCTTCATTGGGGTGTCATAGTGCCTGTGGACGTAGTTAGGGACCTGAGATACTTAAAATATAATGATAGTTTTATTAAATATAAATGCGAAGCTTAACTTCTAAAATTCCTTGTCCACTAAAATGTGGACAGTAAACTTCTGTTTCCATCTGCACCAAAATCTTTTTCTTTTCTTTTTTTGCAATATAGACTAAATATTAGTAAAATCAACATCTTCTTGACATATGGTGGCAAAATTCAGGGTTTTCTTTTTACTGGTTGTCATATCGAAATTGATATCTGAAACTCTAGGCTGCCATCTGTACCCAATAGTTTCAATGGAGCAGAGAATTGGATCCCTTACAACCATCACTTACGTGTAGAGTAACCAATGGGTCACACTAAAAGTTACAGATACTTTTAAGTGTGATGATTAATGTTTAATAGTGTATTGCCCTTACTGCCAGAGTTTCTATTTGCTTGTGGAGTCACTTTCTTTTTTGTTTGTCTTTTACATGGTAAGGTGAGGCAAATCAAATGCTTTTTGAGGATAGAAACTGTATGTCTTCCTATTTTGCAAATAACTTGATCATGAAATTCATCGAGTATCCTTGGGTTACAAGTTTAGAATTTACACTAATGGTGCAGCTCTGATTTTTATACTGAAAAAAAGATATTGTAGGCTACTTCTCTTGTGAATTTTTAGCCATCCAACTTTCTGCTTGTGATATCATTGATCCACAGGCAATCTGCATCCGACATCTTTTCCAACTAGAATATTAAATCATTTCAAACTGAAACAGTGCCTTCATATGTGCAGGTCGAGAGCATCGTTCTTAGTATTATTTCCATGCTTTCAAGTCCTAACGATGAATCTCCTGCAAATGTTGAAGCTGCTGTAAGTAAAAAACATGAAACTTTTTTTTTTTACCACTATTTTGTTTTTGTACTCAACGCTCTTTAGATAATTTAGAATTACTTTAAGAAGATGATCAGTTTGAAAAGAAAAGAAATATGGCAATTTAACTATTTAGTTAGCATTATGAATTTAACTTGCCTTCTCACTTGAGGAAAATATTTTACACAATTAGGGGTTTGCATTTTGTCACGGTCATTTTTTTTATATACATTATATCTAAGCCTATGGTTGAAGGTGAAGTCTCATGAGAGAGAGCTCTTCATGAGAGACAGGTCTTTTAGTACTTAGAATTGTGAATTTGGAACGCTTATGCTCTTTTGCATGTTTTGGAGTTAGGCTTACATTGGACAGTTTCAAACATTGTATAACTAGTACATGAACCATATCTATGTTTGCATATTAGAGCTACTGAATTTTACCAATGTTGGATGTCCACTCCGTATGCCTGTTTCCTTTACTTCCTTACCTATGCCTTTCTGTAGGGCTACTAAAAATTATTCCTAATAGAGAATAAGTCAATCCAAGCATCATTGTGATTAGTTTGTTTGGATGTACTCAAATTTGCTTCCACATGTTTGTTATGTGAAAATCAACCATGGCATCATCCTCTGTGCTGTTGATGAAATTGGTGAAATCAATTTACGTAGGTTTTAGTTGAATCTTACTTCATTGGTCCATACATTTCTAATCAGCTTAAGGTGGTCATGATCAAAATAAAATATTGTCTATATGCATGCTTCAAACAGAAAAAGAAAAGTCACTGACTTCATCCAGTATGCATCTGTGTTTCATGTTAATTTAATTTTTAAACCTAGACTATTTACCTTGTAATGTCTGCTTTGATAAACGTTTGCTTCTTTGTTATAAGAGGTGGATTGCAACTTCACAAAAGATGCATCTTTTTGTTTGTTCAATTAATTTCATGAGGTTAATTTGTTATGTATTGGTATCATTAATTGAAATGCAAATTATAGTGGGCAGAGAAAATAATCGAGGGAAAGAAGACTGAGGATTTCACCCATCTAATCCTAAATGTATTATTTGATTCCATGAGAGAATATTTTAGCTATTAAAAATTGGTTGATCACATACGACATACAACCTTTGTGTAAGAAAGAAAAGGCTAGGTTATAGAGGAATTTCTGATGATTTTTCTGACACATTCTTTCATGTGGAGTGAAGTGTAGCTTCGTCAGCTTATTTCAGTTCAAATTGCGGAATTCAAACACTTTTAATAATGTACTTATCTGTTATTTCTCATTTTTATAAATTTGCAAAAAACAAAGTAGTATTTAAAGGGCTGTCTGAACTTGAAGGCATTGGAACTTGATCTGATTTAAAATGCACTAATCAAATTGCAGAAGGAATGGAGAGACAGTAGGGATGAATTCAAGAAGAAGGTCAGCCGCATTGTCAGACGATCTCAAGAAATGCTGTGAGAGATCAGCCAGTGATCGATTGAAACCACAAAGGAGATCGGTTGCATGTCAGCAACACGTTTTCGAGAAAGTATTTATGGTGTGTGGCGAGGGGATCTATCTGGCATATCCTTCACAACTGGTGTTGATTTTCGGTGGTATGATGGTCTCCTTTGATCCTAGAAAAGATCTGGTAATGTTCTTGAGGTGGTTGTGTCAGTTTGTCATGCATTCCAATGTTTTCCTAATGTTCGACGACACTCGTAACTGTTATAAGCATCTTTACTTTCTAAAACGATTTAGGTGTTATTGCTTCCAGATTTTTCTCTGAATTGAGTTTAGTTTTCTGAAGTTTCATACTGAATTAGATTGGCCACATTGTTTAGCAATAAGCACTGCATCGTTTCTGTAACAGTGTAGTGGATGACTAACAAAGCACTGACTTTGTGAATTTGTTTGTTGTTGGAATGTCTTGAGAGATTTGACGTTTGACTATCGATGTGATCAAAGATGACGATTATGTTATGTGATATCATCCTCCTCACGCTACGATAATGGAAGAGGAGAGATGAAGCCTTGGATTTCCGCGCTGATTCTTTTTATCGATCCCATTTTCTCTTTCGGTGATCTTAGCGCCGGTTCTGTTCACTGTGAATGCCATCGTTGCTGTCTGTCCCCCCTCCCCGAGATGTAGGTGGATCCCGCCGATCCTCCACGGTGCCACCCTCCTGCCGTAGCCCATGCACCTCTGGTTCGACTTCACCCACGACTCTTCTCTCCCGACAACTAATCCATCTTCCGATACGCGTCTCTCTCTCGATAACGGACGTCAGAACACGCGCAGCTGTACGCCTACCTGGCGCTCTGGGGTAGCGTGGCGGGGGCTGAGCGAGTGCGTCGCGGCCAAGCCGGCCATGTCCATCTGGGTGGAGCCACACACATCCATCGCCCTAGGCTACGCCGGCATCGCATTTCTCGCCTTCTGGCCGCCGTTTCCAGTTTCCGCGTCGCCTCGTACGTCCTCAGCCTCTCCCGCTTCCCTCTCTATCGAAAACGGGCCGGACTTGCTTCATCCGCCCACCTCTTAGCCCCGCATCCGTGCGCGTGTAAAAAGCCAATGTGATGCGAAATTGGGACTTTGCGGGCTTGCACGCGTGAAACGTAGGGGTTATGTAGCACTTCCCCGTCGCTGGTGTCGTGCCGCAGCCTACAGATCCGTCCCGTTAACAGGTGGGTCGGGAGGACAGGCTTTTCCTAGTGAGATGGGTGGCTTGGAATCCATGGTGGCCGACACCGTGTACGAATGCCTCTGATCGTTGCAGTTCTTGCTCGTTCCCAACTTTCCTTTTAATTATCTCGATCTGTGCCTCTGCCGAGCCACGAATGTAAAATTATTTATTGGTTCTCACTTTCGGATCCCACGAACGCTGATTGCTATTTTCGTCAGAATATATATATATATATATATATATATATATATATATATATATATATATATATATATAATTTAATTATCTCGATCTGTGCCTCTGCCGAGCCACGAACGAACGATCTATTTGTTGGCTCTCACTTTCGGATCCCACGAACGCTGATTGCTATCTTCGTCAGCATATGTCATTATATATATATATATATATATATATATATATATATATATATATCCATGATCACCTTTGAGATGGATGATCAGCGCAAGCTGATCCATGCCCAAACTGTGCGAACCAATGTTGTCCTTGATAACGACAACTTGCAATGTGATGATGAAGAAAGCCTCCCAACTGCACAACGGTGTTGAGTCAATAACTCCAAAGTAGATCATGAGGAATGGAGAGAGAAAAAAAAATCAATCTGGTTAAGGAGATATTAACCTGATGTGGCTACCATAACGGTTTTTTGTCGCGGATGAGAGCAAATATTCCCTATATGTCAGTGTACATGAAGTAAAAACTTCATACGAAATAGTAAATTTGTCAGTGTATCAGCGATTGGAGCATGAGTTTTGACGAAGGGCAAGTAAAATGCCAGTCATGCGGGACACTTACAAGACAGGCGCGCGACACGCATTAACCAAAAGAGACGCCCGTTCTCCGCTCAATGTTGTTCTCCTCGTTGACAAAACTGGGTTAATGACGCGATCGCATCGACTAAACAGAACAGAAACAAAATAGATAGAAATATGATCAGTTCTCAAGCTCATAAATATTAGCAAATCCAAGATAAAGATCCATACCCGAATTTTCTTTGATGGGTTGGAGCCGAGATTTCATTCTTGAGACCGATCGTTCGGTTTCTTGATACTTGATTCATCGACCTAGTTCCGCTGGGATGGATCGTCCCGTTTTCTGGCTGCCAACTTCAACCATCAAGTTATCGCACCTCGGGCAACTTCTTGAATCGATTTCTTGAACCACAAGGTACTCCAGCAATCACGAAATGGTCTTGATGCTGCAGATGTTTGATGTAATCAGATCACAACCTTGAAATCAACACCGAGGAATTATTTCGTTGATCCCAAACTATTCTTTATCTTCTTCTCTTTCCTCCGAAAGAGTTGTTCATGAAATGTTCCTTACTCTCGAAGAGATTGTCAAATCCCTGCGACATAGAAAGCAACAGAGGAATGAAGTTTATGATTCATGATAATAGTCTGGTTGTGATGCAAAAAAGAGGGCCGATCAACACATTCAACACGAGAGAACGAGTACAAACAAATCAAACTGTTCGATTGAATCTTGGATCTCGAATCCTGGACAAGAACCCGAATCAGACGAATTAAAGCACATCCGATTTGAAAACGAAGATCGCACGCAAGAAATCAGAAAAAAATGAGCGTGATCGACCAACACCGAAGACTTGGGATCGAAACAAACCCACCGACCACAAACGAATCAAGAACAAGACAAAACCTTAGCACCTTAGCAGCATCCATGGGTTACACCAAAAAGATCGAGCGAAAGGACAGGATCGGAGAGGAGAAGGACCGGGAAGATCCAACCTCGATGGCCACCACAACCAAGAACGAGAGGAAGAAGAGGAGAGGGGGCGATGGAGAAGACGTACCGACTTGGTTGCTCTTCTTTTTTCCTTTGGCTTTCCGCGCTCGAGGATGAGCAGCTAGATAATTAATGTTGCAAATAAAATGGAACCGCCTTCGCATCTTGCCGTCGCAAAACCCAAAGACCAAAATCGTCGATCTCGCCAAATAATGATTCGACCAAACCCGAACCAATGTCCAACGTGGAACCAAACCACATTGATCGTGGCCCCATGACTTTTGGGTCGTGCCAAGCCTCGATTCCACGTGTATGTCAACGATATATGGCTCAATAATGCTGTTGGGTGAACTCTTCCGCAAAAGATCTGGCTTGATACGGTAGTTGCGACTAGGATTCCTCACAAACCACACATGTTATAAGAACATTATATATGCATATATATGTCCTTATTCTCATGTGTTAGCCTTCATGCTTAATCCAAGTTCAAGTGGCACAGCGCATTGTTACCCTAAATCCAGATCATGAAACAATATATATATATATATATATATATATATATATATATATATATATATCCTACAAGAGAGGAACAAGGAAAAATCATATTGGTTGGATAGCAGGCATTCGTCATGTATGTATAAAAGTTGCCAGATCCAGAGGGAATTCTACGAAACTTTGATACATCAAAGTAATAAATGGTTCATTTATTCTGCATCCCATCAACCAGTAGGATGAGAGGTTCCATAAGAACACTGAAACTAGTGCTGATGAAATTAAATTGACCGACTTCGATGGAAATTTCTAAGGTTGCAAGGAGAGCTTGCAGAGCATGATTTAGTCTTGATACTTCTCGGCAACAGCTTCCTTGAACTCCTGGCCAGGCAACGCTGGTGGGGGAGGCGAAGGGGCTGCAGGTTCAGACGATGGCTGAGACGACTCCACCGCAGTCTTCTTCTCGCCAACCTCCATTGGAGGAGCTTCAGAGATGGAGAAGCTCTCTGGCAGAACAAAGACACTCTGTGACGCCCTCCTCTGGTGACGACTAGGCCTACAAGCCATCCTCTCCGGACACAGATGAGCGCAGGGAGAGTGGATCGATGAGGCAGAGGAGAAGAAGAGAAGGGAAGGGAACAGGGGAGCAGAGAAATCAAAGCGGCTTTATTGTGGTAATGATGCAACAGGGAGAGGCCAGAGGGGCTCGAACATATAGAAGAACATGGGGATCTGACATGTTCTGAATTTACAAGAATGCCCTGCACATGAATGGAAATAATTTATGAGAGAATATGGGATCTAATGTGGTCTGAAATTACCTGAATGCCCTGAACATGAAAGGAGATATCCATGGGTTATGTACTTGGTCCAATCCAAAACAAGACTGAACATGGTTGAACCACATTTGAAAGCTGGGCTAATGCTAATATAAAGTCAAATCTAGCCATCTACTCTGAGACTGTAGATCCAAAGTTTAAGATGGAGATTGCAGATGAACTAAAAATTAATTTAGGCAATATGGATAAGTGGCAGGGTGATGTCTGTATCCCAAGGGAATGATTTATTGAACTCAACCTCACTGGAGAAAGTACAACTAGAAAATGGTAAGAAAAGAGAGACAGCCTTATCCTTTTGATGTCAGGTCCAAGGGACCTGTGGCATAGAAGAGACTTTGTACATATGCCTTGAGGTTTAAATGGTCCTTGCATTTCTAAAGCACTGTGGAGTAGATATTTGCCACAAAACTCGAAAACAAAGACTCCAAGGATGGACATCAACAGAATTTTTCCAAAGGCTATGCTCAGATTAACAAGTTATTTATTTATATGCAGTACCTATTCAATTACACCTTTAAATGGAACCATACAGTTCTCATGTTTGTGACTACTAACTGGAATGAACTTACCATTGATGGGATCTGATCTCCATCTTTGTATGAACATCCCTGGCAATCAAATTTGTTTATGTTTTAGCATGGAACTAAGGCTTTCAAGAAAAGAACAGTACATCTTGTCAACTCAACGATATTCTAATAGCAAGCATGTTCATTAAAACCAATAAATCAACTACCATCTACAAGTAACTTTAAGTCTTGAATCAAACATGACCAGATCTAGAACTTCATTAAATAATAAGAAAAGAGAACCATATAACTTAAAGAACTTCATACTATCATCAAGGAAGAGCTACATGTTTGGTGCTAGGAAGAACATATGCAGTGAAAACATTCATGGGACCTTTCCGAAATAGGAGTTAAACCCAAGACTTGATCTAAGTAGCTTTCGCCTTCAGGTACATGGATAAAAAAGAGTTAATAAATTTTCATATGTTTATGCTTCAGTATAATAATAAAATCTGTGTAAGATTTGTGCAATATCTAGTTGATTCATCAATCAGAAATCAAACAACTTCTTGAGTATAGGGCTTCTAGAAAATCTTATCTAGAGACAGCATGGAAAGATTCTTATATGGCAGCTTGGTGGTGACCCTCATGAACGAAAGCTTTGCTCAAGTCCCAGTTGCAAATTCATAATCACCAGAAAAATACCTGATTAGAGGTCAAATTTAAATAAGCTTTAGATGTCTGCTTCACAAGACACCCTCATTCTTAATGCCAAGACAATTTTTTTGCAGAAGTACTACCATAGAATGAATCTCAAATATTTGGCAGTTCCTTGCAGGGCCTTAACATAAAATGGAACAGCAAATGCTGCAGGAAGAAGGTACCACGAGAGGCATAAAAACAAGAGGAAGAGATTATACTTAGATAATTTTTATAAGCCACCATTCAGCAGAACCATTTTACTGATTAAAGGAAAAATCCTAAAAAGGAGTTACTCTGTAAGCAACTGAAAACCACTGGAGAAAATTATGTTTTGTCCTCCTGTGACCCAGACTTGGCATATTCCACAAATATCAGCCTCCCACCATATATCTGTCAAAATCATATGTATATGTGTTAGAAATACATTGGAACACTTAAAAATACATTGTCTTTCTGTCAGTTAATGTGCATGCCATTTCTATATAGTTGCAGAATCAAGATACCACTATCTAATCTAGAACAGTACTTCATTAAACCTTCAATTTTTTAAGAAATATAACAAATTTGCCAACTCAAAGCACCTCAATTATGATTTTAACAAAGAAAAACATAAATAATATAAACAAAAAATTACTCATATAAAGAGTGGCAGCCCAATGTGCAAGGCTCATGCCAAAATGAGACCTAGAAGGATAAAAAATCTAGTCTTACACTTACAAGTGAGTAGATGATTTCACGGTTCAAACCCTTAAAACCAAAGTACAATAGAGCAACCTCGCCATAGTGTCAAAGCTCGCCCTCTACCATGGCAACACGGCTCACTCTTTGCCTCTTACCTGCCTAACAGCATAGGCAGATGAGACAATGTGAAAAACAAGTAATTTTGCTAAATTTGATGCTTACTATATCGAATCACCTTTAAAGTTCCTGCTTATCTGTTCACTAAGCAATATGTGATCATCGTTTTTCTTTCTGGGCTCTACATGAAATTACTTTTAACAATGGGGGACTGATGTAAAAACAAACAACACAGTTTTCCTCTACAACATTACAGCAATTAATAATTTGTACTGAATAAGTACTGGATGCAGAGGGAAAACTCCTATTCAATGTTTGGAATGAACTCTTCTTGATTCTACTTAAAGTCCCACGTCCATTCTTCAAATTGGGAAGCCTATGTCACCTCAAGTTCTGGCATTAGTTAGATGGCAGAGTGTTTCAAACCAATTTTACTTAACCCGAATGCAGATGGGTCAAGTTAGCCAGGACCAAGGTCAAAGCAATATATAGTTACATCTGGGTATGGTGGCTCTCCATCCATAGCCCTTCAACGAATCCAATCATCTCACGTATAACTAGATTAAACACAAGAATAAGCATGTTAAGCAACTTAATAATCACAATCAGTAAGATCATAGATCCAAATCTAACTTTACAAAACTCATGGATTGGATTTGGGAACTCAGTTACTTCATGAACTCACATGCGATACAGGATACAGTCACAAACTAAATTCCCTTAGCTATCAAAGACAAGTTGTCACTGATTGCGCAATTATCAATCAATCTATCTCTAGCCAGAAGATCCTAGAAATATTCAATGAATAATTACATTGGGTATTTTTAAGACTATGAACAGTTCCAATGATGGTTATCTCATCCATAAGATAAAGAATTCTCTGTCTAGAAAAAATGTTAACCACCATGTTGAAGCATATCTATAGTTGTCATTTGGACACTGTTTGTAACTTCCTTTGGGAACACTATGAAAATTTATACTCCTTCAATGTGATCACATCAGATGTGATAAATAATCATAATTTTCAGCAGAGATGATATTGATCAATTTACTTGATACACTTGTGATAACTATTCAGAATATGTCAGCCCTGTTCTATGGTGAAGCCAACTTCATGTTCTGTTACAAGCAAAACAACTTCCAGATAAGGTTTTGCATACAAATATGATCCATTTACTTGTCATGCCGAGTCCAAGTTTGAGTCACCATCTGATTAGGCAAGTAATTGATGTGTTTTCCAACTAATTTCGTGACATGGAAAGGACATAAGCATAGCTTCACCGAAGTTCAACAAGTGATTTATGCTTGCTTGCAGACTTTCCAATGGACTAAAACCATGGTTGAACTTGAGGGCAAATCTGCTTAATTATGATAATAATATGAGTTAGAAGATAGACATTAGGGACTGTCTGAATGTTCAATCATTGGTTCAAAATTTTATCATCAATTGTTATGATTGGAAGAATTTAATGCTAGGAACAAAGTTGCCATAATTTCAAGCAGCAACTGCTTGTCTGCTTGACTCCATAAACTCACGTATTAGTGTGCACTTGTAACGAGGTTTGTGGGCATTGACAACCCAAGCTGAGAATCTCAATTCAGTTGGGAATTACCTAGTTCCTGCCAAATTCTGTGTCTTCTTCCAACATAAAGGATGTACCATCTGCAGATTTGAGAAGAAAAGCAACCTGATATCCAGGGTCTCACAGTTCTAGGAGGACAAAGTAGTAGTCAACCTCAATTGCATCTTAATGGTAGAGGCATATGCTTGACCTCAAAAGTTCCTCATCCTGCAGTTGCTAAAGCAATATTCAGCTCAGCCTCCGCAGACAAAAGATAAAGCATCGGTTTTAAAGATGACTCAGGCATACTCCATTTTAGCATCTAGGAGGAAGGCAACAAGTTCAAAACTAGACCGGAACTTGCAAAACAAAATACTTGAATGTGTAAAAGGTGACAGTTGAAAAAAAAAAAAAAAGGAAAACTAACTGCAAAACATTGCAAGACAACATGATCAATGCAAATTTCAAAAAGCATAAAAGCTCTAGTTGAGTTTATAAATAGTTTGTCTGTTATTCTTCACATCACTGATTTTCTAATCGAAAAAGTAATTGAGACACGTACCCTTCCATCCATAGATTTTATTGCCTTCTCTGCTTCAGCATCAGATGCATAAGTCACAAAGCCAAAGCCTTTAGGCCTATTAGTTCTTGCGTCCCTGATAAGCCTAGCTGCCCCATGCCAAAAAGAAAAAAAAAGAAAGCACCAAAAACAACGACAGAATTCGACATCAAACACAATCAAAGCACTGCAATAACTGATTTGAGACAAGATGATCCAGATAGCAATTAATTTGGCGAGTACTAATCAAATTAGAATCAAAATTTTCAATACAGTACAAGAAAGATTACAGTCACCGACAAAAATACCTTCCTCCACACGGCCAAACCGCGAGAACATGTTTTCGAAATCCTCATCGCTTGTGTAATATGATAGTCCTGATAATACAAATATAAAGCGCCCAAGCATTAGTAGCGTGATTGCTGGATTGGGGACCAGCGACCATACCAATGATGTTATTAGAACAACAGATAAATCAATTCACTGGACACGGATCACAATATCATGACCAAAACTGCAAATAATCGAAGAAAAGAACCACTTCGAAAACGAAAAGACAAAACCAAAGAAGATTTTTGTCCCAAGACCAACGAAGCTATTAGCATTAGCAAGTGCCTGGGTTGCAAGAGTAACGCAAGAAACGAAGACATACTGCTGACGTATACCGTGGAGCTGAAATCCCGACGAAAGCACAACCCTCTCTCGGGAAGGATGAATCTCCTCCAGATTGCGGTACTCCACATGACTTCGCTGCCTGCTACTTCATATTCTCTATCGTCTATTCCGTCTGACAAAGCGAACCCTAACAGACCTTTTTACGCCCGGGACGCCTACTCAGCCTCAGAGACACAGCAACTAGTTAACGGGTCGGATTTGAACAGCATTATCGATCCGATCAGGTTAGGTTCGGGAATGTGTTGGAATTTGCACGATCACAACCGTACGCGTGTATAAAATAATGACCTCGTCTTTCTAATAATTAAGTGGGTTTAATTAAGCATGTAAACGCAAGTTTCGGAGTCGTTGCTTATTGGGAATTTTTCTGTTGCGTTCGGAAAAATGAAAGAGATGAGGACGACAAGGTAGTGCCCTTCAAATTGGGGTTTCTCGACACGGAGGAGTATTGTGGGAACGGATTAGACGGGAGGGGAAGAGAAGGCGTTTTCGATCATATCCTTCGCGAAGAAAGGTCCGCAATACCATATATTGCCGATTACTTTTCTTCTCTTTGCCGGAGTCTGTTTGTTGAAAGATTGTCGTGATTTCTCGATTATTAATTGGGAATTTTGGTTGGAGTTGTGATTGTTTTGGAGCAGTTTGGATTTCTCCCAATTCCTTTGGTCAATATCATCCTCTTCTCGCCGCATCGGATTTGACCCCGTCGAGAGTGAGGCGTATTATTGGGTTTGGGTTCCTACCAAGCACTACACTACGAACGTCATCCTCTTATTTGGCATGTCGAATTTGTCTTGGTTGAGATCTAGGGTTCATCCAACATAAATGGGGAGGGGATTCATAAAAATTATCGTGCTGGGGTTGTAAGTGTTGATGGATAATCTCGAGAAATATTCGATGAAGATGAAATTTTATGGAAGATTGTTTTCTGACGATTCTGGGGGATGAGAGAGAGGAACATTGTTGGAAGTTCATAAATGTGTAATGGAAAAAAACATGATGTTCTGTAGATGTCCAGATTTAACAATGTACATAATTGGGGATACCAGTATGTCTTCAGCGGGGAACATGTTGAGTCGGAGTAGGCCTGGATTATTTGGACATGATCGCATGTTTCCAGTCCGGAGTCTTATTCCTCACCCAATTGATGGTCTGACTCTTATGTAGAATGATGGATCCGAGTATTCTTTGACTCTTATCTGGAATGATGGATCCGAGTATTCTTTGACTCTTATCTAGAATGTTCGATCACAGTTTTACTTATTAATATCCACCAATTTTTACATGGGAGTCATGGTTCACTCATTTTGATCCGTCTTCCCTGACATTCTTTATCATGATCAGGTTATTATTCAGTATCCTGGATTGATAGAATATATTTGAAATATTACTCTCGCTTGCCTTTGTAACTAGGAAGATTTCTTTAAGTTTCAACATCATCATTTTCATGAGCTCACTGAATTGATTATGTTATCTCTATGCAGTATCTTTGGCCTCTATGCAATATTTTTTGCTTTGACAATATCAGTCTTGATATTATCATTTTCCTAGTAAATTAGATGCCAGATTTCATTGGTGTCTTCTGTTATTTCATGGGCTTCATCTTGAGAATTTCTTAGTCCTAATATTATGCTTTATATTACAACAGAAGCTACAGATTAGATTTCTTGATATCTTACGGTGGAGATTATGTATGTAGATTCTGTCAGTAGCAATGGCAACTTCTTTAGATCAATGGACGAGGGAGCTCAATGAAGCTTCAAAGCTTGCAGAGGATATTAGTGTGATGATATCTGAAAGGGGATCTTTGCCTCCATCAGGCCCAGATACCCAACGCCATTTAACTGCAATGAGGAGGAAGATAACAATTCTCCGGACCAGATTGGAGAGCTTGGAGTCTATTCTTTCGAAGCTTCCGAGTTTGCAACCAATGTATGTGTTTTTTAATTCCTTCAATTTTTCATTATTCAATACTTTTACCCTTTCTTTTGCCTGTAATTTCAGTTTTTCATTATTTTAGGATGGGTTTACTAGTAGTTCTAGGGTCAAGTTATTTGGAGTCTTGACTTGTTCTATCTAATGAGGGGGATACAGTAGAGTATTTTTTGACAAAATTAACTCTTCGCACTAAATTAGGCTGAGAGGTGAAAATGCTTTGAGAAAGATAAGAGAAAAAGAAGGAAAAGGAAAGATAGGAATCACAAGGGAGAAGAGGATAAAAGCAGAAAAGAACAAAAAGACAAGAGGTCTATGTCCTGTCAGTACTGTATTTCCAGAAGCAAAACTCTGTCTATTATTGTTTGTTTGGGAGAAGCTACCCTCATAGATAGCTCTCTAACAGGATCACTTTTAGTCAACCTGGGATTCTAAATGGAAGAAAAATAAACAGATTTAATGGCAATTGGTGAATCTCTTATGGACACAATGCACGGTAGGGAATTTCAGTTCTTCCAGACTCTTTTGACTGTTGAAAAATCAAAAATCTTGTTCTAGCTGTTCTGGTGAATCCTTTATCTGGGAACAGCCAACCCTGAAAATGTTGGTTACGCATTGGGACCTTGTTGTTGACACACAATGGTTTGGGTGATATCTTGAATATGCCCTTTTCAGATTTTAACTTTCAAGAATGCAGCAAAGTGAGTTAGCAAATGCAGATAGAAAGTTCACAAAAATTGTTTCTTTTGTGGAAAGGGGGATATATTGATGGTTTGGATGAGATATTGGAGGTAACTCAAAGAAACTAAGTATATGTACAAAAGAAACATGATATACAATATCCCAATCTGATTAGTTCAACATTAACTATGGGTTAGTGTCGACTGGTATATGAGTTACCACATGTGATACCAAACTAGCAAATTACATGTGATGTGTATCCCAGCAAATCTCTATTCTAATAGAGACATGCCTATAATATGGTGCCAGTGATGTGATGAACCATAGTCCCTCTGGACCTCACATCACCTGTAAAGATCTATGTGATATTTCTGATGATCTATCTGACGAGAACATGAGGATTTTAAGTGGTTAAGATTGTGCTCGATCTTTTTGGTTTGGAAAAGCCTTAATCTGGTGCCTTAGACCAACTCGGCAATCTCAGCTGATGATCGTGCCCGATTTGGTTAGCTTCATTTCAATTATATGAGTCACAACTCACCTTTGTCTTGTGAGTACCTCTTTTTGAAGGCGTAACAACCTACCTGGTTCGGCTGGGTTCGTGATGCAAGAAATTGTGTGCTAAAATAGTTTTCTTTTCTTTAATAGGAAACCAAAATGCAATTCTTTCCAGTTTCCTCCTATTTTGACTTCTTTTTAAGTAGCAGTTGCCTCTCCCTGTCTTCCATCTCACTTTTCTTTTTCTGTAACAGTTCAACTTTCTCTGCTGTCTAGTCCAGGCCATCACATCATAGCAACTCATCTGTTTCGTTTTTGTCTACCACATACTTGTTCACCTCTAGAACAGCCCTCACATTAGAGTGAATATTCTTAAAAGTGCAGTGTCGTATCTTCCAGTGTGATCCTATCTCCAAGAGTGTACATGAGAGATTGTGATGAATGTCTAAAGAGGTGGCAAAAAGTAAATTAAGCTCATCTTTAGACATCTCGATGAATAATCAAGGTGTTTAGGAACTTAAGCTCTTGAGCCTCTGCCTGATAATCCTTCAGAACTGCTTCTTTCTTTCTTGAATGACAATGTAAGAAGATTATTTTACTTGGAAGGTGTCTGGGAAGCAAAAACAACTGTATGATAGGAAGAGTTGGATTTTCATGGATGAGTTGTTTAGAAAACTTTATTTAAATAGGTTGAGCATGTCTCATGAGTAAAGATAGAGCTTGAAGCTATAATACCTGTATTGATATATATTACAAATATGCTGTCGTTGTGGCTGAAAACTAAAATTCTTGACACTCGGAGGAAACCAATCAAGCTCCAACTGAGTGTCGGCCATTTCCTTTGACCCCAAAAATTGTTGATCTGAATCTGGATCTCATGATTCCACAGGCTACTGAAAGTACATCAATGAAGACTTTTTGATGAACTTTATCCTGAAAATATTATGCTATCATCAGTGGAAAGCTATGAGTACTAGAGGTGGTTGATTTAGTGTATTCTTTTTTCTTTTTTTTTTTATAGAAGAGTAACGTCGTTGCAGCATTGAAAATTTTGTAGGCTCAGTGGAAAAGTTCATAGGTTCATCATTACAATGTTTTTTATTCTCCATATACTGCTGGTATAAATTTATTCATAATTATTATGAGTTCATATTTTTCATTTAACTAGTCTCTAATTTATGAGACATTCTACCACCATTTTGTGTTAGGTAGCATAAGGTGACAGTTTTTTCTCATGTACAGACAGAGCACTTGTAATTGTGATATCAATCTATCATTTTACATTAGGAAAATGATAAATAATCAATTTTTCATCTTTTATAAACTTCTTCTTAATGTAGAAAGGATAAGGAGTTAAATAAGCGTCAAGAAATGCTAGCAAATCTGAAATCTAAAGCGGACCAGATGGCATCTGAGTTAAATATGTCAAACTTCGGCAACAGGTTTGCCTTCAGTCCTTTCTAGTGGTATTTCTTTGTCTTTTAGTTTCTATCATATTCTAGTTTGCCAAAGTGTAAGGCATTTCAGTCTTTCTGATGTGAATCAAGTTGGTGTCTCATCTTTTGCATGTGTGGCTTATTGGTGGACTTTTGTTATCATGGTAGCTCACTAGTTAGTCATCAAGTTAACTATCCATTTAAACATAGGAAGGACTTGTTTGGAGATGGTAAAAAGTCAGCTGATGTGGTAAGCAGAACTGCTGGGTTGGATAATCAAGGTATCGTTGGTTTACAAAGGCAAATTATGAGAGGTATGCTCTGATAATTTTTGTTCCTGTCTTCAATAGTTTGTTTTCTATTTGACCTATATCTATTTATTGGTTCTGTAGAACAAGACGAGGGCCTTGAAAAGTTGGAGGAGACTGTGTTAAGTACAAAACATATTGCACTAGCAGTTAATGAAGAATTGGATCTGCATACAAGATTAATTGTATGTAACATCATGATCGAGTTCTTTCTAATGTCAATTTTTTTCAGAACTTTAGCAGTCACTATTAACTGTGTTTTTGGGCTGATGCAGGATGATCTCGATGAACATGTTGACATAACTGACACGCGGCTACAGGTATTATCATTCTTTCTTTTCATTAGCTTATTTGACCTCAATGAGTCTAATGGCACCACCATCTCACCCAAACGTAGTACTTATTTCCTTTTGCTTCTTTTGTTCCCTTTTGAACAAAACTTCATATTGTAAATACATAAAACCATAATAGCCATAGGAGAAATGGATACTGGTATATGTCTTAAGGAAACAATGCGATCCATCTAGTTTTCAAAATCTAGACTTTTTGAGGTTATACTTTGTTTGGATCCTGCTTTAGACTGAACTCTTTACCATGTAAAGTTTTTTTTTTTTTTGAAGAAACATAGGTTAGATTTTTGATGTACAAGTGCCAGTATCTGACTGAGCAACTGTAATTATGAAATAGACATTGCTTCTCATTTGTTGACTTCATGCAGAGAGTGCAAAAGAGGCTGGCAATCCTAAGCAAGCGCACAAAAGGTGGTTGTTCGTGCATGTGTCTGCTCCTTTCTGTAGTAGCAATTGTGATTCTGATCGTGATAGCATGGGTTCTCATCAAGTACTTGTAGAAAGGGCACCAAGTATCTAATATGCCATTTATATGGATCTGCATGATGCTAGTCTTGCGTGTTTATATCCTGAGATTTCACTTGGTATTCCTGGGAGAATGGCAAAATAATATCCGCACTTTTTTGCTTGATATAATATGGAAATATCTCTTAATTTGTTGTGTTTGCATTCTGCCTCCTCGTGACATGTTTGCTTCCAGCAACAATGCTGGAATTTGCATTATGGCACATGGCTGGCTTCCGCTGGAAGAGTCGGAGGGCAATCCATAGCAATTTGGAGGAGACGCCAGCCTTCACAGGTGATGGGGAATGTGTTATATATATATATATATATATATATATATATATATATATATATATATATATATATATATGTCCTACCGTGTTATGCTCATGTTTTGGTTGGACTATATGTATCATTGTGAAATCTAAAGAAGTTTTGCACTAGCTATCAACTATATATGAGTGAATTTTTGAATAAAAAATTAATTTTGAAAATTTTTAAGATAGTGTCTCAACTTTTAAAAATTTTCACAGAATATTTTTTAAAATGATTATTCTGTCTCCATTGACCATTGTCTTTTGCTCTGTCTCTAGTCATGCTTCTATTGCGTTGATCTTCTCTTTCACTAAATGTCCAACAATAGAGGCACTACAACTCTTGCTAGACTAGCGAGGAGGTTGTGGGTCATCCCCCTCCCTTCTTGCGCCTAACTGATGACAATGACAAGGGGGTGGGGGATGGGAGGGTTAGTAAGGGCGTGTTCTCTTCTTCATCGATAGTCGATGGTGAGAAAGAGGTATGAGGAGACCTTTATCGTCAATAATGGAGGTTACAAGGGAAAGTAAGCCACCCCCTCTTTCCTTTCTTATGGTTATGGAGAATAGGTCTAGCATGAGTCATGCGATTGTTATAGTGAGATTCGATGAGGAGACCTACTCAAAAATAGGAGTAGGTGTAATGATGAAAGCATGAGTAAAATGATCATTTCATATAATCATACATTCTATAAAATTCTCAATTTTAATAACTTCTTTTATATGTATATATATATATGTATATATATATGTATATATGTATATGTATATATGTATATATGTATATATGTATATGTATATATGTATATATGTATATGTATATATGTATATGTATATATATATATATATGTATATATATACACGAACGTACGTACGTAAATACATCTACAACGCGGTGCGGCGGTTCCGTCTACCATTTCCTCCGAAACCCCACACAACGGCCGACCCCACGGCCACAGAGGCGCAAACAAGTCTCTTCAATTCCATATCTCCACCACCCGATACGTCAAACCCTTCTGCGTCCTCCTCCTCTAGTTGAGGAATCTTATAAGCTGTTCTCTTTTGATCACCACTTGCTTTCCTCGATCGTTCGCCTCCGGCGGTTGGACCTTTGGGGAGGGGGAAGGGGGGATTCTTAACCACCCCTTGATCCGTCTATATTTTCCTTCGGACCTTGGGTGTTCGTCGCGATTGCGATGGCTGCTCCACCTGCAAGGGCTCGGGTCGACTACGATTACCTCATCAAACTTCTCCTGATCGGCGACAGCGGTAACGGTTTCCGTTCCCCTCTCGTTCCAATGGATTCAGTGGCTTGCGTGTATGTTTCCTTTGATTTGCTTAAGTTTCGGGTCTTCCCTTCCCCTGTTTGGGTGAGATCTTTGTGCGTTCTTGATTCAAGGAGTATATGGCTCGATCAGTCAATGTGGTTGGGATGGATCAGCATAAAAGCATAGATTTTCTTGGGCTCTGTCTATGGGGGGATCACAGTTCGGGTGTTGGTTTGAGATAGGGAATCCGTTTGGGTTTGTCGAGTAAGATATGGGAGCTCGATCTCGTTGGATCTTACACTTCTGATTAACATATTGGATTTCTTTAGGCATGGTATCCAAAGTCGATCATTCGATGGTGCTTCATGCTAGATTCCAATGCTCTTTCTTTGCTCCCAATATTACTTGTAAACGAACAATCCAATTATTTATTTTCTTTTTCTCTGGGAGAACGCTTCGACATCAAGGTTGTTGTCTAGGCAGCGCATTCTTTTCTTCTATTCTATTGAGTATAAGATTAATCTGTTAGGAAAGGCTTAAATGTTTTCTTTTTGCATTTTCATGTTACGGATTGAGTGTTGTGCATGGTCTAGTCAGCTCATTTGGAGTATTTTTTATTCCCTCAGTTAAATTTTAGCTGTGCATACTGTGTATGTTGTCCTTCTCGATCAGAATTTATCAGGTTCTTAAATCTTCTTGATTAGATAAATCTTTCGGATGAGATTTCATTGTTTGGTTGGTTGGGATATTATGAATATGCAAGTTATAGGACTTAGTTGGGAACCTGGTTACACATGAATGATGCTGGAGAGATGTGATCATAATCTTTAGAAGTTTTTATTTGATTAAGGAAACTTGATAGATACTCTAACTTGAGGGCAGAAATTTGATCCGAAATGGTAAATTTTGTATGGATGTGTTAAATTTAGTAAAAATGAGAGTAACCATGGCAAGTTTATTTTGCTAAATGAGTTTTATGTTGTTCTTTTATTAGCTTCGTTTATGGCTCCGAAGTGGATGTTCTGGGCTCTAGTTAAGCTGGTATGACTCATGTTGGTTCAATTTAAGATACATAAAGTAGAAGTCACTTTCTTATCTATTTCTTTCCTTTCTTTTTCTTAACTTTATTCTAAAAGTTTGAATCATAATTTAGATTTTTAGCTGTCCAGAAGTTTGTAATTTCTTTTAGTTTACATTTTCCTGGTATTTGTTTCAAGGTCATTTGATCTCTAACCCAGATTCATAAGAAATTTGTATGATTTTATCGAAGGTCTAGCCTAGCTGGTAAAGGCTTTGATAGCTTATCATAAGGTCTTGGGCTTGAATCCTACCTTCGTCATTTACCCTTTGTGAAAAAAATATATATAATCCTTCTATCCTTGGCTTGGTAAGAAAAGATCCTTTTGTATTCATCTTTGTTTTTTCTCTTCTTTGGTTTGAGTAGTTTCTTGTCATAAAATTGTTTGTTCTTGAGCCAAGATCTATCATCATCCTCCATAAAGAATTGAGCTCTAACTTGTTTGGACTTTCTAAACTTGGTTTACAAGTGATCACAGTGATGGAGTAATGTAGATTTCAGTTTATATCTTTGCACTGTATCTAAATCCATTAAGAAAGTCATTGTATCTATCCTTGCTCTGAATGCTCCATTGTTTATAGATAAGAAATTTGAACATTTTAGTCAAATTTTCCTTACATGATGATGCCTCTTTTGAATCTATATGAGGGTTCATTGTATTGATGAGCCTTTTTCTGCAGGTGTTGGGAAGAGTTGTCTCCTTTTGCGTTTCTCTGATGGCTCGTTTACGACAAGTTTCATTACTACTATTGGGTGCGTTATGTTTCAGGCACTGCTAGATTCATTATTCTTTTCGCCTTCCGACTTATGATTGTTTTGTTGCTGCCTAATATCCATAATATTCCAGTTCTGATTGCAATTTGCTGGTGTTTACACAGTATTGATTTTAAGATAAGAACTATTGAGCTGGATGGCAAGCGAATTAAACTTCAAATTTGGGATACTGCTGGTCAGGAGCGCTTTCGAACTATAACAACCGGTAGTTCTTTCTCCCTCCTGAAGTTGGTCTGTTACTAGGTGCATCTCTTACATATTATAGTTTTCCAAATGTTTTCTGGATCAACTTCTTCTAATTTTGTTCCCTTGCAGCTTACTATAGAGGTGCCATGGGAATTTTGCTTGTTTATGATGTCACTGACGAGTCGTCCTTTAACAGTAATCACCTTTTGTGCTTGTTATTTCCGTAGCATAGTTTCGGTGTAATTTTCTTTCTGATTCCGTTAGTGCATGGTTTTCGCAATGGACAGACATAAGGAATTGGATCTGCAACATTGAACAACATGCTTCTGATAATGTCAACAAGATTCTTGTTGGTAACAAGGCTGACATGGATGAAAGCAAACGGGTTTGTGTTCTCCTAGTCCATTTCAGCTTGTTGGCTTACGACTCATCTTTTCCTGTTCATACATGCACACAAGATTCTGCCAAAGAGGATGTTTAAACTGTGATTCACAGGCTGTGCCGACCGCAAAGGGACAAGCACTGGCTGATGAATATGGAATCAAGTTTTTTGAAACAGTAAGCAGTAATATGTTATGCATTCATTTTCTACTTTTATGCTCTCATGGTAGTTTATGGTAAATTTTGCATGCTGCAGAGTGCAAAGACAAACCTAAATGTGGAGCAGGTCTTTTTTTCGATAGCTAGAGACATCAAGCAAAGACTTGCAGAAACTGATACCAAAGCTGAGGTAGAAAGTTTATCGAATAACAAATCACTCCGAGTATGGAAGCTTAATCAGTTGGTTTGAGTGCAGGATCGGACGATCAAGATTAACAAACCGGACCAGGCAGCTGCCGAGGGTACCGCAGCAGCGAAATCAGCATGCTGTGGGTCTTGAGAAAGCGATCGGAGAGGTGGTGGATGGATTGGATGTATTATCTGGGAACTAATTTGCTTATGGTCCTTCACTGATGCTACGAATATAATGAACATATGGTGGGTGATTGTAATTTTAATCCTCCCATGTGTTTTTCATAAGTTGGTTCTTAGACTGGCGAAGTAATCTGACATTTATTTCCTTTTGGGATTGGAACTCCTTACATTGCATGTCATATGTTCTTATGACGACAGTACTTTGGGTTCTACCAGAACGGGGGATGTAATTATATTGTTCGTCTTTGGCAGTTCATACATTCTACTAGTGTTGTTGTGTGAATATTGGGATCTTAGTTTCTTGTTGGACCAAACAAAAATTATTTGCAGCAGGGCAGCATGATAGATCCTATACATACACAGTACGGAAAATGGAACTAAAACTAAAAATTCTAGAATACATCAGTGTGAGCGATCAACCATGGGAATATTGTCTACGATCTCCAACCTTGGTACAAGCTCGAGATCGTTACACAATGGCGGTAAGTTCAAGTCCAAAGGCATCCCTCTCCCGTCGCCCGTGGCCCTGTGCCATCTCATATGCCCTCCTAAGGCCTGTCCGACGGCGAACTCGAGGCCGCAGATGGAGCACTCGTGGAGCTTCGGCTTCCCAGCAGCACCGCCTTGCGGTCGGCCATGGTCATTGCCAGCCGCCCTCAGCTTCTTGTGGCTTGCTCGGTGGCCTCCGAGCGCTTGGAAGGAAGGGAACCGCCGGCTGCATGTTTTGCACTCGAATACTCGTCCCGACGACTTCTCGCTCTCCCCTACGCCGCCTCCTCGAGACAGAAGCATTAGAATATTGACCATTCTAATCCTGTCCATCTCTTCTCCTCCTCCTCCAAATCTGTATCTTTTCATGTCTTAAGCTGAAGGGGAAGAACGAAACCTATACATGCATATAGGTTTGCTGAGTGGTGAATGATGAAGAGGCGACAGGTCTGAAACAAGCTGGATTGCGAAGGTAACCTGGTTGACACGTA
The DNA here is from genome assembly GCF_036884655.1 of Musa acuminata AAA Group. Taxonomy (NCBI): domain Eukaryota; kingdom Viridiplantae; phylum Streptophyta; class Magnoliopsida; order Zingiberales; family Musaceae; genus Musa; species Musa acuminata. The sequence continues at coordinate 43,907,608 of NC_088343.1, forward strand.
AATGATAGACAGTGGTGAGGAGAGATCGGTTGTCTTGTTGCAACACGAGGTCAATGCTCCTCTTCTAGAACTGAACGAGAAGTAAACGTTGCTCACGTTGACCTAAAAGGGCTTGACAGAAGCAAAGCACAGAAGAGTACGTGTGTGCATGCGTTGTTCCATCCCAATCTAGTTAGCTCATGCCAGAACTGACGAGAGCTTATTGTTGACGCTGTTTTACGTTTAGAATGGCCGACATGCTATTGAATACTGGTCATCATGATGATCTTCTTCATCATGAGCATGTGCAGATGGGATGAGTGACATGTTTACTTACATGAGAAAGAAGCTGAGGAAGGTTTGCCGGTTGGGAAAGTCCATGGCAATCTAGGTTGAGAAGGTTCCTCGAAGCTGTCCGCCATAGGTATCGCTCGGTCAACCAAAGAGCTGAGGATTGTCGATGGCTCTGGATGAAGTATGACAAGGAGAAAAGCAATTAACATCTTTCATATTCCGGTCAACTCAGCTTTTGTTGTAGATTGCAGACCAAGTGTGTGTGTGTCATTTTTTGTTGACTTCATTGAAGTCCAATTGACTTTGCATGCAGAAAAGTTGACTACAAGGAACAGACTGGTTGGGTTTCTGAAGACGAAGGGGAAGGAATCGGATTTGCATACCTTCACGCATACATGTGTTGATAGATAGTGGTCCGAATTTGGACAAGTCAAAGTTGTCTTGCATTGTTTGACAGCAAGGCTGTTGATGCCATCTAAAGATTGGAGATCGCAAAGCACTCAGATCAAAAGTTCGATGTGTTTGTGTGGAAGACTGTCTTCTTGGAAATGGAACTCAAGCAATGTCTTCACTTCCTACCACCAAATGTCCATGGAAAAGCAATAAGGTTGAAGTCAACAAACCAACAGCAGCAGTGAAACCGAATTCGCTGAGCAATTGTGTGGAAAAACTGATTGGACTGTCTCTTCAAGAAAGGAAAAATATTGGACTGTGATCTGTACACTGCCGATTGCCATTGATCTTATTATCGGCATTCCCTTCTGCCAAATCAACACCAGAACTCTAGCTCATTCCAGAAGTATCAGTTGAAAGAGGCAATCAAATCCAATGATCGAAAAATTATCCTGGTGCGACGTCTATCAATACCCAATTGTTGGGCATAAAGGAAAAAGAGAGAGAAAGCAGTTCAATGCTCATCTCAAGGTGGCAATCGACCAGACAGATATTGGCACTACTTATCTTGTAGCTCATTTCCGTAATTGTCTGCTATGTCACAGAATTGTTGCTTGTAACTCGCATCATGTTCATGGGACAAAGGCATCTCATCTCCTCTCACTTCATCTTCCAAGTCTATCACCATGTTGTGCAGCAAGCAGCAAACAAGAATTATGCTCGGCAGCCTATGCTTATCAGGTCTCCACATCTCCCCTGAATGATCTTCCACACGCTCAACCTTGCCAATGCTCTCTCCGCCACCACCCTGGTTGCAGAAAGTCTTTTGTAGAACTCAATTTGGTCGTATGAAAGATCCTTTCCTCAGTAGGGAGTGAAACGCCATGGAAGAAGGGAGTAGCTGCAGTCTCCAATTATCTAATCCCTCACTTCTGAACCTTCAGGAAGCTCCACCTTCTCTCCATTTAGCCTCATACCTTTCTCACACATCCTGAAGAAGCCTGAGCTGCATAAAACCATGAACCCAATCATGCTTCTGGGCCAGCCAGTGATTGTATCTAAGATGTTGGATACCTCTGTGCTCCGTCTCCTCTACAAACTGCCAAGTCACCTGGAAAATAGTTGAGTGGTTCATCCCAAATGATACTCCAATATTCAATAGTGACTCGCCAGAGCCTAATCTTCTCAGAGCAACAGCTACTTGATTTTCTACAGAAAGGATTTTGCCATCTGCGAAAGCAAATTTTGATGCTTTTGCTATCAAGTCATTCCTGACCAATGAGCATATGTAGTTGAAGGTCTTCCTTGACATCTTAAAAACCGACTCAAACTTTCTAGGTTCTTGGGATAATGATAAGTGTCCTGGAAGCATTACCATTGTGTGTCTGAAAAATGGTCGGAGATTATCACATGGTCTTCATATAATAGCAAACTAAAACTGCTCACTATAAATTCATCGCTTCATGCAAGTCAATGCATAATGCTGAGAACAAGCAATATCATGAGAGTTACATGGTATAGCCAAAAACAAGATAGAAGCCATGTTAGTCAATAGGTAGAATGCTGATGTACAAAATCTATGAGTACCTTAATGATAAAGAAGGCACTCTCATTTTACTACTCCACATAAGTCCAAATTAATGCGTCCATACAAGACCCTATCATTAGGAAGCAGATATGGTTTGCTTCCAATGAAACTCATACAAAACTTGCTAAAGAAAGTTAGGTTCACTTGTTTTTTCACCTAGGAAAGTCTATTGTTGCTGAGCTACTAAACCCATCATCATTTCATCAATTCAACAAGTTATAAAAGATGCTCTCATCCAATACAAAATTATAATTCTTTGATTTGTGTTTGTCACACAACCAGGTTGTCTGTTGCATAGTCATAGACACAAAGTTTCATGTCAAGACAAAGTATAAGGAACAAAACTTCCGCTTTTTAGTCTTTATATTTCATTTTGAAAAGGAACGGTTCTTGGTAAATTAATTTTAACTACAATTTTGGGCCACTCTTCATAAAGACTGCTGAAGAAAGTCCCAATGAAGAAGATAGGCTAAGAGGATAATCCACATTCAAACTTGGGCTGTGCCAAACAATATAAACAGAACATGATTACATTTTGTTTTAGTATTAATAAGATAGATTATTTATTAATGTCAAATGAGGTCTATTGTTACATCAGAAGTATCACAACATCACAGAAGCAAAGTAACTGAAACATAAAGCATGCAAGAAATATTATGTCAAGTCCATAAGACAAATATCTGTATATTTCACTTGATATACAAATTATGACAAGTTGGCTAATAGCCAATACCGAAACATATGATTCCATGAGGAGCATATAACTTTTAAAGCTAATGACACAAATTGCTAGTGTCAAGTAATCATAATCAGCGGTCTTGTAGCCTAATTTAGAAAAATGATAAAAGCGGTACTTAAGTTTAATACCTTATGTTCGATGTGAAACATGAATCAGTATATTGTTCCTTTTTGCTACTTGAGCAGCTCTGCAACATAAAACCCCTCTATGTTGAAACCGACATTTGCAAGATAACATCAACAATTTGGTTGTTTACATCTGCATAACTATCTATCATCTATTAGCATAGCCTCTTTAGAATTGCATATCTAGCAAGGCTTACCTTCTGTAGTTTCTGACTTGCGTTCCATCAGGATGAGCAATGTATACATGCATTATATCCAAAGAGAAAAAGAACAGTTGTGTCAATTGGGTGGGAAAGACTTTATCGAAAAAGATTATCAAGAACAGGTCTTTGGTATCATCTCTGAGGTGCAAACCTCAAAAGTTTCATATTTTAGAAATGATTAATCTATTTGGAAGGTAAATTGAGCCTCTAATAGGATCTTGTGAAAGATCCTTTGGTAAAAAGAAGAAAGGTAAAAACCCCAACTTGGCAATGAGATTTCTGCCAAGAATTTGAAAATTTTATCAGTAAGAGAATCATCCGAATGCAATCTCAAAGCGTAATGGACCAGATTAATCTGAAATGTCATGAAAGTTTGCTCAAGGAAAGAAAAGCTTCAGATGGTAAAATGTGATAGCTAGACTTGATGCTAAAATAGATATTTCTAATACATAACAATCTCGATAAATACGATAAATTAGTCAATCGATTTCTCGAAAAGCTTGTTCCTTTAGAAAGGGAACCGGAGCCCAGTAACAGGACATGGAAATCAGAAACCATATCTTCTTCCCCATTACATGTAATACAATTCTTTGAAATACTAGCAATATGGCAGTAACCACTAATTGGCACATTATCGATGACAACTTTGAAATACCAGATAGATGTTAGCAACTACTAGGTTTTGCCACGATGATAATGATGCATAAACAGTACCTAAAAGAGCATCAAGATTTCGATTCGGGCACATATCCATTACCAAAATCACTCAGGAATCCCAATCTAACAAGCGAAAGAACATGAGACCCATCGAAAATAATCTGACTCCTACAAGAAAAGAAGTCGCAAATCGGAGATCAATGTTTCCATGGAATAAGCAAGATCAAGCGGAGTCATCTCACCAGTCACCACCTACCCGCGCCACAGCCGCCTTCCTCCTCTTCTTTGACCCTCTGACAGGGCTCATGATCACAACCCCATCACCAAGAACTGGATTTGGCAAAAGGGATGAACAGAAAAGGAGGGACGGAGGCAGAAAGAAAGAGACAGAGGTCGCCAGGAGAGGTGGCATGACGCACGTGACGCTTAAATGTCTGTGTCCGAGAGACCAACACGACGTCTCGCTTTCGCGCCCTGTTTCGTGTTTAGAGGTCACAGCGGCCAACTACAGTATCCTCCTACGGCCCACGGCCCACGGCCCACAGACCAATTAAGGATGCTCTCTCTCTCTCTCTCTCTCTCTCTCTCTCTCTCTCTTCCCGACTCTTCGTAGACGAGCAGTACAAGCTGATTGCAAAGGTTAGACTTAGAATATGAGGTGTGATGTTCCAAATGGAAGATTTTGACCGTTCTCATTCTTCCATATTCAATCTCCAAGGAACGAAAACGGTGGTGTTTCTTTATTCGCATCGAGTCTATCACGCAAAGTGGTTCAAATCTCATGACGCAGGAAGCTTCAAACGCGTACACAAACGGGGTTCTTGTTTCAGTGGACCCCAATGGGTCAACGAATCACAACCACATGTTCACGAACCCAGGGATACCCGATTAGGACAGCGAGGTCATTCAGGAGTGACGTGGTCTGGGACCCATCGCACGGGACCCCACTTTCAAAAGGTGGCGAATGCCCCTTGAAAGCGGTCGGCGGACGCTGTCGCTCGTGTTGCTTCGCAGCGAAGGAGGACGAGTCAAAGCAGCGAATCCGTAAACCGCGTAAACTGTAAGTAACCCTTCTTCCGCCCATGCCGAGCCACAGACTCACGTACAGTTCACTGCAAATTAAGCATGAAACAGAGGGAACCTTCGCAGCTGCAGCGATCTGAAACCCAGACCTCCTCAAACGCACGCTTTGCTTATCCATAGCGTGTTGGAAGCGTAAGCAGTCGCGACATTTGACGTGAATGCGCGCACGGTAAGCGATCGCAGAATCTGCACGTATAAATCAACAGCGCGGAGCCTCTCGACCAGTGCAACAATTCGTATCTCGGAAAGAGTTCAAGGCATCGAGCCGCTGGATGAAGCGTTCAAGAGAAGCAGAAGAAGAAGAAGAACAAGCAGCAGGCGCGGAGCTGTTGCTGTTGCTGTCGCTCTCCTGCGGGGATAAGCCTGCGACGGTTCGCAAGAAGGTCAGAGCGGCGGAGGGCGTGTTCGAGTGCAAGATTTGCAGCCGCCAGTTCCCGACGTTCCAGGCTCTCGGCGGCCACCGGACCAGCCACAACCGCCCGAGGGTCGATCGTTCCACGTCGAGACGCAGCGTGCACCGGTGCTCCATCTGTGGCGTGGAGTTCGCGATGGGGCAAGCTCTGGGCGGCCACATGCGCCGACATAAGCCCATGGCCGAGGACTCGAAGAAGCGGAGTGATCCGAAGAAGATGGACTTGACAATGGCTGATCCAGAGTTCGGTGATCTGCATCGAGTCCGCAAGACTGGTTCTCACTGTCAGCTGCTTCAGCTGTTCGTATAGAATACGCAAATTCTATATGTATAGGGTTTCATCGTGAGATATTATTCTATTCTTTCGTATTTTCCTATAATAAATGGAGTAGATGATCATATACTCCGTCTGAGGCTACAAATTGGTTCATATGGAATTTAGTGAGTTTGGCTTTCATAGATCTTACGATTCAAGAAATAGCATGCTTCAACAACAAATAAAATAAAATAAAATAACTAAAAATTCGATGCAAAACAATTAACGAGTAATCCTACTATTTGTTTTTACACTCTCTCATGGAAAAATTTACACTTTTCTCTCACTCTCTTTAAAAATCGCCTCTCTAAATAACATAAAATATATCTCACATTTGACTCTATTCCATAAAAAAAAACTTTTAGATAAAATGAGAACTAAATCCTAATTTTTAGGATTTTTTTTCCTTTTCATACAAAAATTCTTTCGTCAATTCTAATAATTTGTCTAATATAAAAAGATGCAAAAACGATCTCGATATTTCATCACGGATCAATAACAAATAAAAAATATACTAGAAAGTTGATAGAAAAATTAACAACAAATTATCCTATTCAAGCATGACTTTATATATATATATATATATATATATATATATATATATATATATATATATATATATATATATATATATATGTATGCACTCACATATAAAGTTCAAAAAATTCATGCATTTCTCTCACCCTCTGTGGAAACTTAGAAAACACTTCTATAAATATCCAGAAATATAGAAATATCTAAAATATTTCTCATATTTGGTTCTACTCTACCAAAACCTTAGAGATAAAATAATATATTTATAAAAAAAATAAATCCTAATTTTTATATATATTTTTTTTCCATGAGGACTCGTTTTCATGCTAAAATTCCTTCGTTAATTCTAATAATTCTAATAATTTCTATACATCATAATTTGATGTGTGGTTGATGGAATATTATATGTAGCTGATCCATGGATATAAAGCGAAGAGAACGCACTGAAACCAGCAAACCAATGGCAAGAAATGGTCCGAGAATTCTCTGTCATGGCTGTCTTCTCATCCGCTTCTATCCGCCTAAAATAGAAGGCCATTCCGAACCATGCAAAACATAGACACTGCAATTGTATATATACCTCCTCGTCTCTCTTCCTCCTCATTCCAACAATCTCATCGCACCCAAAACTCATCATATCCAGTCCGGAGACCGAGAAGACCACAATGGCCACAGCAAAGGCGAGCTGCATTGTGATCCTGCTGGGTCTGCTGCTTCTGACGGTGTCACCGGCGGCCGCTGACACCATCTTACCAGTGGTGACTTCGAATGATATGTCGCCTGCGCCGGCAGCGAGTGAACCGGCCTCCTCTGAGAAATGCCATGCCCACTGCATCACAAACAACTACTGGAGAGTCGTCTGCAACCTCAAGTGCTACCACAGCATCACTGCGAAGGCCCGCTAAGGAAGTATGCGAGGTATAGAAGAGCTCTATCTCTGTAACCTTTGCCATTTACGTTGCTTAAGATTGGTTGTTGATGTTTGATTGTTTTGCATGAACTGATGGCTCGAAGAATCCATGAAAGAGCTCCTTTGAGATGGGGAAGAGAAGAAGGGTGTTCTTGCTAGCTATGATACGACAACAAATAAGAATCCGTGTGAGCTCTTTTGGCCAAGGCGTTTAAGATACATTTGAAGTGTCTTGACAGATTCATGGATGTAATTCGTATATATATATTTCCTATTTTCCCTGACATTTGATGGATTTCAAAGGGTTGCCTTCGTTTTTCTGTTCTGAAGTTAATAATTATTTTAAAATATTTAATCTCAAGTTAATAATAATACATCCATCAAACTGAAGGTTGTATGAAGTTTTGCTTGATGTGTTCCTCCAAATAGTATTTGGATGGATAGTTGTTGATCCAGCAGACATGAAAATGGAGTTGGAAGCACATTCACGACAACAACTACTAAGTTGCAGAAAGCCAATGATGAAAGCAACAAAAACTACAAAGTCATTATGAAAAGCTTAGACTTTAATAATCATACAACAGTTGATCATTAAAGGCATTACCAAATAATCCTGGGGATAAAGTCCACAGACCAAGCTGTTGATGCTGAACTGGCATCCATGTCATACTCAAACTAAAATCAACAGACCAGAAGACCGGATCCGAAAGACCGAAAGGAAGAAAACCTGGTGGCATATGGTACCTTGGCTCAAAACATCACCTGACAAGAGGGCTTTTACCGGCCCAAACTGAAAACAAACTGGAAACTCCAAGCAAATCTGACGGCCTTCGGCAAACCTAGAAACGTGCTGGCAGAGCAGGCAACAAAAAGCACCACATATGGAAGATCAGAAGCATTTCCGATGGACGATCGCCGGGCCAGACTCCTCGTACTCTCCCTTCGAAATCCACATCTGCATATTTGAAGCATGACGAGTCATGCGTCTGTGCAAAACATTAATGACACCAGAGCAGAACTAGGACATACCTGCTGGAAAGTGCTAAGGGAGGCAAGGATGGATCCTCCAATCCACACACTGTATTTTCGCTCGGGCGGGGCAACAACCTTAATCTTCATGCTGCTTGGGGCAAGAGCAGTGATTTCCTTGCTCATACGATCAGCGATACCAGGGAACATGGTTGATCCACCACTGAGCACGATGTTCCCATACAAATCTTTCCTGATATCGACATCACATTTCATTATGGAGTTATATGTGGTCTCATGAATTCCAGCAGCTTCCATGCCGATTAGTGATGGTTGGAAGAGGACCTCCGGGCACCTGAATCTCTCGGCACCAATAGTAATGACCTGCCCATCTGGAAGTTCGTAGCTCTTCTCCACAGTTGAACTAGTCTTGGCAGTCTCCAACTCCTGCTCATAATCAAGGGCAACGTAAGCAAGCTTCTCCTTTATATCCCTTACGATTTCCCGTTCTGCGGTCGTAGTGAATGAATAGCCTCTCTCAGTGAGGATCTTCATGAGGGAATCTGTGAGATCGCGGCCAGCAAGATCTAGACGGAGAATGGCATGAGGTAGTGCATATCCTTCATAAATCGGAACAGTGTGGCTGACACCATCACCAGAGTCAAGCACAATACCTGCCAATAAATAGCCGAATTAGACACAAATATTTATATTTTCCCACTAATGCTGTCAGACTGGTACAAACCCGTGGTACGGCCACTCGCATAGAGGGAAAGGACTGCCTGAATTGCAACATACATGGCCGGCACATTGAATGATTCAAACATGATTTGAGTCATTTTCTCTCTGTTTGCTTTGGGATTAAGAGGAGCTTCAGTTAGAAGTATCGGGTGCTCCTCAGGAGCTACACGGAGCTCATTGTAGAAGGTATGATGCCATATCTTTTCCATGTCATCCCAGTTGCTAACAATTCCATGCTCGATTGGATACTTCAATGTGAGGATACCTCGTTTAGACTGGGCCTCGTCACCAACATAAGCATCTTTTTGGCCCATTCCAACCATAACACCAGTGTGGCGAGGTCTGCCAACAATGCTAGGGAACACTGCCCTAGGTGCATCGTCACCCGCAAATCCTGCCTGTTTGATGAAGGCAAGAGAAGCATGAGATAATCTGGAGTAAAGGTCAAGAAGTGAATAGCAAAACTAAAAAAAAAAAAAAAAAAAATTGCTAACAGCAAACTGACCAACCTTGACCATTCCAGTTCCGTTGTCACAAACAAGAGGTTGAATATCCTCACCATCAGCCATTTTTTATAAACCTGGAAAATTAATGTTCATAAGAATATCAACAATTTAACCGTTAAATAGTTTCCAGCTCAAATGCTAACACATGCTTTCGTATAGGGCAAATGAACCAAAATTGGGAAAATTTTCAACTCTAACATTTTTATCGTGCAGACTGTTTCAATTATAATTAATACAAGAAAAATAGTTAAACACAAAAAACATATTGCAGATATATTTTCTTCTTGAATAAATAATGATGCTAAAGAGTACATAGTGCTACTGCTCTCATTATCAACTGATACACCCTTACCAAAGCTGAGTTGATGACTAAAACATGACTTAAATTGTCCTTGCCGGAGAAAAAAAGAAATTGCCTTAGCCATACATCGACGAGGAGGAGTTGGGAAGGCGCAAATGTGAGTTAGAAGAACCAGTAAAGTTGTAGAATCTGTTAGCTCTTAACTGAAAGGTATAACCTTTCAGAAAGAGCGGATTAAATTGTGTATTTCTCTTAAAAGAGCCACTATAACATGAAATCCATCATCTCCCTTGTGTCGAAAGATCAAATAATCTCACACGTAGCACAGACAGTTTTATATCATCTCCCCTAAAAAGAATCAAGATAGCCTTGTAGAAGACTAGAGAACATAAGATCGGAAATCAATATAACCAAATGACACTTTACTTTGTTGACAACGTCTTGTTCTTATTTTGATTCTCCAATTGTGTTGCAATCAAATATTGGCAAGAAATATAGCTCTCTCAACACTTAATTTGCTAATCGGGCTAGTTAACAGAAACAAAATGGGGATAAAGAAGCAGAGTAAGCAGGAAAAAAAAGGGGGTGGGTCAAAAAAACAAAATAAGCAACCACAAAAACAACACAAAAAAGAATCGAAATAAGACTTACAGCTCTATGATATACTAGCCAGGTAATAAAGTTCTGTTTCCCGACAAGTGGATGCAATATAAAGGTCAGATCTAACTATGGTTTATTGGAAAAGGCAGATGAATCGAAAAGTCATTAAAAAACACAGATCTTTGCATAATCATCTGAATCAAAAACCGACACGGATAAAGTAGATCCACTCAAAAGGAATAAACAACTCATGAACATCCCATTTGTAGATTCGATCACTCCCCGATCCTGCTCAAATTAAACCCAAAAATCCATCTTTTGGAAGGAAAACAGCATCTTTCATGGAAACACAAGTTAGGCCGCCAGGAATGCACCGATCGGGGTCGAAATCGTCGGATCCGGACCATCAACCAGTGAATCATCAAAAATCGGAAACCAATCGACGGAGGAAACAACAGATCTATGAGAGCGGGGGGTCTAACCTTTGTCGACGAAGGCGAATAAGGGAGGAGAGGAAGGATCGGACAAGGGGAGTCAAAGGGAGACGCCTGAGACCCCAAGAAACGGCAGAGAAGACAGGAGCGATTTGTCTCCTTTATAACGAGCGAGTTTCTGAATGCCAGTCCGAGTCGGACCGGGTTAAAGTAGCTGCTGGGCTTACTCGGCCCATTAAGCGATCACAAGTCAAACAATTTAGGCGCGAGCTAAGTGGGGGAGTGTCGCATGCATCACCACTACACTTGACCCCTTAAGATCCTCCTTTTGGCTCCTCAAATCAATAAAGCTTAGTTTCAACTCCTTTTCACTTTAATTCGAAAAGTTATGCATGGGTGAACACTATATGTAAGACTAGTAATACGTATGATTTGATGTTTTAAGTATAAGATCTATATCGATGTATCGATACACGATATATTAATATGATAAATTAAATTATTTTGACCTAATCTAAATCTCAAATCTTGAAAATACAAGGAGTCTGTCTGTCTACTTAAGAGGATGAGAATGATAGCCTTTATGCTTCTTCCAAAAAGAAAATATTACTGTTAGGAATAAAAACTTTTAAGTTAACTAAAGGTTGAGGTCAATACGAAAAAAATAACCTCACTCATTCGAAGAAGTTTTCTTTTTTAGACTAATTATTGATTATCTCTTGTATTTATACCTTATTAGTATAGTGATCTTTATATTTTAAAAATGTATATTAAGATCCTTATAGTTCTGAAAATAAAATAAATAATCTCGTTTGCCCTGACACCAAATGTTAGATCGATATAAAAGTGATTGACAAAAAGATAGTTTTAATATCACTTCTGTTTTTAATAATATTATCGGTAAACAAATAATTTTAATATCTCACATGCTAAAAATAAAAAATATATATATTTTTAAATTTTTTTCATCACCTTTGAGTTGATTTAGGACATAATGTCATATGTTGTGTTTTTACAACTGAAGAACAAATAAAATTATTTGTTTCACTTTAAATCATAATGTAAATTTTTTAAGTACAAGAATCATAATACTAATAAGATCCAAGTATAAAAGGTAATATATAATTAATTTTTTTATTCTTTCAATCAAACAATAAAATATTTATTTTATCAAATAATAAAATGTTGATGTCGACATGTGACATGTTGAATAATACATATGGTTTCACTTCTCATATTCTTCAAAGCCTTTTTGTCTTGGATCTCATGTTGCACACAGATACGAAAAGTATGTTTGTAAAGGTGACTGCCATCCGTTTAGCTTCTAAAAAGTTTGGCATAGATTAAACTCGGATGATTCTTGAGATGCTCGATCGGACAAACTCCCTCAAGAGGTGAATCATAACCAAACCATAGTTTTGGAAGAGTAGCAAACACAAACAGCTAATTGCATGGTGTTTAGGACACAAGACTAAGATCAGCATGAGCTGCATACTTTTCACCTTCAACAGCTTCGAAAATGTACCACAACAGCTTCTTTCGACACAGACAACAGGTAGATGTAGCAGTTGAAGAGGACACTGTCGCCACACAGGACTCACAAGTGTACAGTTCCAGATATAAATGTGATCACAGTATTCTTGTCAACAAACTTCAAGCATTAACTTTGGGCTCCCATCCTGCAATCATGTATTCCTTAGCAGCGCTGGTCTTTATGAATGAATCTTTGCTGAATAGTACCTGCAGAAAGCAAATGATCCACAACGTAAGAAGCTTCAGTACATGTATAGATGGAGACTTGTGCTTGAGGATGAAGGATAAGTATGTCATGAAGAAAATTGTGTCGGGCATCCAAATATCATCACAACAGTGTAGACATCACAAGTCATCGAATGATTCTCTAGTTATAAAAGTATAACAGTCAGATTGATAAATCCACGATGTTTCATCAGCTAGTTTAATTGATTGTCGATTGCAGCTTATGTAAAATAACACACGATGCTCGTCGGTCATGGAATTTCTAAGCCCCTGACATGGTATTGCTAAAATCAAATTTAGGCAAGATAGAGGAACTCACCTTCATGTAATTCTGAACACAAGTTAAATTCTCTGGGACACTCCAGCCTTTGAAATGAGCAAGAGTGACCTCAAGATGAAACAACTTTGGTGCCAGACTTAAATCAACAGCAGAAATTTTTTCTCCATTGACAAATGGGCCCTGCAAAAATCAACGGATTAGGAATAGTTCAAACAATAAATGATTTTGGTCTACTGGTTAGTGAAATATAACAAAGAGTTATATTCATGTAACTCTTGAGAGACCAATTATTCAGATGACATATAACTTGATCTTTCGGTTAGTAGTGCAAATTTGGAATGTTTTTTTTTCAAACAGTAACCACAAGAAAATTGCTGTTTTATCAGTTCACTTGGTCACAGCAATAAGCCAACCCCCCGTAATCCACCATGAGTAAGCGGTGGCTGTGTTGTTTCATATACCACTCTAGTCATCAAGGAAGACAAATGTTAGTTAAAAAAGCATGTGATTCTTTTACATACATGATCCTTTAGATGTTCTTCCAGTGCATGAAACTCATCCAGCAGGGCCTGCTCGGAACCATCAGTGGGATCTTTACTCTTCAAGAACTTGACAAAAGAAGATAATATTTTTGATCCCCTGAAATGCCAATAGTATATGTTAAAAAGAGCAAACAAATGTTCCTTTATGATAGCACTTCAAAGTCAGTGAACGGCAAAATTTTGTTTTGGCTACACATTGAAGTATTTTCTCTTGCATGGGTTGGTGAAGAAACATACTCAATGTTATTCATTTTCACAAACTTATCAGTCAAGTCCACAGTAGGTAAACAAAGATTAGGTTGTCAACTGTCACAATGTTTAGGTACTATATATAACAATGCTTTCAAGATTTATTATCTTCTACTTATAATCTTTCAAAATATCCATGTACAAAATGTTTATGCTATATTACATGCTGTCTCAGTTATTGCTCTTTCAGGTAATAACTTAAGAACAATCAGGACTACAATATGCCAAAGAAATCACAATTCTTACTCCACCTGGAGCCATACATAAAAAATTCTTTATGAATTCCACTTTTTGACCAAGTCAAGTATAGATTGATAGTCAATTGCCCATGTCAGTTGATAGTTAATCTGTGATTAAGCTGCAACTGACATGAACATTGTAGGCACGGAAAACCGTGCTCAAACAAAGACAACGAAGAATCCTATAGAAAATGAAGGAAGAACAGATGCAAATCAGAAGCCTTACACAGTGGCATATTCTGCCGGAGTCACCAGAGAAGGATTCGGGTATTTCTCCTCAATGATCGCCGTGATAACATCAGAATCCGGAACCCATTTGCCGTCGCCAAAATCGATTACCGGCACCTTCCCCTCGGGATTAATCTCCAGGAACCTGAATCCCCAACTCAAAAGTCCTCAACTTTAGGCCAAAACCCTAATCAAGAACTCAAGGATCATCTAAAAATGGATCCTTCCTTACCACTGCGGCTTCTCACTGAGGTCGACCAGCTTCAACTCGTAGGGAACGTTCTTCTCCTCCAAGGTAAGAAGAACCCTTTGGCAAAAGGGACCTTTTTGTACGATTTAAACGCGATTCAGACGAACCTAACAGGAGACGGGAGAGCAAACAAGAACAGATGAAACGCGAAAAAAAGGAGAGTTTTCGGGATCATACAGTCGCCCGGGACATCGGGGGCGCCGGCGGCGGCTTTGACGCAGACCTTAACGGGTTCCGGAGAAGCAACGTCAGCCATTAGCGAAGGGAAACGGGGACCGGTCTCTGCTTTCCTCGACCGACTTAGCGTGGGACTCGGAAAGGGGGAGAGACACTTATAGGCGAAGATGGCCCTGAAACATGGGCTAGATCAGGGTCTGTTGTTCCTGCAGAACTCCCTACCAGGAAAAGTTGGTCCTTCATGTTCAGGTGACAGTGAAATATTTCATGATATCTTCTCTGAGACCATCCTTCATCGAACACCTTGGTTTGGAAGGATCATCAATAGCGTCATCATGCCTTCAGCCGACCTGCAGTTGGGTGGAAGAGGACGGTGAGCTGACCATAAGCTGAAACCATGGTTAGTATTCAAAGATGGACTGGTCCCAATATGCATGACCAACATGTCAGCTTAAGAAATCGTAGCTCCATGACCTCCGAAGAAAAGACTGCAGAAAGGTACCTTCTTTATTAAAGAAGAATGAGGGGACCAACTGGGTGACGCCTTTATGCCCAGAGAATATGCTTCTTTGGAAGATGATGTGCATGCCATCGGAACAAAATTTGGCTCAATCTTGTGCCAAAATGGACCTCTTAGCTTTTTGTCAGGGCCATAAAAAAATTGTGTCTGCAACAAAACAATTCTAAATCTTAGCAATCTCTAAACAAAGCCATCATCCAAATAACAAATAATTTTTCTAAATTCTCAACAGCAATTTCTACGATTATTTTTCTGGGAAAAGAATTCTACCAATATTTACATCTAGTGCTAGCATTCTCAAGAGAAATAATCATAACAAGTTATAATCTCCCAAGTATTTGCCATCGACATCATAAATCTTTTCGATAAACTCTATTTGGGTCAATAAATCTATGGTGGATGTACAATATGATGTTTGCTTATAAATGTTACCATCTAACATTAAAAGAAGAAGGTACTCAAAAAAGGAATTTTAGCGCACCGACAGGTAGCTAGCTGTATATCCAAACCACAGGTCTGCACAAACAAGAAACACAAGTTACAAACCCATGATGCACAAAATAATGGCCTTTCATGTATGCATTATGATCGGATCAAGACGAAGGAGAACAGGAGCATGAGACAATACCCAAGCTGGTCACCTTAAATACCCAAATCATCATCTGGGTCGGGTTGCTCATCGATATAATGTATTTCATCCTTTCCAGAACACTAATCTGATTGTCTGAATCATGTAGCACATGGAAACCCTTTTGGGATCACCACCCATCGTAAATATGTATCATCATTAAAATTTATAAAAAATCATATGCTTAGTTAAATTTAGAATATTATAATATCTTTATTTATAGTTTTTATTTAAGTCTTTTTACATCCTTATCTATCTCTTCTCGTACCATTAACATTAGTTATTTCAATTATTTTAACTATCATCTTTCTCCTAAGCATATGTTTATACTATCTTAAATGAATCTCTCTTATCTTATCTTCTATTGAAGTGTTACATGATAATTCATGAATAAAAAAATATTATTATTTTTATCTTTCCTAACAACTCAACACATTCATAAAGCATTACTGGTTTAATAAATGCCTTATAAAATTTTCAATCTCAAATGTATCCAATAATCACATAAGACTCTGGATGTCCCTATCTTTTTAAATAATTAATCAAAGATACTTCAAATTTTTATTTAACAAAATTTATTGTTCATCACGGAATGATGGAGTAATCATCGCCAAACTACCAGATCTATATGTTGAAAATAGGTAACTTATTAGTGAGCATTATGTTCAATTGTTGATTAACATAACTCCCATGAACAACTTAAAATGAGATATGATTATATACATTATTAGAATTATTGACTTGTTCCTTTTGATATCAAAACAGAAAAAGCATGAAAAACAGTCCATGAACACATGCATAAAATATTGTGTTTGTACTTTTTGCTCATAGAACTAATATATGAAACCTACACTACAAGACAAACTAGTATGACCCAGAAGCAATATTTTAGTTACACAAAACTTGTGTCATCAAGAACACATAAATGAAGCATAATATTTTTTTTTTCTTCAATCAAACAAGGGCAGTTTTTTGTTGTGTCCCCAAGCATAAGGTGTTCTAAGAAATTAATTGTCAAGAGTAAGTTGGCTAGAGAGAGTAGTACTGTCCAAGTCAATGAACATACTTCTAGTAGACATGCTAAAATGTTAGTTACACAAAACTTGTGTCATCAAGAACACATAAATGAAGCATAATAAATTTTTTTCTTCAATCAAACAAGGGGCAGTTTTTTGTTGTGTCCCCAAGCATCAGGTGTTCTAAGAAATTACTCGTCAAGAGTAAGTTGGCTAGAGAAAGTAGTACTTTCCAAGTCAATGAACATACTTATAGTAGACATGCTAAAATCCTAGTCTAATAGTGTCAAACCAATGACCTAGCTTATCGTGACAATTTAAACTCGACCATAAATGAATTAGCTACGTAATGGAGGTGTCATGTCCGCAAGATAAGACACCGAAACTTGCAACATCTTATGAACATAACTCCATAACTTGCAGAAATAATTATCAGATAAATGCAGTATGCAGTAACTGACGTAATTTTCATCACAAGGAAATCCAATAAACTAGGCTAGCAATAACAAGAACACTAAGGCCACTAAAATATAAAGATCATATCATAATTCATAAACAACTTTGGAATAATAAGCTCAGATATAGATCTGTACCTTGATGTTCATATGGAAGAACAACTTTTGACCACTGAAAATATAAAGAGGATTGAACTTTTGACCAAATCACTCACTTAAGCTTGTAGCATTTCCGATTTAGAGTGAGGAGGAAGTGGGCCTGCAGGCTCCTAGATACAAAAGATATGACAAGAAAATGCATTGGCTCTGACCTTTGGCAAAAGGCTCTTGTTGACACATGTATTGTCAGAGGTTACATTTGCAAATTTAATGGCAACTTGATCCAAGAATAGCTCTTCTGCCTAATACCAATGCCACATTCAGAATATTTCTCTTTGTTTCTTAACATGAACATTTACCAAAACACAACAGAGAACTTACAAGTAGCTTCACCATTCCATTGTGACATTTAAGGCGTACATGAAATTTTGCTTTATGAGAATTGTTCCCGAGGCCATAGCAAGTTTGCTGGACTTGTTTGTTGATTGGTGCACTGCATTATTGGCTGTACACTAGCAACCATAGACACATGCATGAACCTGGGTTCATGAAGGTCTGAGTGTATGAACCAAAAGATACATGAAATTTGATCTGAAAATGGAAGCAAATAAGATGTTCATGAATCAAACACAGAAACCTTGCCCACAATTAATTATCTGTTTTTTATCAAATAGATATACACAGAAATTTTGAGGTAATCATATTGTTCAACAATGGCAAGAGACTATTTAGCACAACATTCTAAAGTATGATTTGGACACATCACAATCAGAACACCCAGAATTTGAAAGTGATAAATCCATCGCCACTTCACCAACTTTTGTTGAAAATCAGAAGTGGTCGTAAGGTTGCCCAATTCATTGAAAATATAACATGTTGCAGACATCTCTGCCCATCAATAATTTCATTGAATACTATTTTTAAAAAATGTGCCTACAGGGAAACACAAAAATATACAAACAAGAATCAGAACCATGGGATGTGGAAGCCTGGAAATTTTATATTATCAGAATCCATGTATATGTACAAAGAAAATAGAACTTTAATGAATTTGGCAATGCATGTAAAATCATAGGACAATAAATATACTAGAATATACAACATCAGTCTCTGTAGGGTTTCCAAATTGATTATGAGGTGGAATTACACTAGAATACACTCATAAGTGTTTGCCTGATGCATCATATTAACCTGCAACTATAAAGTCCAACTTCAAGAATACTCAATAGAACAAGACAAGATTAAACCTTATTGATCTACCCAGGATTATTTAGAATCTGCGGCAGTTATTTGAATAAAAAGACAGAAAACTGTAGTCCTGTCTTATTTTGTCATTTTACTACGTAATAAAACTTTAAAATAGCAGCTTAATTCTAAAGGAATGTCATTGGTTTATACTACTTGTATATTGAGGATTAGAAGAAAGAGGGAAAACATTATCCATCACAATTGAGCATGCACAGAAAATTGTTTCATCATTCAGACTTCATGTACTATCTTCTTTTTATCAACTGAAATCACGACAAAGGTCAAAATCTGCAACTTAAAATTAGCAGCTTAATTTGACAAAGAAGCCGAAATGTCAACAACTTCAATCTGCATTTAAATCCTCAAAATCATTTGAGTTAAGAACTAAAAATTGAGAATACCATTGGAACGAAGGTTATCAAGTAAGCCGGCAACTGATGGTCACAAGGTGTGCCACAGCAAACTACTAACCGGTAAAGATTACATGAAACGATATGCTTCAAGACTATATCCATGTGGTTCCTGCCAAATCAGATGTCATGGCCGGGTGAAGCGGGTACTAAAAACGCAGAACAATGATTATTTCAAAAAGAAATTTGGTGACATTCAGATCTATATCCTTCATTTGCACTAGTTATGTCTAGTCAAGCATATGTTACAACATTCTGAACGTACCAGGTCAATTGCGACTGCAAATGGATTCTTGCCTTGCCCACCAAGACCTGACAAAGGAGACCTCTTGTATGAATATATGGACCTCATCACAATCCGAGCAGCTAAGAAAAAGAAACTAAGAAGCGTCAGTTCCTCACATCTCTGACAAAAGCGTTATTTTCCTTAATAGAGGAATTTAGAGCAGTCTCCAATGGTGGAACGCAGTCTTTCCTACAATTCCGATACGAAACGAAGTTCCCAATATCACGCCAACTAGCAACATTAAAAGGCAGGCCTTTCCACTTCGAGTACCAAGAACACTTACAATTTATCCACCACCGATGCATCCACTCCCTTGCGTTTCAGCAAATCGAAGTAGGAGGACGGCTTCGATTCAACGCAACGACCAGCAAACCGCTGCCACAAAAGTACCACTAATCAGTGAGCAATCATGTAAAAGTCCAAACGATCTCAACTGTCTTCTTGCTTTTTATATGGAGGACTTGCACCGACAGTGCATAGACTTTCCAAGGGCAATTTGGGACGCAAGATTGGTGACGAAGTGGTCGAAGACATGGGAACAGAGACGGCTAGCGAAGGAGTCTTCGATGCGCAGAGCGGGCGCGTGCTCTCCTTCCAAGCATCCGTCCCACAGAGACCTTGAGATCAGTTCCGCCATCGAGAAGCCGGCTCGGAAGAGCTAGGCCGGCGAGAACGAAACCCTAAACCCTTCACCGCTCGCCGGGAGCAAGTCGAGTGTTTGGGACCATAGACCGCTCGACGTCCGATGGGTTGGGTCGAGCCCGTATCGGAAGGCCGCGTCGGATCGAAACCGAATCCGACCCGCTCGAGTCCTCAATGGTACGAACGCAAGAGTTGCCGGCACAATCCTAAAACTTGAAATTTCTGCCACAAAGAAAGATCAACGAGGCCGAGCACTTCGATTTCACCGTAGGTGGCTCTGCTTCTCGGTTCTGGGTTTGGAGCTCCTCGACCCTCATTTCTTATCGTCTCGCACCGTCTCCTCTCCCCTGTCGCTGGCTTTGGGGTTTATGTGCTGACTTAGGCCAGCGAAACGGGCGGTCGGATCACCGCAGTGTGTCACCTCCCTTCAAGAAGAGAAGCTTCTATCACCAGCCCTACCTTCCCTCGACGCCAGATGGGTGGCCGGATCTTGTGCTTTCCTTGGATTAAAGGAGTTTGAATACCAAGGGAACGATTACCATCGTGATTGAAGATTGAGAGAAGAGCTGATGATTTCTTGGGCGAAGACGATAGAAAGATTGCCTCTTTCCCCCTTCTCGGCCTTCGAACGCCTTCCGAACAGGTTTGCCAGTCTTGGAACTCAAGCCGTAGCTGGAATTAATGTCATTCTCTTCAGGAGTTGAAACCTTAACATTTAGGCTGTTCCTTTTGTTCATTTACAAAGTTGTCATCTTGAGCATTCTCATCTTGCGATTGATTTCTTTCTGCTTCTTCTTCTTCTTTTGTTTCTTTTGTTTCCTTGTAATCTTCGAAAGCTCAACCGATGACATTTTTTTTTCATTTTCGTCATGTAGTTTTGGCAATTGGAGTTTCACAGTGACTACTTTGTGCTATCAGCCTATCTGATGTTTCAGGTGTGTTCAGGTTAGAAGCTTTCCTTTACTGTCTCATGAGAGGAGTTTCACAAAGCCTGGACGATTGTGAGATCCTTCCTCACATTGCAGGATCTGAGGCCCTAAGACTGTGGTCCTTGCAACAATGGATGATCACATGGAAGAAGCAATCGAGACAACTAAAGCTGAGCAAGTTATAGCAGTGCCAACCACTACTCTATGGATTTGCATGTGATGCTTGGTAAGCAGGTTGGTGTTTTTCCTTTTAAGCCGCGGTCTTTATTTTTGGGCATTGACATTGCAGTATTCAATTTGCTTCTTGTTGAATGCCAAATTAGAACTCAAACTGACGATACAGAGTCTGTTAAAGCTTTACATTTCATTTTTTGTAATATCATACAAGGTTCCAAAAGGTTGCTCTTGGCGAGACGAGAGAATGAATCAGAAATGCATGTTAAACTAATAAATAGTACCACAATTGGTATTCATAAGCTATTGTGACAAATAAGCAGAGAAGAGGGAAAATGTGAAAACAAAGGAAATTGCCAGTTCAAAAAAGAAAATATTAGTTTGGGAAATTGTTCGGTTAAAGAAAAATGATGAATTTAATGAAAGACAAATTCATTTTTCATAGTAATGTATGATTCCTCGAGCAATGTCCAAGCAGCCTGTTACCGAAAATAGCTCGGAAAATGGCAATAGTATATCGTTGTCACAAAACAGTATATGCAAGTGTTTGGCATTGATGTAAGAAATAATGCACCCATTTGATTTTTGAGAATGATGGTTGAGTTTGTGTGGTGAGTATAACCATCAATTTGGAGGGACAAACATCTTCTTAAACCCACCAATAACGATTTTTTTTAATTAAGAAATAACAGGTGAATTTGCAACTTTGTTAGGTTTGAGAATTCCCAAGTTGTAGATAGCTTCTATGCGAAGTATGGGTGGTTAGTAAATAAACTAATGAGATCCACTTTTTCAGATGATTTCATGAACACTAGCCTTCTTAATAAACAGTTTTGTGTTTCTGGAAGTTGTGTGCGGTAGCAGTTTCATCCATGTCTAGTGTTTTTTATAAAAACTGAAATATTCTACTTATTTTTTTTTACCTCTTTCTAAACGTAGCAGATCCATCAAATAAAAATCACCATCTTATCACATTCCAATTATAGTCAAGTTACAATTCAGCTTTTCCTTGTTGCTGTTTCACGTATATTTTAATCACTTGGTTGGAAATTTTTTAGCCAAATGTTATTGTTCATTTTTTTCGGATATATTGTAGGATTTAAGATGTTGTGCTAGAATATTCCTTTGAACTTTAAAAGTGCATTTTGTCAGCTCTGCAGAAGCAGTTAAAGAAGTTTATGAGATTAGAGGATGTCAGCAGACAAGTCCTCTAGCGATTGCTGTTGCTGTTGTCATTCAATTACTGTTTATTGTTATATGTATGTTGTATATACAGACATGTGTGTATATATGTAGAGAAATAAAGGCGAGTGTTTACCAAGGTTTACTAGGATCAGTGGTTAAAGTGAGATTGAGATTGGCTGAACCTGATATTGAAACCCCTGTTTTTAGGCAAATTGGTCAGACTGAACCAGAATCAATGAAAAAATCAATTGGAATTGAACAGCCCCTAGTGAGTATGGCCAGTTGGTGGCTCTTATATTTCAAAGCTGTTGTTTGTAGTTCTTTGCATTCTCTTTATCCTTTTCATGTTAGCAATTTATTGATTGAAATGTAACCAATTGCAGCGCAAGGCTAGAAACAACAGCAATCCTCGAGAAATTTGACCTACAAGAAGTTCCTTGAGATTATGGAGTCAATGTAACTGTCCCTTCTAAAGGCTTTATTCTTTTCCTCATGCAATTTGTGGGTTCGAGAGGTATTAGTTACAGAGGTAAGCAGATGGTGTTTTTCCTGAATCATCACAGCATATCAGGCGGCGGCAATTTATGTCGGCGATCATTTTTGCTCTACAACTGCTGTTCGCAAGAGGTAAAGTTGGAACATGCATAGAGCCCTTTTGATCGATGCGTTTACACCATTTTTGTCTGCTGTTGCTGCTGCAATTCTGTCAAAAGAGTTTTAGCTAAACTATAGTCATCATTCTTGGAGCTGCAAAAGCATCTCAAGTCTACTCCTGATGCTCTTAATGTTCTTAATCTGTGATATCAATGTATGCTGCTACCTCAAGTTTACTGTACAGTTACATTAAACATCCACCCTGTATTTAAAGAAGCTACTGCAGGAGTTGTACAGTAACACTTCCATTGCACACAACTGTTTGAACACTACTTGTTTGGATTGGCACCGATTAGAATCTTGTTATTCTTGAGGAATAAAGTATGGCCTGCTAATTCCATTATCAGTGCAGAGTGGATGCCACTGTGCAGGAATATGTAGTTATCATGAACTTTTATCAGCAGAGGATTCCTGAAATATCTATCATTCATCACCATTTTGGAGTCTTTAACCTGTACAAGGAGACAATACCATCCCACCTTCAAACTGTAACAAAACTCCAAGTTGAATGAGTTCTTCTGGGGTTCTTTTATGGCTTGTATGGCTGGCTGCTCTGAGATTTCATGTCCTGAGAGTGATTAATGATGAAGGTTATACCACAATCAAAACAATCTGTTCCAAGAAAGAACAGAAAACAAAAAGGTTACTGAAATCCATAAATTAGAATTTGGTGTTAGCTTATGGCAGTCTTCTTCCAAGTGGAGTAAACCTGTTAGCTTGTTGACTTCATTACATATGGTTAGCACAGATGGAGAGGAGCTGCGTACTCCATGCATGGAAGCAACCCTGCTTTGATGAATCATTCGAGACAAGAATATAAGGATGGGGACTCCTCGCCTGTCGCAATGTGGCACAAAGGCAAGAGAAAGAAGAAGCATCCGATTCTGTGGTTTGTGGACCAGAGTTAGCTCGGAGATAATGGAGAAGAAAGGCCACCTGCTTTCTTTTACTTGTCGCCGCTGAGTTCTTCTTCCACATAGGTGAGAAATCGTAATGCAGAGAGACTGCTGCAATTGTCTCAGCCACTTCTTCCCTGTGCTAGAAGAAACCAGCGAGATTTACTGCAGAACAACTGCGGCTGGTGATTAAAAGCAGTACCAGCAGCTCTCGCAATCTGTGTTCTTAGGTTTCTCCTTGGCTTTTGCTCTGCTGGAAGGTAGCGTTCACGTGAAACCGGGCCGTGAATCATGGAGAATAACCACTGTTCATCTATTACAGCATTGCAGCAAGAAGTTAAATGTTGCCAGCTTGATTTTGGGGTGTTTTCTTCTGGGGTTTTGTCTGTTTAATGGTCCAAAGAGCATCATTGAATTGAATTTAGACAGATGAGTTCTATGCTCTGAATAATTTCTTACTGGAAGTGTAAGATTCCAGGAATAAAACGCAGAACCAGATAAGAATGCGTGAGATGCAGCAGTGATGGAGTGAATGATGTTGTACCTTGTACAGGTAGAATGAAGAGCAGTAATGAGCCAGTGTAGGTAGGTCAAGCTTACTATAGAACGAAGAACAGGTAGTTTCATGGTAAGAACATTAATCTTATTTTCCTCAGAAGACAAAACTGTGGAAGATTTTGTGGGAATCATGGAAATAATTGTCATAAAAGGAGGAAAAAAGCACACATCTTCAGGGGATTATAGCAGAAAAATGGAGGATTTTTTCCTTTTTTTCTTCTTCTTAACCTCATTGAAGTTTAGAATTCATTATCAAGTTTTTCCATCTAAATTGAGATCAGGCTTTTTTCTAAGTGCAAGCTCAATCACTTTATGTGTTCATGCTTATATAAGCTCATCAAAGCCAGTTCACTCAAGAACACACACACAGTCTCTCCCTCTCTCTCTCTCTCTCTCTCTCTCTCTCTCTCTCTCTCTCTCTCTCTCTCTCTCTGTTTGTGTGCTGACTGTACTATGGCTTCGTTGCTCTTCAAGGAAAAGAGAGGAGTCAACTTCTCCTGCGTCTCCCCCGCATCAGCAGCGATATGCACGAGCATAGATCGGCGGTCGATGGTTCAGCCGAGAACCGGCAGAACCATCGATCGGCACACGCCTCATCTGAGAGATCCGCGACGAGCTAAGGCTAGTGTCAACGCCATGTCACAGACGCCCACAAAACCAAAAACCTGCAACCAGAGGAACAAGAAGAGCTTGGAGAGAGCCAGTGATACGCTCAGTACACCAGGCTCCACTCGCTACCTGCTTGATGACGACGACGGTGATGCCTACTTCAGCAATGTGCTGCCGGACGTGGAACCCCTTCCTCCGGTCATGTCGCTCGAGCCACCCACTCTACGAGCGCTGATGAGAGAAGAACCAGCTCGATTGAGGCCATCTGCTGCTGCCAGAACACAGGGCCAGGTTCTCAACTCATCCGGCTTCCTTAATGCTTCAGTTGCTCGAGATCAGACATAAATCTAGCTTGTCTTCTTCGTAGGTGGTGGTCTTGCGGGTGTCTTTGCACTGCAAGGGCTGTGAAGGGAAGGTAAGGAAGCATATCTCCAAGATGGAAGGTGAGACACCGTCACGATTCAACCGTGCTGCTGTGCTGTACTCATCAGAGAAGGAAACAAAACAAACATCAACTGTTGTGTTGTTGTTGTTGCTGTTGTTGTTGTGAATTTTAATGATGGGTTAAGTTGAAGATGTGATCATGCTGCTGCTGCTCTTGGTCAGGGGTGACATCATTCGACATCGACTTCGCGACGAAGAAGGTGACAGTCATCGGAGACGTGACACCACTGGGAGTTCTGAGCAGCATCTCCAAGGTCAAGCATGCGCAATTCTGGCCATCTCCACCACGCGCATCGGATTCCCTGTGACGATCATTGGCTGCTGCTCTCTGGAAGCTGTAAAAAACCTATGTGAGGGTGTCTGTAAAAAAACGAGAACATTTGCTGTAGTACTTCTCTCATGTCTTGGATGCTGCCGGGATTGTCTGGGAAACAAACAAATCATCCGGTTATCTCCTCATCATTTCGGTCATAATGGATCCGATCTCGGCCTTTCCTCTTGTTCTGTTTTTGGTCTCTCTCATCACTGTCACTACTATGCATCTTTACAAGTGGACACTCTGTGATCTCAAGCTTTAGATCCTTCCTGTGCTTATCATGCAATTATATCTGCATTTCTGCACTCTTAGGGAAGTGCATCTCTTGATTACTTGTACTCGTTTGCCTGGTGGGGTGCCATAATGCAATTCTTCAACCTCAGGATTCACAGACTTCGACATGGCACTTGGTGAATTATGCAGCATAATCCACCTCGCGTGCCGGTCGTGTTCTGTTCTTCCTCGATGCGAGAGTTTCTGTGCAATTCTACTTTAATGTCTGACCTACTATGTATCAACGACGAGGTGCAGCAGCGAATGACGACGAAGGAGGCCATGGTTTCGTGGTGAATCCGATCATCTTCTCGGAATCTTTGAGCTCCACCAGCTCTGGCCATTTGGGTCAACTACAGATGATGGCAAGCAGAAACCAACGCTTTAATTATTAGATCCTGCATTATCTGCAGTTCACAATTGAAACGACACTGACAAGAAAAACTCTACACAACACAGAACGAGGTCTCATGGAAGCCATCAAGATCAACAAGATCGCCGCCATTCTTCATGCATCAACAGGAAGCTTCTTGTGCAACTACAGTTTTCATCGTCCTCTGTTCAAGCCAGGCCACCATGTCGGAGAAGACGAGTTCCACGCGTTCTGGGGCCTCGCCAAACGTGAACGCATGCCACATGCCATCGTACACCTTAAACGTTTTATCGGTGCTGGAAGCTGATTTGTATAGCAATTCACTTGATGATGGATCGAAGATCTTATCATCCCCGCCGTGCATCACCAGGAATGGCAGAGTAACCTATCAGCAGAGGACAGAGGCACATGGCAAGGTCAGATTGAGCGTTGATCTCACTTACTGGTTGAACGTAGCAGTACAGAGGTTACCTGGTGCAGATTTCTCTCAATGGCCAAGCTAACCTTGAGAAGCTCATGACCGGTTCCTAAACGAAGATTTCCTCTGTAGTTGTACGGATTTGATCGAACCTGCAGAAACCGAAGAGCAAATGACTTGACAAGCAAGCATAGATAGAGATCCAAAAGAAGCGGATCACACGTGTATGCTGGATCACCTCCTGTCTCTTTTCAGGATCTTTTATGGCAATATCGATCATGTCTTTTGCAGGAATCATCTTCCATGTCGGAATGATGCTACACAACTTCTTCAGGATGCTGATCACCAAAGGATGCGGCTTCATCTTCTCATCGATCTGTAGAAGTTTGGATCCAGGGTCAGAATAACTTCACATCTCACACGAATGACGACGACGACGACGACCAGATGGAGGACCTTGCACATGGGGCTCACAAGAACAGCACCACTCCAATAGGTTGGGGCCTTCAGATGGAGGAGGAGAGCCACTGCTCCCCCCATGGACAACCCAAAAAGGTACCTCGGCTTCTTCTTGTTCTCCCGTCTCTCTAATAAATTTGAAGGCTCGTAGAATTAGAACTTGAAACTAGGAACGCTTGAGAATGAATGATCCGAGTTCATACCACATACACTCATGAAGTAGTTAGAGCAGTCGCTGACGAGATCATCGAAGCTTGAGATGTAACCTCGCAATCCGGACGATTTGCCGTGGCCTTCATAGTCTACTCCACGAACTGCGTAACCTGCTTTCGCTAATCGAATTGCAATGTCTAAATCGAGAATGAATCAGTGATTTATGCCGATCCAAACTATGAATAGTAAGTCAAGATGTTTGCAGAAGCTTCACCTCTCATGGATATGCTGCACTCCGAGCCATAGCCTGGGCAAATTCCCGGAACATTAAAAGAGATGTTCATGAAAGAGATTACCAGTACTTGAATCTGTGTGAAGAGAGTACCATGGCACAGAAAGATCAATGCTTTCGGTTCTACGTTCCTCTGTACAAATCTGCATGTAAAAAGTCTCGCTCCACGTTGATTCTCTATAAATTCCTAGAATCGAACTAAGATATTACTAAGATAAAAAAGAACAAGGAATCGATAAGAAAAAGCTTCTGATCACTGAACGCTAACCTCTTCATATTCGACGTTATCATCGGCATGCGCCTGTGAGAAAGGATGCTTAGTAACCACAGGAAACAGAGGAATTCTGTGAGAAAGAACTCACCATTATAAGCCAACAGGAAGCTTTCAGTAAGATAGGATTTGATGAGTAAAGGGGAAGAAATAACAGAGAACTATATAGAGATCAAGAAACATGGGGCGGTGGAAATCGCTGGTGGATGAACAATAATCCACAGGTAGAGATTTCAGCTACGTTTGGTATAAAACAACTGATATCTCTGCCCACAGCAATAGGTTTCGAAGACTGGAAGAACAATTCCGTGGAAGAACATGGAATAATTCAAACATTATATTACGTGACAACCTTCTCCTTGAGGTGTTCAACGGGTCCTAAACAAGTTGCCATTGCGATAGACTCGAAGCTTACAAGATTTTGGTCTCCCATAGTACACGTAAGGAATCAATTGCTGCACGGAAAGATCATTTGACGCCATATAAAAGTTATTTATATTTCTTTTGGGGAATGCAAGTCTACATAAAAGTCAGCTTGTTTATTTTCCGTAGAGGAGCCAATAGCGGCAATCCTGATGAATAGGATAAGGTAGCTGAGTTCTTAGCCGTCGATTTGCGATGTCTTGGAGTGTGCATCCTCGTCGTGCTTGGCTTTCAGCTCCATCTCAGATGCGGGGTCTTGGGTGGTCGTCCTCTGGTCGAGCCAAGCGATGATGTCGGAGAAGACGAGATCGATGCTCTCCGGGGGCTCGCCGGACGTGAGCGCGTGCCACATGCCAGGGTAAAGCTTGAACGTCTTGTCCTCGCTTGACGCTGTCTCGTAGAGCAGTTTGCTGACCGAGGGATCCGTCACAATGTCGTCTCCCCCATGCACCACCAAGAATGGCAGCGACACCTGCACGCAGCAAATTCGATTGGACTCAAACAAGCTTAGCGATCAAATGAAGTGAATCATTCACCATGCTTAGCAGATAGCTACTTTCGTGTGCAAGAAGAGTCGAAATTCTCTTAATCTATCCGAAATCGGCTTCCCGGACAAGCAATTTTCAGAATAGTGGGCCAAAGATGGAGCACATAGTGGATGATGAGAGAACGTATAAGAAAAGCTAAGATGAACTATGCATGAAGGAGGAAATCATAAGGATCACCTGGTGCAGGTTTTGCTCAATGTCCAAGCTAGCCATGAGAAGCTCATGAGCGGTCTTCAAGCGCGGTTTTCCCTTGTAGCAGTACTGATTAGATCGAACCTACCAAAACAAAACAAAACAAAAGAAACGAAGATTCGTGTGTATCATAAGATAGACGAAGAAATAGGTGCCGTGTACACTGCACTTGGGCATAAGCTTTGCTACCTCCTCTCTCTTCTCTGGAGTTTTGATGGCGATATCAATAATGTCTCGCGTCGGAACAATTTTCCACGTCGGTATGATGTAACTCAGCTTCTTCAAAATGCTGACCACGAACGGGTGGGGCTTCAACTCATCAGCAATCTAAAGTAAACATATTGATTAGTGCTTCGTCAAAGAGTGATCTTAACTAAAAGGTACCACCACATGAGAGAGACAGAGTGTTTTAGGACAGCAGTGACACACAGCACCGTGAAACGTGCTTGATGTGATCTTGAAAAGGAAGAAACAAAGAATAGTCGGTCACAGGGAAGGAAAAAAGAGAAGACCTTGCACATGGGGGCGACCAGAACAGCACCATTCCAGTAGGATGGTTCCTTCCTGTGAAGGAGGAGGGCCGTGGCTCCCCCCATGGATTCCCCAAGGAGGTACCTCGCTTTCTTCTTGTTCTCCGGCCGCTCTAAGCATAGAGGATTGTGTTAGAACTTGAAGCGCTGCTGTAACTATGAGCGCATGCTTTTGCAGTTCATACCACAAACGCCGACGAAAAAGTCAGAGCAGTCGTTGACGATATGTTGGAAGCTCGGAACATATCCTTGCAATCCAGAAGATTTGCCATGGCCCTCGTAATCTATTCCGTAAACGGCGTAGCCTGCCTTTGCACATCGAGTTGCAGTGTCTGGATCGGAAAGGAGTTCAGAAGCCATCATCGATCATAAAAAGTGGGTGAAGAAAAGCACGACGACGTTTCTTGGATGAAGCTTTACCTCTCATGGATATGCTGCACTCCATGGCGTAGCCTGGAAGAAGCACAAACCTTACGTAACAGGAATGCACAGGAACGAGAAAGAAGCGAGAGGTGATCGGGGAGTACCATGGCACAAGAAGATGAGGGCTTTCGGATCTTTGTTTTCCGGCAGCCACCTGCACGTAAAAAGCTTGAGTCCCCGAGGGTTGTCTATGTATTCCTGAAATCATGTGCAAACGACATGAATAATCTGTCAAAAGAAGAAGAAAGAAGCTTCTGATTGCTGATCGCTGACCTCTTCATATCTGACATCCTCATCACCGTTTGCCTGTAAGAAGGAAAAAGTTGGAGATTAAAGAGACAAACAAATGCCAAAGACAGATCTGTAGATAGATAGATAGATAGATAGATAGATAGATAGATCGATCGATCAAGAGAGAGGAAGTTCGTGAGGGAAGAACAGACCATGGGGGAGAATTCACAAGGAGGAGGTTTGGATCTTTGGGTTGACGATTCGGTAGAAGTGAAAGAGCAGGGAGTTGAAAGGATGCGTTGTCTTGAGGAAACGCGAAGATAAGGAGAGTCGGATAGAACGGAAGGATTGGCGTTATGGAAAGCACGGCATCGATGACGCTAATATTGGTGGTAGAAATAGGAAGATTCGCTGATAAATACGTTGTCTATTAAGGCATCGAATTGTTGTGGAACCGCAATAGTCGAATCACCATCGGTTCAAGAATGGGCGGCTGTGATCGATTGCACGCAGCCAAGGGGAAGGAGGTCGCCATTGATGACTCGACTGCGTCAGTGGGAGTCGTTATAACGGGTCACGTCTGCTGCTTCGCCTTTTGGACTTTTATGACTTTGACCGGTTCATGGTATATATATATATGCACACATATTGAATGGGGCTGAGAATTAATTTGGCAACGTGATATATGGATAATGAATGAATGGTTGACAATTGAGGCCAAATGCAAACGAAATGGGTTGTCTGGTCTGCTGAGAATGACAATAGATTTAGATTAGTAACAACGATCTCGATCAAAATTTAGAGGTCAATAAGAACAACTCGGCCTAATTTGGTCAAAGCAAATTTCTGCACATCTTGTTGTTGCCCATTGGCATCCTCATCGAAGTCAAGCTAACATTAAGATAGGGAACATCTCATCAACCAGTTTGTGGTTGATGCACACGCAGGTTTAAGCCACTGTCAATGATGTCTCAGTGAGATTAACATCGTTTTGGGCACCACCGTCGCCACCGTCGCTTCCTCTTCTCATCGGTAAACGAATCACAGAGGAAGCTTCCTTCCACCGTATTCTTTCTCAGAATATGACTCACCACCACGTGTTCTCCTTCCTTCCGGCTAAATCTCCATGTTCTCTTATCGTAGTCAACTTCTCAAGTTGAAATGACAGTCTCCACCGAAACAGAGAAGAGTTTGCAGAAGATTGCGATGACCTGCGCGAACCTAAAGGATGCCAACTCTGTTAATCTTCTGTGTGTGTTCGAGTAGGATCCGCTTTCCTCTCGCAGATGTTTCCCCGGTTGACATCTTTACTTCCTAAAGGAACAACACAAACAATAGAAAAGGCATGGATAGACGAATTAGAAGTTGGTTGACTTCTCAAGTTGCTGATCAGTAATGGTGCCTAAAATCCATCTCTCCGTTGACAACAGCACACCCATGTGAAGAGGTGCAGAAATAATGGGTTATAAGACTAGAGGCTGAGGTGGGCATGAATAGATCTTCTCCTGATGGAGTTCTTCGAACTCTCCCTTCTCGAATCTGTCATTGTTTATTGCGAAGAGTACGGGTTCGTACATCGACAGCATGCTCTCACTCATCTTCTCAGCATCTTCTCTTATGTCGCCTCGGAAACTTGTCATCTTATCAGATGCCTGATAAGACCAACCGCTCAGACACACTCATCGTCGTGCATTTAACAACGCGATTCAGCAGTGGCTTCATCTTTATTATAAAGTCCATTTTTGCCGTCGTAAGGCGACGCTGAATCCTTCCACAGTTTGTAGGATCGATTGCTCAGATCGATGGAGCGAGTTAATCGTCGTTATTTTTCCAAGATGAAAGGTGAGATGATGGTGATAGCTTACCACAAATAATTCATCTAGCTCGTGAGTTTGGTGCACAGAAGAAGATTTCTTCCTCCTTGTTTGCCACAGCCGGCCGAATTCACATATATAATATGCCCATCATATCAAAGTTCAAAGAAGCTATTTCTTCAGTGACGTTTTCCTTTTGATTTTGATTGATCGCGAAAGCCGCTGAATAATGCAATATAGTAGTTAGAATCACAACCATACACGTTATCTTCTTCTACTGCTGGTTTAGGAGATGAGCGAGCGTTGAACGTGAGGTATACACTGCATGCATGCAACGTGGCGATCGAGTTCGCGGTGAAGTGGGAAGTGCAAGCGAACGACAGTGAGAGAGAGAGAGAGAGAGAGAGAGAGAGAGGGGCCAATCCCCCTCGACGAAACAGTGGCTTTGAAGAAGAGATCGATGGAAGCGTTTGCCAAGACTGTAACTTCAAGTTCGTCACCCTGTCACACCAAGCTCGATCACTACGTTGTCGATTTGTCTTTCCCAAAATAATATTTTGTCTTAAAGATTAAAGGAAGCATAGGAAGCATATGTGCATGAGTTGGTTGGCTGTCGAATCCGTGTTATACGCATGATGACGACGACGATACAACAACGTAATTAACCAGCTTCCTCTCCTGCGCTCCTTTATAAGCAGCTCCGCTGTTTCCATGTCTCTCGTCCCACGCCGCCTTGTGATCTCTTTCCTCCTCCGACGGAACTGTTGGAAGCTTTTTTATCGCCTCGACGATGCCGCGGAAGGGAATGCGGAGTCTCTTCACATCATCTTCCGCGCCAAAGGTCGGTCCTCCGCTTCATCTTCGTGGGCCTCGATACGGAGCAGCGGGTGGGCCCCTGTCCCCTTCCTGCTTCACCTTCGCTGACAGGTTAATGGAGGAGAACATCGCGGCCGCAGCGGAGGTCATTCGAGAGTGGGGCCCGGAGGTGGACGACTCACTCTTCGGCAGCGGCCGCGCCGACTCCGGTCGCTTCCTGCAAGCTGTGTCGGACCTCCACCGCTCCATGCTTTTCTTCTCTTCCCCTTCCGCCGACTCCTGCGCGTCCACCGCCGTCCGCTCCGCGGCCCTCCTCCGCGCCCATTCGCTCCTCTCCGACGCTATCTGCCGCCTCGAGCGGGAGCTCAAGCTCCTCCTCTCCGCCCACGGTCGCCTCCTCAACCCCCTCGACTCCCTCCGTTTGGCCTCCTTCTCTGACTCCTCCGACGTCGAGTACGCTGCTGACTCCATCACCGAGGTGGAGAGCGCTGCGGACGTCGCCATTCGCGACCTTCGAGCGGTCGCCGATACCATGATCTCCGCCGGCTATGGCAAGGAGTGCGTCCAGGTGTACAAGAAGATGCGCAAATCCGCCGTCGACGAGTCCATCCACCGGTTAGGTTGCGAGCGCCTGACGCAAGCGCAGGTCCGAAAGCTTGACTGGGCAGAGTTCGAGTCGAAGATCCGAGATTGGCTCGCCGCTGCCCCAATCGCCTTCAGAACCATCTTCTCCGACGAGCGCCTCCTCTGCGACCGCGTGTTCGCCAGTTCCGACGCCATCCGCGAGTCCTGCTTCGCAGACGTCGCCCGCGATGCCGCCGCCTCGCTTCTCGCCTTCCCGGAAACGGTAGCGCGGTCGAAGAGATCGCCGGAGAAGCTGTTCCGGATCCTAGACCTCTACGATGCCGTTTCTGAGTTCTGGCCTGAGATCGAGTCGATGTTCTCCTTCGAGGCCACGACCGCCGTCCGGTCACAGGCTCTCGCCTCTCTCCTCAGACTCGCAGAGGTGGCGCGGTCGACCATGGCCAACTTCGAGGCGGCAATCCAGAAGGACGCCTCCAGGTCCCGGGTCCCCGGCGGCGGCGTCCACTCCCTCACCCGCTATGTTATGGACTACCTCGTCTTCCTCGCTGACTACGAGCTCCCCCTCACGGATATTTTCGCGGATTTCCCCTTCCAGGCCCAGAGCCCCTTGCCGGAGTCCTTCGACGAGGCATTGCAGGCGACGCCGTCCCTGTCCGCTCCCTCCTCCCCCTCCGCCGACTCCACCACCACATCCTTCGAGAGCAGCCCTTGGAGCTCCTCCCCCTCCCCCGCCTCCAGTGCCGTCGGGTCGATTTCAGTGCGGATCGCGTGGCTCGTCCTCGTGCTTATTTGCAAGCTCGACGGGAAGGCAGAGCTCTACCGGGAGGTGGCTCTCTCATACCTTTTCCTGGCCAACAACCTCCAGTACATAGTGCAGAAAGTTAAGGAGAGCGGACTGCGCCTCCTCCTCGGGGACGAGTGGGTGGCACGGCACGGGGCGAAGGCGAGGCACTACGCAGCGAGATACGAAAGGCTGGCGTGGGCAAAGGTGGCGGCAGCGATCCCAGAGGACGGAACTGTGACGGCCGCAGTGGAAGCGTGGGAGCGGATGCGAGGGTTCAACACGGCGCTGGAAGCGGCGTGCCGGGGGCAGGCGGGGTGGGTGGTGGTGGCGGATGGTGGGTTGCGGGAGGAGGTGATGTCGGCGGTGGCAGCGTTGGTGGTTCCGGCGTACCGGGCATTCTACAAGAGGTCCCGACCGGTGCTAAGAGTCTCTGGCGCCGCCTCCGCGGCGGTGGTGCGGTTCTCGCCAGAGGACGTGAGGAACCGAATCTACGGGCTCTTCGGCGGTTCGATAGGGTCCGGTTCTTCCGGAGACTCAGGAACCCGTTCATCCAGAGGTTCGACCGGCTTCAGTCCGCCCGTAGGCTCGAACCGGTCGGAATAGAGACTGCGTTTACAATTTGGAAAGCATTTACTATAAAAATTACAAGCCAATTAACCCAAGAAAGCATTTACCAAAAAGATTTCTCGATGGTTTAAACTATAAAAATTCAAAAATCACATATTATATTTATTCTATCGAGACTTGTGATCTGTGTTAAATCTTGGATTTTGATAATGAAATCAATTTATAAAGTTATAAACTAATATACGTTTAAAATAAGTAACGTATGAAAAACTTTGATTGTGGACTTGAATCATGAAAGCAGAATCTAACATTGGATCGGAGAGCATCATGTCGGATGATTGATAGATATGTCAGAAGATAGATTTTGTGTCATGAGTTCGAGCATCGCGCCAAAAGAATTAGACATTGCACAAAGATGTTCAGGTATTACGAGAAGTCAAGATGTCGATTGGACAATACGCTAAGATAATGTGTCGAATAATCGAACAAAATGTTAGATGTACTAATGATATGTCGAATAACATAGGTTTTATTATTGAGTCTTGATTGAAATTTAAAGTCTAATTGAGTCGCTTGTGGGGTGTAACCATGTTAACTGAGTCAATTAGTTTATTACTTTTATTTCGAGTGCTGAATATGAATAATTCATTCAAAATATCTAAACTTAATATAATAATAATGATATAAATAAGATAACGAGAGATATATTATCTGAATAAATAAGATAATTCGGATGATCCCTTAACCTTATATTACTATTTTTTAATATCTGTAACTAAAGTATTAAAAAAGTTTTTTTAATACTTACTATTTAGTTTTCTAGAATTATGTATGGAATCGAATTTGATATATTGAGATTAAATCACGGTTTATTTCATGACCTGATGCATTAGATAATTAAAATGTGTTTTCATCACCGTCACAGCCTACGTAAGAGACGACAACGTTGATTATTCTTGGAATGAGACCAGGAAAAGAACACCCAGTGCTGAAACCCTGCCGAAGACTGAGAGAGAGCTGTGCCAACTGTCGATTATTGATTTGTCTTGGAAGGCAATGCTTTTCATGATTTGACTACGAACATCATTATCAAACGTACACAATCTTTTGGCTTTAACTCTTCGTCATTAACGAGATTTACTGTTCACCACATGTTAATTACCAAACTGGTGTTGCTTGCGATCGAGATTAATCTCCGTATGCAAACTACGTGACATACTCTGACGTGGCGGTGAACCAGTTTGACTCGATTTGAATTTTCATCTGACTCTTTGGACTCAGCTTAATATACTTCATAATTCTCGTTGTAACATCGATTTCTATTCTGATCAGATGAGGTTCTCGATGTGCACCTATTGACATCTCAATCACACTTTCGAGAGGATCAGGTGATAGTAATATGTCCTCTTAAAAATTATTTTTTTAGATAAAATATTTTTTTTTAAATATCTTTTTTTTTTTAATTTACTTGACATTATATACTTGGATGGTTTTATTTTTATGTTTTTTTAGATTGAAATATCATTTTAAGTGTTAAAATCTTCCATCATTCCGATCATTATACTTTTAAAAATTACATTAAGATCTATATATTTATAAAAGTAAAATATTAAGATTATTAAAAAGATAATTTTATAAGGTTAAAATTCAAGAAAAAAGGTTTTTATTGGAGTAATAAAGTTGAATATTTTATTTTTATAAATAAAAAAAATTAATATAATTTTTAAAAATATGAAGATTGAAATACTAATGATAATTAACTACATATAATAATATATAATTAATCACATCAAAACTAAAGAAAAATCGTGTGTTCATAAATTTATGCTCCAAATGTGTACATCTGACCATCTTGAATTTATTACAAACATAAATGCAATGCAGAAATCAGTTCTGTAGTGGCATCCATTTAGTACCAAAGTCCATTTATATATATTATAAAAAAGAGTGCACTAGTTTATGCTTCTCTCAGAAGTTTGAAGATGGTTGGCAACAGCCAGCTTTTCATGGAGCAGATAGATGTCCATTTCCATATATATATATATATGATAAAGATGGAATTTGTGCTTTATCCATTGTGTTAGTCTTAATAGCGGTGTATTATGATGGAGAAGAAGATGACATGTCAAATCAGCCGCCTTCGGAGACGAGAATGGGAAAGTTAAATGTGAGAAACCTGAAACAGGTGATGGTTTCTTCTCCATTCGTGCTCTCAGGATCTGCATTTGCTAGTAAAAAGCTTGGATCGTTCATGACAACGAGGAAGAACTTTTTGACGACATCTTCTACCGACGAAAGCTCGCGGAAGCTACATAGAGTTGAGCAACAGTTAACCTTAGAATCTGCTCTGCAACATTGATTTTATAGTACCACTACAACTTGTACAGCGACTCCACAGTAACGAAAGGCAACGCAAACGCACGCCAAAAAGGCAGGAGGAGATGAGAGATGAGTCCCCCCACTGGCACGTCTCCACTCTACTTTGGCGGGCTTGTCGTCTTCGTTCTCGTCGCCAAATCTGCTTGGGTGGGCCCGGCGGCGTCACATTCTCAAGGCACCACCATAAAGCACGAGATAGAAACTCGAGCCGTGCCAACCTCTTCTTCCACGAGCTCTCCTTCCTCCCTGCTTCCTCGGCGGTCCCATCCCCATCAAGCCACCCCGCCTCTTCTTTAAGTGTCAACCTTGCTTACCGCAAAACCTTCCACCGGTTCTTCCGTCTTAGCTTGCCGGGGTCGAGGGGCAGCAGCGATGAGCCTGGAAATCGAGAGAGCCGCCTCCTTTCTCGCTGACCTGGAAATGGGGTCGGTGCTGGCGGCGGAGCCTTCCCCGGCCGGCGCTGCCCCGGCGCTGGTGCTGTCGAGCTCGATGGACAAGAAGAAAAAGAAGTACGTGAAGCAGGTGACGGGGAGGCACAACGACACGGAGCTCCATCTCGCGGCGCGGCGCGGTGATCTGCCCGCCGTGAGGCGGATCCTCGGCGACGTCGTTGCCCAGGTCGCGGGAATGACCTCGGAGGTGACGGAGTTGGAAGCGGTGACCGCGGAGATGGTGTCGGCTGTGGTCAACGAGACCAACGAGTTCGGGGAGACGGCGCTCATCACGGCCGCCGAGAAGGGGCACCTTAGCGTGGTAGCGGAGCTGCTCCAGTATTCGGATAAGGAGAACATCTCGAGGAAGAACCGATCAGGGTTCGATGCTTTCCATGTGGCGGTGAAAGAAGGACATCGAGGTGAAAGCCTTTCATCTTCTGCGCTGCCTCTTCGGCCTCCTTTTTCTTCTTCCCTCTTGCTGACTCGTTTCACACAGACATCGTGCAGTTACTTCTCGGCCATGACCCAACACTCGGCAAGACGTTTGGCCCCTCAAACGTGACGCCGCTCATATCTGCGTCGGCGAGGGGCCACACCGAAGTGATCAAGCAGCTCCTCGCTCAGAATTTTAGCATGGTGGAGGTGGCCAAACGCAACGGGAAGAACGCTTTGCATTTTGCTGCCAGGCTCGGCCATGTCGAAGCAGTGAAAGCATTGCTAGATAAAGATCCACAACTAGCGCGAAGGACGGACGTCAAAGGCCAGACTGCACTGCACATGGCCGCGAAAGGAACAAACCATGATGTGATCAAAGCACTCGTGGATTCTGATCCCGCCATAGTTATGTTGCCTGACAAAAACGGGAACACCGCCTTACATGTGGCGACGAGAAAGAAGCGTGCAGAGGTAGAACCTACATCCGATCATTTCTGCATCGAATAAGCCTTTCTTATATCTGATCGTTCTTCGTTTGTCTTTCCAGATAGTGAATCTGCTGTTGCTTCTCCCGGACACGCATGTCAACGCACTGACAAGAGACCACAGAACTGCGTATGATATCGCGGAAGAGTTGCCTCTCTCCGAGGAGTCAACGTACATCAAAGAGTGTTTGTCTCGCTACGGTGCGCTGCGGGCAAAAGAGTTAAACCAGCCTCGAGATGAGCTTCGGAAAACGGTGACGGAGATCAAGAAACACGTGCACACGCAGCTTGAGCAGACCAGGAAGACGAACAAGAACGTTTATGGGATCGCGAAGGAGCTGCGGAAACTACACAGGGAGGGCATCAATAACGCCACCAACTCGGTGACGGTGGTGGCGGTGCTCTTCGCGACCGTGGCGTTCGCAGCCATATTCACCGTGCCAGGTGGAAGCGAAGACGACGGGATCGCGGTCGCCGTACATGCCACGGCTTTCAGGGTCTTCTTCATCTTCAACGCCATAGCGCTGTTTACGTCGTTGGCGGTGGTGGTGGTGCAGATCACTCTCGTCAGGAGGGAGACGAAGTCGGAGAGGAGGGTGGTGGAGGTGATCAACAAGTTGATGTGGTTGGCCTCGGTGTGCACCACGGTGGCTTTTCTGACCTCCACCTACATTGTGCTGGGCCGGCGACTGCAGTGGGCGGCGATACTGGTGACCTTGATCGGGGGAGTGATAATGGCGGGTGTCCTCGGCTCCATGACCTACTTCGTGGTGAAATCGAAGCGCATTCGTAAGATCAGGAAGAAGGAGAAATCATCCAAGAGAAGCGGTTCTACTTCCTGGCATCACACCTCTGACTTCTCCGATTCCGATTTCAATCCGATTTATGCCATCTAAAGAAGCGTGAAAGGCGTTTGTGGTTGCTTCCATGTGATTCTGAAACTGTACATGAGAGCTCGATTCATGTCCCATTCGTCCCGACGGGTTGCCTCTTGTTCTCGGGTAGCGTGTGCTTCCAAAAGGTTGACTGAGAACCTCGCGACAAGTCAACGAACGTGATTCTTAATCAGATTAATCTTTGATTTGTTTACATTGTTTATTCCAAGTCCATCACCGTCCTACATCTTGTCATCACAAATCCTAATGTTGATCGAATGGTCAGAGACTCCTCTTGCCGCTTCCCCTTCCTCGCAGAGGTGCAGACACCTCTTCGGCTTCACCTCCTCCTGCTCGTCGTCGTTCTTCTTCTCGCCTCGATCTCTTCGTCTATGGCGAAGATCGAAAACCTCCCTATCATTTCCGTTCCGGAGTATCTCTGCACGAGACTTCAAAGAACCCCGCCGTGCTCGCTCTTTTCTGGCAGTTCTACATCGTGGTGATTGGGTATCTCTACTTGGCAGGAGTCGCGGTTTACGCTCCAAATAGGAGCGCCTGTTACGAGTACGTACCGATGTGTTAGTGTGGGAGCCGAGGAGACAGCGAGCGTTGCCTTCTGTATCTTCATGTCTTATACATACCAGCAGTACTTTGTTCTTGACGACGAAGAGGAAGAGGCGGCGGAAACGGTGCTCTGCGAGGAAGAATCCGAGCTTTGAGTGGCGGTGGATTGGATTCTTTGTCATGCGTACTTCCTGATGTGATCTCCATTCTTATAAATTGTTCAAATTTAAAAAAAAATAAAAGATTTATTTGAAAAGATGTTTTTTTAGTTATTTTGATAATTATTTTTGAAAGGTCGAATCTTTTATGAAAATATCTATAAATAAATATTTGTGAGTAAATTATGAACATATCTTTTTCATATTCTTTTTCTTTCTTGATAATTCTCCAAGTGATTTTGAATTAGACATTCTCTAATTCTTCTTTGATAATTTTTTATTGTTTGCTTAAACTCATAACGATCTTGTTGAGAAGATGATGCAAATATCATTTTTAAGAAAATATTTATACACGTTTCAAGTCTAAATATATTTTCTATAATATTCTTGATCTTGTGTTTGTTATTTGTTTCGATAGTATTTTCATTCTCTTCTTTGTTATATTTTCCAACAGAATCTTGGTTATTCTTCGAGATGCAAATGACATAGACAATATAATAGACAACATCGATACGTATTCTTGCATGCATGGATCACAATATTTGGATTCAATCCGTAGATTTTTCATGTCCCTGAGGAGGAGAGAAAATGCCAGTTGAACATTAAGCATGCTATATTTATTCAAATGGTTAGCATGACTTGGGTACAATCAATAGGTTACAAATCGCAATTGGTGGAAAAAAAAAAAACACGGAGATTTGAAAAAATTGCACAAAGCCGATATATTTTTATTTAAATTAATTATTTTAAAATATGTTGGTCAAAATAGTTGGTAAGAATTTTGATAATTTGTCTTAAGATTTTGAATTGGAAACTCATCACTTATCCCTGTCGATTGGAAACTCATCTCTAACTAAAGAAGAGAATTGAGTGCACCCCACACATTAAATAGAAAATACTTTTTAATTCGGATAATATATATTTTTTTTAACCAAAAACAATTAGGGATTTCAAACTATAAATAGGGATATCTCATATAACCTAAGCTCTCTTTTCTCTTTCTAATTCTTCAAATTCAATTTTGGATCATCTCCTGACAAAACCCTTTGATTCGTGCTACAGATTTAATTTCCAAGTGCGATAAGATTAGAACAGTGGACTGATCGTATCCCATCAAATTAGACAAATAACATTTGTGAACCCAAAGAATGATCATGGAAGCCATGTTGTCGTTTCAAGAACAATTCTTTTCGACAGTCATGCAAGTCTCGAGTTGTAGCTCCAGAAAATTGTACGGTCTGGAAGGCAAAAGTTCGAGGTGGTGTTTGGGAAACAGAGTATACTAGTTTGGAAGATTGGAAAGCTCTTTCTTCAAAGTCCTCGATCGAGCTTGTCAAGCAGGCCGACAATGAGAGATAGCAGGCGACACGCTTCGTCTCTCTCTCGTTCCTTTTGCCGGGCCTGTCGGATTTGGTGGATGTCATCGTTCGGAGAACAGCCCAGGATACATGGCAGTATACTGCCTTCTTCGCTTGGTGTATTTACGTACGTAAGAGCCACGAGATTGGATATCCAGTATGAACTCATGCCTTGATGGGAAGAACAGTACATCAAAACTTCCCACCATGAGAGTCAACCGTGTTAATGGGGAGCATGTTTTGTTGGACGTGACCTTACCGTCGAAGACGAGTGTGGAAAGCTGAATCGAAATAGCGCTCGTGGTGCTCGTGTCTACCACTGAAAACGAGAAGTTGAACGCTTCTTCCCGTGTGGCAGACAACACATCAGCTTTTCTATCTTGTCCTTGTTCTTTGGTAGTGCTAATTAGACGCAATCGAAAGCTGAAGTTGTCGGTGAGAAGCAACAGAGGATTGGATCGCAGCCAATCTGCTGCGTGATTACCCGTCTTCAAAGCATCCACCTGACAGTTCTCACCGAGTATGTCTGTTCTGTCTGGGTTTACCTTGTGTATGCTTTGACCTTGCTTGCTCTTCATCTTCTTCCTGTCCTCTTTAACTACAGTCGAGCTTGTACGTATGTGGGAAAAACATGCAGACCTCAAGTCAAAGAGTTGAATGGTCTAAAGTCTGTTTGTTGCAGATGTCCCCACTTGTAGAAGGAGAAAGGAAGCCGATTCCTTCGGACCGCTGCCTTTATATGCCACTCTCTCTTCCACCACCACCTCAGCTGTTTCTCGCATCATCTCGCTGCGGAACTCTGTCGTTGCCCTGCTTGGAGCAATGGACCGTCGGTCGTCGAAGGAAAGGAGGCCGCCTCCGAAACGAGGTCAGGTGAAAGCTC
Organism: Musa acuminata AAA Group; assembly: GCF_036884655.1. Lineage (NCBI taxonomy): Eukaryota > Viridiplantae > Streptophyta > Magnoliopsida > Zingiberales > Musaceae > Musa > Musa acuminata. Next base: position 43,949,907 of record NC_088343.1, read on the forward strand.
GTATCTTTAAGATATTGATTCGGTTCGTCAGTGCAATCACTTCAGGGAGGAAAGGAGAAGGCTCATTGCGACAAGGTAGTGACTCATCCTCCACCTCTCCGGTTCGCGATAGGCACAGCCATGGTGATGCCAAAGACATTGAGGCTCAAGCTTAGCTTTAGGCCTTTGATGAGATGAGGGCAACGTAGCCATGAAAACAAGTCTACGAAGGATGTCCAGCTTGGATATCAATGATGATAAGTATTAGCCGAATCAGAATAGAGTGAATCATTGTAGTCAACTAAAATAAAGAAAGAAAAAGGTGAAACTTGGCGTCTAGGAAGCTGTCATCATGGCCATGAATTGTCATAGCACTGTGACCCTACAGCAGACAGATCAAACAGGAAGAAGAAGAATGAACTCCACAAAGGCTACAAGTGCAACAGCATAGGCAGATGCAGCGAGGGCGATGCCACAGGTGTCGCTCTGACCAATCACCATCCATCGCTTCATGGGAAAAGCCTCTGTTAGCGTACGTACCATATTCCACAATACAACAGTCCACCTGCTTGTGTGTGTATGTGTAAAGCTAATGATACGACAGTCCACAATAGCCTCCCTTGTTTGTTTTCGCTCTCTAGGCTTAGTCTGTTCTGCGATTGTACACCGGACAAAAGAACTCTGCTTTCCATGCCACAGAAGAAAAAGAAGAAAGTAACAAAAGATGATGCCTAGTTTCGATTCTCCTGGAGAGAGGGGATTGGAATCAACATAATTGAGGGGAGGATCATTTTGATAGCAGTGATCCTAATTAAACAGCCTACCAAAATTAGTCAGACGCAGTCCGGTCCTATTATTTATTTGTCCTTTGCATTTGGGGAACAGTTCTAATTCTTTCTCTATTGCTCTCTAAATTGAGTGTGCTCTTATGCACACAGGACTTTGGCAGAAAAAGAAGTACCAAGTCATGACCCAGTAATCCTCGGAAGGGAAACCCTCGCCAGGGAAAAGTCACGTTATCTATCGTAAGTCTTACACATCACACAGCTGGAAGCCAATGACAGGGGGCAAGAAACTAGGAAGGAAAGTAGAGCACAGCTTTCTACGACCCCACGCCACGAGCAGCAGAACGAGGTACAGTCGTAGTGGAGAGAATAGGCATTCCTCGTAGATAAGCGAGGCAAAGTAGTGTCAGACGGCAAAAGTGAAGCCTACCCAGCGTTTAGCTTTGATTGCTATGCCCACCTTTCTCGGAGCCATGGGAGCTCCTTTTGATCCGTCGAATCTATCACCTGGCACGCAGGAGTAAACGCATCATGCATACCCTATAGCTTATGCGAGAATGCAACATAACAAAGACTGCAGCGCTAGTGGTGGTGTCTGTACGTACTCAGTTTCTGAGAAAGTAGCCGGTGCTCGCTGGAGGAGGGAATGGCAAGTGATGGGAGATTGGAGGTGGTGGCGGAGCCGGCAGCGGTGGAAGCGCAGCCACTGTTGTGGCGTTGGAGAATCCTGATGATGCTGCAGACGTGACTAATGGCAACAGAGTAGGACCATGCATGTGCCACGCCCAGCCGGGAAGGGATCGCAAACCCACCTCGGGCCTCTGCTCTTTCCCTCTTTCCTGTATCCACGCAATGCTGTCCATTAGATCATACCAGCAAGCATGATGAAGCAATACACGAATTTTGATGAACACGACTATCAATAGGAAAAAGATGATACTAAAGTAGACCCACTAACTAATAAGGCAAACGCTGGAAGATGCTAAAGAACGGGCAGCAGCTAGAGACCATAAGAACAAGTGGGGCACTCCTGTAACGCTCAGGGCAGCATATGTGCCTAAAATGCCAAGGCCCTACATGTTCTCGTTATCTAATATTAACTAAAAGGTCATGAAGGTAGTAGAACAAACGTTTGACACAAAAAAAGCTGTTTTGGAGTCTACTATCTATAATAGTTGTCATGCACTAATGTTGGAATAGAATCACCACCATACCAATAAAAAGCATCAGCAAGAAGAGCTAGAGGAAATGAATTTTAAGCAATGTTTATGTTAAGAGAAGGAAAAAGAGAATCAGTAGTCATATGAACATATTCCGTGATTCTAGAGGTAAAATGGCGAGCAAAATAATTATTAGGTTTTTACCTCAATTCTGGGAAAGTAGCCTGGGTAAGCATTCCACAAATGGGGATGTTGAGGTGTCATTGCGAAACCAGGGACAACAGCCGGATGATTAGGACTGTCAGGCTGCAACAGCAACCAAAAATGAATGGCATATCAGTGTCACTGAGCATCTAAAGAATGGATGCAACACCAAATTAATCATATCATTGTGGCAGCATGCCAGATTATTTCACATACATAAGACAAATGCATTTACGGGAACCCTCGCACATTGGACGTACAAAACCCAAGAACAAGACTAAAGTTGGAAAATAGTGCATCGATAATTGTCCTGAAGATGCTGATTCCAGAAGAAAATGAAATGAAAATAACAGTTTGTTACTTTAATGTATATTGTATATTTTATAAAATAAATTTGCTTGGACGCTATGGCTTGTGGTAGTGGTTGTTTATTTCTGCTTTCTTGGAAATTCACTTGGACATCTAGTGTACACCAAAATGATGCACGAAACATGTGGCTAAATAATAATCCTAACCGATCTTCCTTCCGTAAAAACTTTTGCACTTTACATCCACCAACATCAGCTTCTAACATACTAATCCTTTGCCATTTACTAAAGGTACTTCAATCGGACCATTGGTACCATAAGAATTTTCCTTGTGAGGGCACTTCTAAAGGACATTATCTAAGAAATCTGTGAATGCAATGAAAGTATTGCTGCTATAGCAGTGAAGAGGAATCAGGATGAGTTAGAAGAACATCAGTGCGAGAATAAACATTAAAAGCAACTGGCTCATCTAAGGACAATTTGTAAACTCAACAAATCAAGACATATTCAGAAATGCAGATGGTGGAAGACTATTTACCTGAGCATTTCCAGTTTCCGTAACTTCATATGAGCCGTGACTGAAATTGGTACCAGTAGAATTGCCATCACTCTTTGTGCTATGAAAGTTAGGCTGAGAAATCCTCAGGCTTAAATCAACATCCTCGAAGGCAGCTATCAGAACATGATATCAGCATCATGTGAAGATTACCCATAATTGACAAAATGTACAGTGAAAATAACTTGGGCCATACAAAACCACCAAGAATGTTTACTGATGACACCTTTGTTTTCAGGCTCAGGAAGTCTCTCTCCTTCATAGAGGCTTGACTCAAAATTGGTGATTGCTACCCTTCCATTCCATCTGATAGCAGCCTTGTCATATGCCCTAAAGGTCAAAAAGTGAAGTGGAAAAGAAAAAAGGAACATTATACAGTTCATAACTCTCCGAGGTAAACGTTCATAACAGAATGTCATTATTAAGAATTGAGAAAGCAGACCTTGCGGCCTCTATTTCGCTGTCAAATAAACCAAGATAAATATACCTGCACAGAAAGAAAATTTGTGTTTAAATATAAACACCGAGTTCAATCTTATCTTTGAGAAGTAAACAAGTTTTTTAAGGGATGAGATGTCTCTTTGTTCAACCTTTGCACCTACTGCTAATTTTCTTGAGATTACAAAGAATGCAACCACTTCTATGTATCTATATAGCATCATATAATTGTTTGATTGAAACTTCCGCAAACAAATTGTTTTTCTTTTTATCTACAAATATATTAAGGGCTATCAAAGAATTTCCTCTGAGAATGACAACTTTGAATATCTAACTTTCCTTCCTCATATTTTACTTTCATCCACCACATTTTTCCCATTACTTTTCCACCCTAAGAGCCATTCCTTGACACATTTTACTTCTAATGCATATAAGGTCAATAACTTGCAGGTGGTTCCTTAATTTAATATAGAAGCAAGGCCTTGAATTCAAATACACAAACCACCTAACCGAGAGTAGATTTTATGGATATGAAACATAAGTATTCCAGACCAAGAAATCAAGAAATACTACGACATCACACTTTTTGCCGAGGAACTGTCCCATGCGAGCCTCCCATCTACCACACTTGTGAAGAGTCACCCCTCTGTACTTGGAGCTTCCCCTTGCAAACCCAGTGCTTTGACGACGAAGTATATGCACAAATTCTTCCTTAGTCAGGTTTCTCATCTGAAATAATACAACATAGACATCCTAATTTAACCTTACCATGTCTTTTAAGAGAGACGGATCACATCAACACCCACATATACCGAGTTCTGGGATTACCTGGCTCAAATCCTCGTCGTAATCATTAAGATCAAAGTTGATGTCTGCATCAAGTCCCCGAAACTTGATAGCGGCACGATCATATGCTCTGCAGTCCATTTAATAAATGCAACACAATCCTTCCAAACCATGAACTACTCGAGCAGTATATATACAGGCCATCAAACATTTTTCAAGGAGGAAGGGAAAAGATGTCAAACCTTGCGGCAGCATGAGCGGTGTCGAAACCTCCTAAAGTTGCAATGCAAACAGAGCAAAAGAATTAAACCCCAAAACATAAAGAATTAACAATCTTTCCTCCGTTTATGTGAGGAGAGATGGAACCTTACCCAGGTAGACTTGCTTTCCACAATCCCTGCGCAGAATTAGAGGTAGTAAGGAGAACAGCACATTAAACTAGAACACGATGGAAAAGAGAATAAGGATCAGGACGAAGCATCTGCTAACCAAATGTGGGACTCCCATCTCCCGGTTCTCCTGTAGAAGGTGACTCCGCGATACTGCGAACTCCGAGACCTCGGTCCTCGCCTACTCTTCTTCACCACCTCCTGCTGCTGCTGCTGCTGCTGCCGATGCAGCAAAACCCTCGCCTCCGCCTCTGCGGCGCAACCCACCGTCCCCTCCACGAAGCCAAGATCGCCCCGGCGGGCTGTCGAGCTAGAGTTCGCGGCCACCGGAGGCTGAAACGTGGACGCCACCACCGTCGTAGGAAGCAGCGGCCACGTGACGACGCGCCGCTCCGGCAAAACACCACCCTCATCCTCACCGTCATCATCAACAACAGCCGGCTCGGTGGGGCACCTAAGGTTGTCGAAGCAGAGGGAGGCGGCGCCGCTGGTGGAGCGCAAATCCTCCTCTTCGGCGGCGGCACTGCTCGACGCCTCAGATGAGTTGGAAGCCCATGCGGCCGACTGACCGGGAGAGACGACATTTAGATCAAACTCTATCTTCGCCTCCAATCTCTCGTGCGCCATCGATGCGACGCTTCGCCGCGTCCGATTCAATACGACAAGTTGCAGTAATCAGAACGGAATCAGAAGGGAGCGAGCAGCAAACTTCCGAGGAGGAGGAGGAGATCGACGTGGGAGAGGATCCGGTCCATTTGGGGGTTGCTTCTTCTCGGATGGTGGGAGGCGGAGGAAGAGGGCCGGGATCGAGACAAAAAGAGGAGTCCTGTGGGGAGCGACGCGGACGTGGGAATCAGCCCGAGTGGCATATATCATATCACTTCCATAATGTTACCGTTATTATATTCAATATAGCTCTTAATTATTTTTTATATTTCCGAATTAACAAAATGTGAATTAATCTTTATTTTTTAATGATATATTTTAAAAAATATATATAATTTTATAATTAATATTGGGATGGAGTCGTCGATATTCTGTTTCCTCTTTCCCACGTTGCATCGCATGGGCCCACGTCACGTGCGGCGGCCGCCAGGTGTCCCGTGAGCGCGCGTTTCGTAGCCTGTTCACGTTTCCGTCTGTTTGATGCCAGGAATAATGCGTGATTCTATATCATAAATCAGTCGAAAAACCCTAATGGAAGACGAATCGATCTCATAAACCAATTAGGGGATTGTCGACTACCTTCTCCGGCGAAAGAGACGTGCCAAGCGAAGGAAAAGACCTTCCAGAGAAGGTCTACTCCCTACCACTGCACTCTTCTTCGGATAGCCCTGAAAAGACTGTCCCTGACAGAAGAATGGTTTAGGCAGAGGTTCCCTTGATTGAGACGAAAAGAGAGCACTGCTTAGAAGAATCTGAATCCACATTCACTATCGGAGAATAACGTGTGATGTCGAAAGCGATCAGCTACCACCGCAGCTTTAGATGAAGCAACAATGGTGACTTCTTATTCCTTGCTACCACCGCACACCGTTGGTCTTCTTCCCTAATCCTCACAAAAGTACCTTCCGCTTCGGCAATGTTTCGGTCAATGGCATGGCAATCTGGTAATCCAGGAAAGAATCCAAGACGATGAGAGTGGGGAGATTGGTTCCGCCATTGTGTCAATCGAAGAAAGTATTGATGTGGACTGCACGCACTCAGTAGTTTAATATTATGGGGTCGATTCAATTCCATGGCGACTGGTCACAGTGGAAATGGACTGTGACATATTCCAAACCTTTCCAGCGATCTCTTTCCTTTTGAATGGGGGTGATGAAGTGATCCATAACTTCTGTTCCGTCATCAGAAAAATTCCTCCTTTTTTTCTCAGATAAATTTGAAAGATGCTGTTGAGGTAAACAACTTTACGTCGTGTCTCGGGGCCGACATGGCTTGATTCGGGACTGAATGGTGGGGATCTTTGCTCGGGGTTTCTTGGGGTTGCCGGAGTGATCGACCGCGTGGACCGGACCACGCCTGGGATCATTGGGATGCCCTAGGGAAGGCGCATTCTCCTTGCGTCCCTCCCTGGGAAATCGCCTTGTCTCCTTCCCTGCACACAGGTCGGGTCGGAAGCTCGGCCCGACGCCTCCGACGATCAAGTTAAATAATGTGGAGGGGAGTTTGTCGTTTGTCCCCCATCGTTTGGAACTCCGGGGTATTTATAGGGAAGTTTAGTGTTACCTGATGTGCCTGCCTGCGGGGGTAGGATCGTACTTCTGATGACGTCTGATATTGTCGTTGTCGTTGCGTGAAGAACCGAACTACCGCAGGGCATGGGCATACCTCGATCGTCGTTCTTCTCTGTCTCGACCAAGTATGTTGGGTCAAACGACGATGAAGTCGTTGTCTGAGAGCGGGTGACGTCAGCGCCATTGCGTCGGTATTATTGTCTTCTTTGGGTAGTGTGTCGTCCTGACGTGTCACGTTGCCATTTATTATCCCCATCATATGCTAATTAATTTAATTATCCAAACATCATCAGATTAATATTTTAAATATAAAAAATATTGTACGATATCAGGAAATCTCAATCTTTGGTGTGCAGCCGTCCAATTGCGAGGAAGATAATAGACGGACAAGCGTGGACTTGGTAAGAAAAGAAGGCACTGCAGAAGCGGAGGCTCTGATCGTAATTATATGCAAACATATGGGCGGGTTGGTGTTGGTGGGGTGCATTTAATTTAAATGACGGACCCTCGAAACGCAGCGGGCCAAATTAACGACGAAATAAAGGCAAACAAATAGATTAGAAATTGATCCAAAGAACAACGGGGAGGGGGGGGTGCATTCTTGTCCTCGTTGTTTCCCCCTTCTGTCTTCCGGGAATCCGCGGCGCCTTCGAGTTCGGCGTCTCGATCCTCCCCCGCCCCCCCGAATCAGGTATATTATTTCACACAACTCTCTTGATTTCATCTGTTTTCTGCGGTTCTGTTCGTTTTCTTGAATTTTATCTCCTGCGATGCTTGTATCCGATCAATCTTGAAATCTTTATTCGGATTTTTTCGGGTTCGTGTTGCTTGGGGGATGAAGTTTTTGGATTCGGATGCATCTTTAGGGTCGCTTTCTTTTTTGCGGTTGTTTTGGTTGATCGCATCGGAGAGATTTGAACTGGTCTAGGAGATTTTGCTGGATTTGTAAGTTGGATCGTTTTAATTGTAAGTTTTCTTGATTTCAGGATTTTGTTTGTTTTTTCGGAGATGGATTTGGTCGATCGATGCAAGAAAAAAAAAGGGTGTGTTTAGGATTTATAGAAGACGGGTTTGTGATTTATTTTCTTATCCGTTGGATTTGGTAATCGATCAACGGATTGCTCATTTTGATGTTTGCTTCACTATTAGTCGGGTTGAGAATTTTGTGTTCCTTGAAGCACGAGGATGAGTGACGACGGAGAAAGGACTTGCCCTCTGTGCGCGGAGGAGATGGACCTGACCGACCAGCAGCTGAAGCCTTGCAAGTGTGGGTATGAGGTACGATCCCTATTATGCAAGAACCATTCAACTTCTATTGCTTGCAAGTCCGACACTCCTTTGGAACATCAGGGAACATACTGCTTGATATGTTTTCGAAATCTATATATTATTATCCAGCCTTGTTCAAATATATGCATTATCGTTAATAAGAAGGATTGTAGGTTTGATGCCGTTTGAATTTTCTTTAATGTATAGATTTGTATCTGGTGTTGGCATCATATAATTGAAATGGCTGAGAAAGAAGACACAGAAGCTCGGTGTCCAGCATGCCGCACACCATATGACAAGGACAGAGTCCTTAAAGCGGCACCTGCCAACTCCGAGAGGTTGCCTATTGCATTATAATTATTCTTCTCGCTACATTTATCTATCAAATCTATTTTTTTTTTGTTCCCCTCAAACATACTAATAGTTTACAATGAAATTTTGCTTCACCTGGGGGCAGGATAATAGCTGAGATATTTTCTGAGAAAAAGCAAAGGCCTCAAAGAGCAAAGACCAAGATATCAGCAGAAGCTATGAAGCATCTTAGCGGTGCCAGAGTGATGCAAAAGAATCTTGTATACATAACTGGGTTACCTTTTAATTTATGTGATGAAAATGTAGGTGTATTGGCATTTGTTCAACTGGGATCAGTATATATGTATACATGGCCTCGTGATAGGTTTCTCATTTTTCTGCATCAGATTCTTGAGCGCAAGGAATACTTTGGCCAGTATGGGAAAGTTTTAAAGGTTTCAATTTCTTGTGCAGCTGGCACTTCTTCGCAGAAAACATCAACTAACAACACATTTGGCATGTAAGTCTCATCGGACTCAGTTACCATGTTGTTTACTTGGCTGGGATGTGAAGACAGATATACTGCCACAAAATTGTCTATAAATAGAGAAAATTAATTACTGTAGACATCATTAAGATTCTCTCTCTCTCTCTCTCTCTATCTCTATCTCTATCTCTATCCTATACACACACAATCGTGTCATTGATGTGTTCAGACTTGAGTTTCAAGTTCTCGACCCCTGTCAAGTTTCTACTGGAATTGTGTTACTCATGTTTCTTTGTTTAGAAACCCATAATGGTTTATTGACTCATGCTCATGTTCTATGCTCCAAATGATATCAACATGCTCCTCCCAGATTCCTTCTTTGTTTCCCCTCCTTAATATTTGATGTATATCACATTTTGATGACTAAGTTGGCCTGAAAATGATCAGTGGATATCAACAAGTTAGTATTCTCTCCTAGATAGCTATACCATGCCTTACTTCAATCAGGTGCCCTGTTTAAAATTACTTTTGGTTATTTTTTTGTATTCTTGGGATGGTTTGACTTAGGGCATCAGTCCTCACACCTAACAACCTAGGCCTTGGGTGGCCTCTTGACTGATCTTGGCTTCTTGCAAAACATTTGTCATAGTGTTTCATTTTAGGCGTCTTTTGCCTTCAAGATATGTTCTAATTATTTTTTCAGAAGGATATGTTATATACAGATCTAGGATGAGTAATCTAGGTTTGTGATAATGCAGACCAAGGAAATAGTTAATATATGAGTAATGATATTACTATTTAATTTTAATAAAATTATCAGACAATTATCAGGCTATCATTAATCTGTGTGTAGATCATAATGTTGTTTTTTTTACAAAACTTGTACAAAAATTTGGTGTTTGATCTGATATGTGTGTTGAATTGGACATGTGGCATAAGTGAAAAACAACAAACTAAGAGATATTCACTAATTTAAGAGATGCATTCATGAAATAAGAATTATCTTAGCTTTAGGTTTCCAGCATATGCTTTTCATGGTTTCTCCATCATGGACTATGTTTGACTGTTAGATATGACCTTTGTTGGACAGTTATGTTACATATGCCAAGGAGGAAGAAGCTGTTCGATGTATACAAGTTGTACACAATTATGTGTTGGAAGGTAAATCCTTGAGGTAAGTACATGAATTGAATTTCCATTTTGCAGACTTGTGCATATTATCATATAAACGTCTCTGATTTTTTGGCTTTCACCAGAGCATGCTTTGGCACCACAAAATATTGCCGTGCATGGTTAAGAAATATGGTAAGCAGATTGCTCATCCATGCTCTCCTATGTTAATAAGTACAAGGTTTTGCTGTCTACTAGAATTGCACGCATTTGTTTGTTTTTATTGAGGTGTTGTGTTGATTCAGACCTGCAGCAATCCCGATTGTCTGTATTTGCATGACATAGGTAGCCACGGGGATGGTTTTACAAAAGATGAGATGATTTCAGCTTGTACAAGGTATTTTTTTTCCACACCTTTTTGCATGCGGATGGTGATTTTTCTGATTGTTAGTATGATCAAATTTTGACACTCCATGTTATAACCAACACAATCATATTGTTGTGCTTCCATCCAGAAAATATTTGAGAAACTTGTTTAGTACTTCGAATTCTGCCTAGCCAAAAATTGTCTGGTGAACTTTGTAGGAGTTATGTATGTTGTTGGGCTGTAAATGACTAATTTAGTTGTGTTTTTCCTGCAAGCAGTTTCGGGTTGAGGTTCCTGTTGCTGCCCTGATGGCAGCATTTGCCTGACACTGCCATACTAAATTAATGCATAGTGTTTATCGGAGATGCTTAGTGGGCACAAACTTGTTGTGCTATATCATTCGGAGTTTGCGACACCTTTGTGGAATACTGTTGACCAAGGAATCAAGTATTGGTTGGACCACAATGTATTCCTTTATGGAGTACTGATAACCAAGGAATTAAAGACTAGTTGGACTGGCACATACTGATCAATGTTTACCTGTTGGCGTATTGGACCATGTAGATTGGTTGGTATTTATTTATTTACTATCTTTTTGATGATATTGGACAGTTTAGGTGGTCCTGCCCAGTGTACTGGTACCATACTTATCTGACGAGTATGGGTCAGCAAGAATTGGTTTATTCATGTTGGGTTCAGCCAATTCCTGCCAGTTCTGCTGCTAGTCATTTGGTTTAACATGGTAACATTGCAAATTTGTTTATCTAAGTCACAAATTGTGTAGACTCTTTTGTCTAGATTTGGGTTTGGGTACCAGAAATAACCTTTTGGATTAAAGTAATTGTTGCTGTACTAATGCAACGTGATATTTACTATAAAATATAGAAGTTAGAGTAATTATGGGCTTCCATCTTGGCATAGTATGTAGCAGCTAGATGCAGGCACAAGGTTTCACCTTAGCCAAGGAATATTGAGCCCCAGTTATTGGTGATTGGCCAACGGTTTGTGCCTTCAAGGTTTTAAAAGTCGACGGGATCGATTTGTAGCAAGGTTCATAATTTCATGCACTGGTACTACACTGGTAGGGATCAGACCGTATACGACGGGATTAGGAACCTTGGACTGTACAACCCAGTAAATATTTACTAGTACGATTAATACCAACACCCAAACCAGACAATATCACCGGTCTAGTTCAGAATCAGTTTATTTATTTTTTATTTGTCTTGGCCACAATAATCATATTTTTTTATTTTTAATTTCCCCATGCTCCTTCCTCTCACGCCATGTGCTTGTTGCCTCACCATTGCCTGCTGCTTGGCTGTCTCCGTTACTCCTTTGGACCGAAACTTGAATCCTTGTTGTCTTTTAATGCGAGAGCTTTAGGATATCGCAATCATATTTGCTTAGTGCCGGGTGCAGCATTCAGACTAAGCTGAGGTGCATCCCACATATCAGACCACACGGAGAGGTTTGTGGACTTGCTCTTTATCCAATTATTCTACAAGTCCAAAACTTGTATATATTAAAAATGTTCACTTAATTGTTGAGGTTGACTGCTCAAAGCATATGTTCAGATATAAGCTTCTTTGGGTGTCACAGGAAGGATGCACCTACATTGTTGATCAATGTACAATCATTTGCTTGAGTTAAACATTGTGCATTTCAGACTATTTTACAGCAGATGACAAGTCAACTATTCTCCATAATTTTTTGTCTTTACTTTTGGCATATTATTTTATGCCCGTATACTTGTTTTTCTTATGATTGACTTTGTTTCACTAATGGAACTTCATGAGTAGGGTTCCTCAAATTACTTATTCCAGTTCTCAACGACGTTTTGGAAATGTTTTGCCTCCGCCAATGGATGACTTCAACAGCAGAGTAGGCTTGGACAAGCATCCAGTCAAGAGGACCTGTATTGTAAGCCCATATTTTCCTGATGCAAAGGACCTCTTTGAGATAGGATCAGCCACTCTTTATAGTGATATTATGCACATCATGCTTTTATGCCTAGGTCTCATTCTCCCTCTCTATATTGACTTAATTTTTTTTTTTTTTAAGAATTCCTCAATCCAGGTTAAAGGTTCTTCTAATATTAGTGCCGAAAAGTCCAATGCTTTACCAACAGCTGCTTCATGGTATGTTTGTTTTTTTACCTTATCTTGGCAATGGTCATTTTTGCTAATTCTATGATCATATGCAGGGGACTTCGTGGTTCAAATTGCCAGATTTTGGCTTCAAGTAGACAATGCTCTCGAACACCTGCGATTCAAAACACACAGGCTATAAGCAATTCATCTTTGCCTTCTTTATTGACGACAAGCATAAAGCAACCTTCAGCACGGGATGATGAAATGCTTATAACATCAAGGGTACTTGAAAGCAAGGAAGATGTTCATTCCACGTCTGGGTCCTTGGAACCTTTACGACTTGATACTCGGGCAGATTCACCGCTGACTTCATCTTTAGAGACAGTCAAGATTGTTGATTTTTCTTTGAGATCTTCATTGAATGATAATGCCATTGTAACATCAAAGCCAGTGGAACAAATAAAAATGGCAGATTTGGATGACAGGTCTAGTCGGTTAGTGTCTATAAGATCTGACTTTGACAGGCAGCAGCAAACACTTTTATCATCAACTCAGGTGGCCCCGGTCATGATTGGTACCTCTCAGGTTTCTTCAAGTTGCTTATCTGACCCTCTAGCAGTAGCACTTGAAGACAAGGAAAGAGGTAGTATTTCAAGTGGTAGTGACTCAGAGCCAAAAAATGCCACCACTATTTCTAAAAGTACCGTTAGACAATTTGGCAACTCCAATCATGATAAAGTTATTAATGGTTCTGCTATTGTCAATGATGATATGCAGAGCTTTCGCTTAGGATTTTCTTCAGTTAATATAGATGCCCATTCTGTGGAAAATCAGTTAAATATTGACCAGCATCAAACCTCAGTCTCTGATCTCTGTTCAACTGAGATGCTCAGGAGTCGAGATTTAAATTTGGCCTCTGTTACATCGAGCATGATTAAATCAATGGATTTGAATTCTGAACCCCTAAAGCAACAATCAATCTCTATAATGGATATGATGAAGGATCCCGTGAAATTGCAGCCCACACAGTTTTCACCTTGTGGAGGTCACCCACAAAACAGTACAAGTCAGTCAAATTCTGCTCCCTGGAGTATTGGACTTGGAAATAAACAACCCCCATTTACTGATGGTTCTTGGGACATGGATAGAAAAATTGAGGTGGCTATGTGTTCCATAGGAGACGACGAATCTGTAATACATGATGGACACAGCGAATATGTTATAAACTCAAATTCTTCAAGCAGTAATGGTTCAGAGTGTCCTGGGTTCAACTGCATGGAAGAAAAGATGATACCAGTAGATATGATTGATATAATTAGTGGTAACAATGATGCTTGTGTAGATAAAAAGCAAGAGAGCAGCATCATTTCAGATTTATTGTCACTAGATTTTGATCCATGGGATGACTCATTATCCTCAGCTAACAATTTGGCTAGGCTGCGTGGTGAAATTGAAGAAAACAATTGTTTAAAATTATCAAGTTCATGGAAATCCCTAAACAGTAACCAGTCTAGATTTTCTTTTGCGAGACCAGAAAGTCAAGCAATCCTTTTAGAACCTGCTAGAGAAATTAGTGATGCTCAGAGACTTCAGTCCTCATCACGAGTTTCATATAAAGATGGTTTCCAGAATCGAGTTCAATCCAATGATTTTGAGGATGTTGATCTTTTCATCGGTAGCAACACTTTGTCTGATAGGACTACCGGTAAGTATTTCTTGTTTCTAGTCTCTATAGCTATATCTTTCATTATATGACACAATAATATGTACTTATTGTGAAAATTATTGTATTAAAGTTTCTTTGATTCAGCAATTTTCATTCCTTCAGTATCTTTTTTAGATTTACATCATGGTTGTTGTTTCTTGACATTTGGTGTAAATTCTCTTTGGCTATTTGGATTACTTTATTTTTCTTTGTTCTTTCTAGTATTTGTTCAACTACAATCTGTTGATATCATTTAAACAAGTGATTAGAATATTTTTTACTTAACCTTTTCTCTTATAATCTAAAATGTGCCTCTTGTGCCCCTCCCTCCTCCCTTATGTAAGGAAAGTTCTATGGAAGTAATTACATCACAGTTGGTGAGAATCTTGCTGTTTCGTTTCTATTCATCATGCATTATGGCCATGATTTGCTAACTTTAATTGGATACCCTTTCTATTCATTGCCTCAATCATTTCATGATGTATGCATCTCGGGTCAAAAGAGAATACAAGCGTGACAGATGCTGCTGGTTTGAACGTACCAGCTACTTGTGCTCAAGGATAACTAAAGGTTTTTGGCCCATATGTGAAAATCCATAATGTAACACACATTCACTTATTACACCAATAGAATGTCCTGTCCTATGCACGAGCTAGAGAACTCTAGTATATCTTGAAACAACATGCTGAAATGGCTTTTTTGCACCTTTCTGATCTTCTGAATGGTTTGTAGTACCTTGCTGCAGCTAAAATTTGGTGCTTATTTTTGGTCTCAGCACCATAGTGGGTGGATCCATATTCTAATATATAGTTGTGAGCATTGAATGGGTACTAAAAATTGGCTGTGTTTTGTGTTAGGAGTATACTTGTTGAGTGTTATTCATATTCTTGTCATGCAATGTTCATAATGTTTTTGGAGAAATAGTGCTACCCATTAACAGTTAAAAGTGAATGGGAGAAGAAAATTGAGGATAAATCTGTTTCCAAAGTAGGGCTGTGTAATTGAACTGATAAACTTGATCAATCCAACTGAACTTATGCACTTAGATTTTGTGCAGGTTTTCATATCGAGTGTTTCGGTTGAAAGGATGGAGAAGGAACAACTTTCAGTTTGCATTGGTCTGGGTTTAAGAAATCACTATTAACCAAAGTGAACTGATTGCATATAGTCATATGTGTAATCAACTGTGGTAATATAAAATTCATGCTCATAAATAGGGTATAACACCTAGTATATATAAGAAATATAGATGCAATGCACCTTTTCCTTAGGAATTTGATACTTTAAACTGTAATACATATCTTTAGAATATCACCTGTTTTCGAAACTGAATATGAAACCAAACTGAATGAAACAATTCAGTTTCAGTTTGGCTTGGTTTGTTCCCCTCTAGTTTAGAGAAGCTTAAATTAGAAAGGAATGATAGGAAAGGAGTACATAATCTGTGCTTAAAGAATTACTAAAATGGCCTATCTATTATTAGCTGTTTAGAACTCAAACGGATCCATGTCCAATGTCAAAAGATGTTGGTTGGCAAAATGCAGATCAAAATAAACATGACAGATATTTGTTCTCATACACACGTGAGATTCTAGCCAATCGACTTTCAGCTCTACTTGGATCTAAGCTTTTAAATTGGCCCTACTTGTATCTTAGTTTACATCTGAACTAGTGGAACTTTACTTTTAAATTAGCCCTACCCGTCTAAACTTATTGTCCAATTATTATGTTTTTTCTGCCTTTGAAGTCTACTTGTTCACTGCTTTTCTGTTTCTATATGGCAGAAAATTTACTGAATATTAAGGTTTTTGCATGCACATTCTATGTTTCCAGTTATTTCAGTTAAAATATATATTTTAAATCCTATACTTGTTGGAAGGTGTTTCAAGGGCCAAGATAACAGCTCCACCTGGATTCTTGGCTCCAACCATATCGTCGCCTCCGGGGTTTTCTTGTCCAAACAGAGGTAACCAGGAACATGACATGACCTACTTAGGTTTGTACACTTTGTGATGCTTGTTTTGAAAACTTTTGACCCTTCTAGAAAATCATATGTTTGGCTGTTTTTTAGGTGGAAATCATTATCAATCACATTTAGCTGGAAGTTCAGGTGATGTGGAGTTCATTGATCCGGCGATATTGGCTATTGGTAAGGGACGGATACATCTTGAACAAAATAATTCAACATTGGGGTTGAAATATTCATTTCCTGCACAGTTTAGCACCCCCAATAATGATCCAAGGCTTCATTTATTGGCTCAGCAATCAGTTTCTTCTCCTCAGAACCTGGGAATACCAGATCATATGGGAGAAAGATTCTTACAGTTGAATGATGCATACATTGCATCTCAACTTTTGTCACAAAGCCATGCTGGTATTTCTCCAATTATGCAGTTGTCATTCCAGCATTTGAGAAATCCACTCTTTTCAAATAGCCAGTGGGATGCCTGGAAGAGTGTATGCCCTGGCAATAATATAGGCATGAGTGAGAAATTCAGGAATGGGAGATTTGGACTTAATGACTATTACACAAGCACTGACGAAAATAAGTTCCACATACCAAGTGCAGGTAATCTGTATAACCAGGCATTTGGAATGTAACGCTGATCTGTTGCTGTGCTGCTCTGACCTTGTTATTGTGAAAGTGGATATCTGACAATGGATGACAGTCAGTTTTACAATCTGAAAGCTTAATATTTGGACAATTTCCATCGACAGGTATGCACATTTTTACAATCTGTATGGATTAACTGTCGGGAATGCTATATGGTGAAGGTGCTTTAATAACATATCTATAAACCTGAAATGTTGTTAATGTCAGCCATGTTGTGCTGTTTCTGTTCGAGAGATCTCTCAACTGCATAGAATCTTTGGAATCTCTATGATGCACTTCTTAACTATAAGGACCTTCCTTAAAATGCATGCTAGTTTGATGGTCAAATAGCTCCTTTTAAAGAGAAAGACATTTGGCATGGAGTTGCATGTCGCCATCTAGCTTTTATCTGCTTGTGTTAAGATTTGTCTAGCTGTTTTTTGTTTCAGTGGTGTATTGGTTGACGTTAGCAAGAACTAACTTGTCTATAAGGTGTCATTGAATATAATAATGCACAGCCGCAAACTACTTAATTTTTAAGACGAGATGCTGAGCATGTCTACAGTATTAAGAAGCATAAATATTATGAGGTTGGCCAAGTGTAGCAATGTAGAAATGATTTCATAATTGGTTGGGTGTTTAGTACACCAAATTGTTCATTTTTCAGCCTAGTGTGCAGGGATTGCACAATTGTTTTCACAAAGAAACTGGTTTCTACTACATTCAACTTGCATTAGAGAATAAGATCAAGATCTATTTTGCTGGAGTTTTATTTTTTGACATTCATTTTACTTTTGAAACTTCACATGGATTTATGCCTCAACAGAGGCGACATATGTACTCATATCAAGTGGACAGCAAAGCTTGTAAGTATATCTTGGCCCCTATTTACTAGATATATACCAGTAAAGGGTTCATCAATTTAAGGACATTTGTTAAAAATCTCACCAAGGACATGAACACGGAGATAGCTGTCCATATGGCAAACATTATTGATTTTTTCGTTGTTTCTTTTTTTTTTGTAAAGTGTAAAGTGGAGAAGGCGGGATTTGAGTCTAGGACTTTGCGATTATTGAAGTTATTATTATGTTCCCATTTCACAATTTTATTTTACTTCATTATTATCGATCTGCTTTCTAGGATTGGCTAAAATTGTTACGTTAGAGTTTCCTTACTTCATATCTGCAGAATTAAAAAGTGTAGTCCATTACAAATGGTAAGTTGGGAATTTGATTATTAATATATATCACTAATGATATCTGCAGTGGACTGTCACAGGATTTAAACTAACACTAAAGCGCGTGTATATATCTATATTTATACCCCAATGAACTCTTTGCATTTGAACTAGTGTGTGTAGAAACAGAGCTACACTGCATGTTTATGGTTGTGAACCTCATTTAAACGGTTGAATTTTTTTTGGATTACTAGTTTTTTTTTCTGCTTGCTGTCTGTTGTTATCTAATTTATGTGAAGCATTGATCTCTTCTTTTTATAATGGTTAACCATGACACTATAATGTTTATGTTGATTTTGTTTCTGATTAGCTGATAGGTGTGTTTTGGTTATCTTGTATTGTTTGCTATTTTTAGCAGTAAAGTAATGTCTATGATATATTCCAAGCAGGAACGCATCAGTTACTGCAGCTTAATTCTTGTGACTAGTTTCTTGAGCGATGAGGCATTAGCGAAGGGCTGTCATCTTGATGTGTCTTGTTGTGTTTGCTCTGCCTCAGTGGAGGTGTGTCTTGTTGTATTTGCTCAGACGTGGAGGATACTGCAGCATATGTATGGGGTTGTTTTGAAGTTTCTGACTCTACCTTGAAGATCTTCATGTAAATACATGTATTTTGTTTTTGTTGGCCCATATGATTTATTGGCCAAAGTAATTGTATAGCTGAGAAGAGTGATTCTTACATTGCAGTGTCTTGGTGCTACTGTTTGATCATTTGCATAAATCTGTGCTTTGTCTACACATGGTAAGACTCTTGAATCACATGGGAAATTTAGTTGTGGATTCGGCTTTTCTCCATTATGACGCAAGAGGGTGGGATAGCCATCATTTGCATAAATCCAGGAATCAGTTGTAGGTGGGATATTCTAAAACGTGATGATGCTGATTGGAGAAGCAGAACACCCATCTCCAAGTGGAACCAAACAGGTTTTCAGAGATCGGGTCCGTTGTTGGTAACGTGGAAGTGAAGGAAAGGTAATGAGAATCGTTGGCTTTGATGTCCGTGTTTGGATTTTATTCTTGACCTTTAGATTGGGATAATCTTATTTTCATTTTGATCACAGAGTGAAACCAGATTTCTCTTTAGATTTAATAATCTAATTTTCAATCGATTTTTTCAGGGATTATTTTGTTAGATGCAAAAATCATTCTTCGAAGATTATTGCTGCTGCTGTGACGAGACAATTCGATGATTAACAGGTTGTGATCATATCAATGGTCTCACATGGTTTTTTCATCTTACTAGTGGTCAGTGTTCGCAGCAACAGTCTCTTTTTGTTTGCAACTCAGCACTTGAGCAACATATAACTCTTCTTCCTGAACTCAAACCGTTCTTATATCATATATAGAGCTTGCTTGTTTTCTATCATATATTGGCACTGAAGCCAGTCAACAGTGTCTAATGCTGAAATGGCTACAAGGTTTTAAGCTGCTGTAGTTTTCGGAAAAATAACCAGAAATTGACATGTTTACACAAGTGTGTATATCCATTTCCAGCTTCCTCTTGTCAATTTTCTTTCTTGAGTGGTAGTATAATGTCCAAAGTGTTCAACAGTTTACCGGAGCCCTGGTCCCAGAAAGAACTCTGGGAAAGTTACATTCTGGTCTGGAGTAGCCAACTCCCCAGCATTCGAGTTCATAGAATGATCCGTAGAGTTCTTCGACTGTGGCCCCATGGTGTGATCTCCACCCAGCCTTGACCCTCGTTCTACTTCTATGGCCCCCTGGATCTCCTTGAGAACCTCCGTTATTGATGGTCTTTGTGATCCATGAAGTTTGACACACATGATGGAGATCTCTGCAATTTTCCACACAGACTGCACGTTGTAATCATCCCGCAACGAGGGATCGATGATGGCCTCGATGTTACCACTCTCCACGTGTGACTTTGCCTGCCACATGATATAGTTCGATGTGTCAGAGATTGGCACATAGTAGCCGCCTAGCTGTAAGAACATGGAGAAAGATCCATGCCTTGACAACTGATATCGGCAATAAAAGAAGAAAAAACACAAGAAAAACTTAGCTCAGTTATAATATGATAGTGACTGACCCATGCAACAATGTTACGGCAGTTCAGGCCAAAACTTTCACTGGAAATTGGCTCTTGCCCTGAGATCAGCTCAAGAAGAATTACACCAAAACTGTAAACATCGCTCTTCTCTGTTAGTTGCTGTGAGGTATAGTACCTGCATGTGTCTACCGTTAGTGAGTTGGAGTTCTTTCACAGCTAAGCATTGTTAAAAGTATCGTATCATACGATGAAGGAGCACAAATAATAGTTTTCAAGTAAAATAAAACTTGAAAACCAGGTTCGCAAAGAGATTTAAATTATTTTCGGATTGAAATTACTTAGTGAAGAAAAATCAAAGGCTTACTCAGGGTCAAGGTATCCCACTGTTCCTCGAACTATGCTTGAGATATGGGAACCATCTACTGCAGGTTTGGAGAGACCGAAATCTGCAACCTTTGCTCTCATGTGCTTGTCAAGCAGAATGTTGCTGCTCTTGAGATCTCTATGTATAATGGTCGGAAAGCAGCCTGTATGGAGGTACTCGATTCCTGATTTGTTTTCAGTCGAAGGGGTCTTTTAGATTCAACGTAATGTGATTGCAGTTTTAAAATGCAAAAAATATTCTTAATTGGGTTTATAACCTTTTGCAGCATCTTCTGCTATTTCTAAGCGATTGATCCAACTGAGATTCCGTTCATGAGCCAAAGGTCCTGCAAAAATTGCACATGAACTTTTGTATCGTAAAAGCATTTATTCTGAAACAAACAGGGCGGACATACCAGGAAGATGCTCCTTCAGTGTTCCATTTTGCATAAATTCATAGACAAGAATGTTTCTTCCATCCTGTTGACTGTACCCAAGAAAAGTTACCAGGTTCCTGTGATGAATTCTAGAAAGCAATGTGACCTGAAAGAACATTGTAGTAACTACAAATAAGAATATTAACAAAAAAGTATCTTCTGTATCGTATAGGCATGTTTTGCAAAGAACTCATTAACCATCTACATTGAAAATTCAAAAAGTATTTTTCTTGACAATAGCGATGTATATTTGACAGTCAGTATAAAGAAGTACCTCATTTAAAAACTCCCGGATTCCCTGGTAGGAGTCATTAGTAAGAACTTTGACTGCGATTTCTTTTCCATCTACCATTTTTCCATAATAAACTATTCCAAATCCTCCAGAACCAATTCGTCTTTCAAATTTGCCAGTGGCATCTTCAATTTCAGACAATGTATATCGATGGGCTGTTTCTGCAGAAACTTCACTGAAGAAAGTACCCAACTTCTGAGCAGGTTGGACATTTGGCACATCATCTGAAAAGAAAAAAGATTTGTAGATTGTGAATGTGATCCTCTTAATCCTGATGATATAATAAAGCAAAGGTTTTCCACATGTACCTTTCGGAAGATTTTTCCTTGTTTTGCGCAAAAACAAGCAGCATATTATAATACTCAGAAGGAACAAACAAGCTCCCAGTACAGAAAAAACAATAATTATGACATGATACAAGTCTTTGCTTTCCTTGTGGAGGCCTTTGTTTCCGGAGTAGCTAAATCCGGACAAAACAAAGAACAGAAATCAGTTCAAAATTTATCTAATGTGAGCATTTTGCACAAGAAGTTTGAAAAACTATATCAATTATCAAACAAGGCAAAAATGAGAAAAAAAAAAAAGATGGACTTCCCGTTGCTTGTGCTTCAGAGTTCTTAGTGCAATGTTCTAGCATAAGTTAAAAGTATCAGGCATGGCACTGGTCAATCCAGCAGTGGTCAACCCACTATATATATACATACATATGTACATACATACAGATACATACATACATATACATATACATATACATATACATATACATATACATATACATATACATATACATATACATATACATATACATATACATATACATATACATATACATATACATATACATATACATATACATATACATATACATATACATATACATATACATATACATATACATATACATATACATATACATATACATATACATATACATATACATATACATATACATATACATATACATATACATATACATATACATATACATATACATATACATATACATATACATATACATATACATATACATATACATATACATATACATATACATATACATATACATATACATATACATATACATATACATATACATATACATATACATATACATATACATATACATATACATATACATATACATATACATATACATATACATATACATATACATATACATATACATATACATATACATATACATATACATATACATATACATATACATATACATATACATATACATATACATATACATATACATATACATATACATATACATATACATATACATATACATATACATATACATATACATATACATATACATATACATATACATATACATATACATATACATATACATATACATATACATATACATATACATATACATATACATATACATATACATATACATATACATATACATATACATATACATATACATATACATATACATATACATATACATATACATATACATATACATATACATATACATATACATATACATATACATATACATATACATATACATATACATATACATATACATATACATATACATATACATATACATATACATATACATATACATATATATATATGTAATCATGGAAATAAAATAATTTTCTTTGCAGTTTTGTCAATATGTTGCCTTATTATGCCTAAGTGCAGATTCATCACCTAATTTCTAGTCCATGTTTTGGAAATAAACTACAATACTTGCACTGGATATCTCATGTAATGGAAGATATACCCACTTGAGGATGATGTTTTTATTGAGAAGCCCCTTTGGTATTACTCCAATCAGATGATTATTCTGCACATACCTGCAATGAATATTCATAAAGCTCTGAAAATTTTTAAAATGAATAATATCACTTAAATAAAATCGGATGAGATAGAGATAAGCTCTACAGAAGTAGATGGAGAACTGTATGGTTATGGTGGAACTCCTACAATAACTAAACTTCTAATAATATGAAAATGCATATAATGATAAAAATTGCATCCACAGCCCCAAGCCACCTAAATCGTAACTTTAACTCGAATTGTAAAACTTACAGTTCCTTTAGACTTGGTAGGTTTGCTAGATAAGAAGGCAGTGGACCAGTTAATTCATTGTTCTCGAGGTGGCTGCATGAAATAAAAAAAGCATTTTGTTAAATTCATGTGAAATCTAAAGTGCAAAATGTACAAGGCATTATCCCTTTACATCTTATTCAGATTTACACTTCGACTAAAATCAGGTATTAGTCCAGTAAGTGAATTCCCATCAAGATGTCTGCAGTAAAAAGAAATTATTCAATATAATATAAAGTAGTTTAAGCCAAACAGATAATCCACAATGATCATCTGAGAAAATTTATCCACTAAGTCTTACATTTCAACCAAGCCTGCTAACTTCGACAATTCTGTTGGAATATCTCCTGTCAAGTTCTTTCCAGACAAGAAACTGCAAAAAAGGTACATCTTTACAATCTTCAACAGTTTGGAATACAAGATATGAAAGGAAAATTGATTTTAATACATGGAAATTATCCTCGGTTGTGGATCTGTACTACACTGCACCCAAGACCATGATGCTGGTAGACATGGATCACCACCTTCTTGTGCCCAATCAGACAGCGGGTAGTGTGAAACCAAACTGGCCATGACAATTGCTGCAACTCATTAAACAAATACATCATAAACTCAAAATTATATTTTTATGTAAGTTACAATCTATCCAAATAGATGAGTAGGAGAGATTACCATCTTGAGATCCATAATTTATCTGCAGGTACACATAGATCTCCAGCGCATTCAAGATTGGCCCTCTGGATGAATCATTTGTTTTCTTAAACCCAAAGGAAAAGACAAACGGAAGGGAAACATTGGTGTACCCAGGTTCGTAGAGCCGATACTTCCCTTGAGCATTCTCTTGAACATTGACAGTGGGTTTACTATATGCTGGCATGCCTGGGACTACTAGCTTAAATTTTCTGGTCTCATTTGGACTGAGTTCTTCAATTTCTGCAAAATATGAAAATGCCCAACCATATCCTGGAAAACCATCTAAGTCAAGACGGTAAGTCAAGGATCCATTTTGACCCACCACAGCTGTCTGCATCACTTTTTCAGGCGGCATTTCAAAAGTACTGACGTCTATCGGCATTGTAGTTGATACTCTTTCAGTTCCAGGAGCAACATCGACAAGGTAATTTGCTCTCCTTTTAGCATCTGATTCCCATATTCTATCAAATGGGTCATCGGGAAACCTATAATGATAAAAGTTTCACTAAACAAGGTTTAGGAGGCAAGTCTGCCTTTCCAGATTTTGAAGACAAAAATATATGGAACATCAGGTTTTGCAAACAAAAATGCACGTATAGAAAAGGGAATTCAGCAGAAAAGGAGTATATATATGTATATACATATATATACATACTTATATACACAAATATTTGAATTTTCTCCTCTTTACTCTACTGTGGCAAATGTTCACACTTTCAGATTTTACATGAAATGTATATAAGCTTTACCTAAATGGTATGCCAGACCTTACATTTCTTGTTTCTGATTATATAGGCTCAACATATATCATGAGAATTCATAATACGATAGTGCTAGGTGATTTTGGTGTCTTAACATATTTAATTGGTCAAGCAATTTTTATGCTATCTTTTTGTCATACAAAAGAGCAAAATCTATGAATTAAAGTGGTTTTGAAGGAAATCTCCTAATTTGGTTGCTATCTAAAGTGGAAAAAGTTGGGCATGGACAGAAATGGGTTGGAAGGAGTATCAGAAGTATGTCAATATCGCATTGCTTTAAAGGCATTGGATTGGCTTCAAATGATCTCAACAAAAAGTATTAGTTCCAATTAAGAAAGGCAAAAGCCGGACAAGAACCAGCTATGTTCTGGTCAGCCACCAATTGAAAATGATTTTTGAATTGGTTTTGGCTTGAACCTAGCTGAAGCTGATTGGAAACTGACTAAAGCTGAAATCAATGGTAATACATTACTTCTGGCAGTCATTGGATATAGTTAACTTTGATAGAACCTCAAAGGTTCTCTTGACCCATAGCCTGAAAAGACCATCGCTGCCATGGTCTCCATAAGGCCAACTGTTCGACCTACCCTTGCAGAACATCATAAGAAAATCAGTGAGACGATAAAATTCACAGGTCTCCCAAGATGTCATCACCAAAGTAATGGAATGTTTAGAATATGTGTTGCGTAATGCCATAAAAAGACCAAAATCATTGATAGCCTACAAACCTTTAGTGTCCTATTGCTTCTTGTATGCTTCTCTGCAAGTACACTTGTATATTCTTGTTCAGAAAGTTAAGTTGAATTGCCAACCCCATTTAGCGGCACAACCTAAACTAGTAAATACACTCCACCTTCTCCTTGTATATGGACTAACTAATGATAACTAAATGCACTCGATAGACTGAATACAAAATAATGTGGAAATTTTAAATTTAAAACCAATATTGTTCTTTATCGAGTTATTTACCATCTTAGAATCCAACTCTACCCATTCTTGAAGTGAACAACACTCAGCATTTGAGGATGTACCCACAGTGTAAGGCCTTAAAAGATTTCTTCTTGAGCTTTCAGGTTGATTCATTTATTTAACAATCATTTTTTTATATATTTATATGAGGCATTGTTGTGTGTGAATAAACCACTACGAAATTAGGTTGCGATACTATATCTGATCCTGCATCCAACTAGAAAATAAATATGAACATATCACAAAATAGAATCATTGCCTTAGGACTTATGAACAAATCACTAACAAAAAGAAACATATGTTCTAGTACCTTACTGAATCAGTACTCTCTGCGCCAAAATTTATTCTCGCCGACAGTTTGAGAAAGAATTGAGTTTCGTATATTGTATAATAGAGTGAGCCATTAAATTGACGAAGTTCGAGTGTGGAGATAAATGGTTGCCCAGTACTAGCATTAGATAAGCAAACACTAACTGTGGGAGAAGAGGTCAATAAAACCAGCTCTTGAACTTCTATGGTTGCTGCATCTGATATCACAATGGTGGACCAATACGTTGCCCCAAGAAAGATATCGAACTTTGGGTAAACATTACTTCTATCAAAGTTCCCATACAAGAAAGTTGCTCTTACTAGGTAGCGGGTCCTCGACTTCACACTCAATGTATAACAGTACTTACTGCTATCTGCCGGAAAATATCGCACTTTCATATATTGCTTCCGGCTCTCACCAGGGATGGATATGCTGGCAGTTTGTCCATGTATAATGTTACTGTCCGGAGTCCACTCAAGTCCAATATCATCTGTATATTCATCTGTACCCCCACAGTCCAAACTTATAAAACCTGCATCAGAAAAATTAGGTAAGTAGGAAAGATTAATCTTCACATCTAAAACCATAAGCAAATTGTTTCTTACAGGGACAACAATTTTAATGAGACAATAAGTTTTGTAGGATGAACTGCAAGAGAAGTTATCCGTCGTGTTTGGCCCTTCTTAGAACATCATCTTGGCAAGCAATAACAAGCTAGAGCATGCAGAAACCTATGCTATCTCTTCGTTCTGGCCCTTACAATCAACATAGATAACAACAGACTTAGATGACAAAAAAAATTGTTATTCACATAAGCAAATCAAAATCCCTTAATTGCACATTCAAATTTCTTTGCTCTGGTTTAGTACAATCAACATGATCTTGATAGTTGAGATCAATAGAAAGCTAAAATTTCTTTTTTTTTTCCCAACATCTAATCTGCAAATCTCACCAGTATCTTTTAAGATACATAAAGTTCACAATACCCTATCTTATGCAAATTAAAATAGCGTGCCTAATGCATCGAGACCAAAAGTTCTAACCTTTTATGAGAGAGAAAATATTAAGGTGGAAAACAACAAATCTTTCACTTAAATCAGAAGCGCATGGAGCTGTTTTGCGCACATATTTACACACAATCATAAGGATCTCTTTTCATCCGTCCATAAAGGAGATCACAAACAAAAGAGCACAGAAGTAAGAAATCATCACCGACGGGCTCACCAAGACCTAAACAGAGACGAGCACCAAGAAGTTACCAGGCATCTGAGCCGCCGACGATGAGAGGAAGAGGACGAGAAGGAAGACGACGAGGAGAAGTGGCGCGGCCATCTCTGCTCCCGAGCGGAAGAGAGTGACGAACTCGCCCTCAGCCTTTCTATATGCATACTTTTCCGGAGTGGAAGTGGAGGCGGGTGGTGGCAATTATGGCTATCTCTCCACCATCATCATCGCTTTCGAACCTCTGCGTGGCAAGAGGGCTGAGGCTTTGGCGCATTCGAGTGGCCAGTGGGGCGGAAAGGGAAAGGTGTGTGAAGCGTAGACGGTGGAAGGAAAGAGACACGGCGTGGGATACGCCACCTGGCGACTGCCACCGGGTCCCGCCAACTGCCACATGGACGATGTCCTTCCGACACACTGGCGGCGGCTAAACCGCATTAGATTCCGGCGGTGCCAATGTGGCTTTTCGGCTAATTTTTCAGAATATACGATGAGGAATTCGGGAGATTGCCGACAACAATTATGTGGCGGCTCTGTGCCATCGAGAACTTGAATTATTGTTCGAGGAGGACATGGCCATACAGTCGAAAAGAAAAAGGTAGAAGAAGCGTGAGCGCTTCATAAAGTCGGAGAGAGAGAGAGAGAGAGGCTCCGCAAAAGGTTGACGACGATGATGATGCTTCTGAGTGAAGCCATGGAAAAGCCATCAACTCTGAGTTAGACTGTCTTCCCAGTGGAGCACTTTGTCCTCTCTCTGGTGCGTTGTGATGTCCCCAAAAAAGGTGATACCTTTAGTGTCGTCCCTCACACACCAACACACCCACTCACTCGACTAAACATGCTTACAAGGAAGTCTTCTACTGTACAACACACAGCTCGAACACAAATCAGCAGCGACAAGAGGAAAGCAAATCTTGCTTTCCCTTACATGCTACCTGATGGTGACAAACTTGTTGGTGCCATGCCGCGCCCAGTGATCCTTCAAGTCTACCGCGTACGACAGGTCGAAACCTTCGGCTGAGAGTCGCTGCAGCAGCTTCCCGTATGCGCCAATGCTCATCTTTCTTCCGGCCAGGCGAGCGCCGGGCCGGGTGGGGCTCATCGGAAGAGGGTACTCGGAAATGGTTGTGGTGCAGCAGGAGGATTGCCATCCGCCTGACCCCCATCTGTAGCATTGGCGTGGCACGCCGGTACATGAGCAAACGGGCACAGGAACGCTCGAGATATCAAGCATCGTTCCCTGCTCTGCAACGCTGTCTTGATTCTTCTTCTCGCGTTTTCCTGTGGACGAAGAGCCTCCTTTCTTCTTCGTGGGGTTGGGGAGCTGTTTCTTTGGCTCTTTCGGTCGCAATACCTTGGCGGCGACACGACCAGATTTCTTGGTAGAAGAATGCTGCTTACGGAGCTTCGGAATAGGCGGAGGGGTAGTGGCCACTTTGTCGTCTGTTTCCTCCTCAGCGATCGGCATGGTTTGGATGTCGATCATTTCTGAACTTACTGGATTTGCAGCAGGGTGGTCGACACATTTTGACTGGGAGACCAAGCTTCTCTGCGGAAACCATGAGAAGTCCATCGTGGGTGGATGAGAGCTGTGTGAACCAGTTGCAGGATAGGAGCTAATCCTAAGAGAGGTCTCCTGGTGTGCTGGAACAGCACCAGACACCGACTTCAGCATCTTCCCTGCTTGTTTTGACTGATCACAGAAGTCCCAATTCCTTGTCCCCAACCTTCCCCTTCCATCCATGCTACTACCGAGGGTTTGAAGAGTTGAAGAACTCCAGGTTCAGCTTATGCTACATCAAAGATTCTTGTTGCTTATGCTCCCTAAATATGTGCTGAAGGACTGTGAAATCTACCTCTGGAGATGTAACACCAACATCATTCAAGGATAAATTGCTGCGAGAAGAGAAACATTTGAAGCCAGAAAAGAGACAAAATGCATTTATATCAATGATAACAGCTATGGATGCAACAAATGAATGCCCGGATGAGCAGAACATCGATTAAGATCATCACATCCACAATGTTCTCACAAAAGAGAAATCAAAATTTTGAAGAACTAAAATCTAAGATAAGCTTTTAATGGAATCAAAGAACAATATTTAAGAGACCAAGTAAATATGGTTCCCACATGAATGTTGGGTCATAGATTTTGTCCAAAGATTTATACTTTTTCAAAGAAGAAATTAGAAAATAAGTACAGAAACGATGGGAATGGGAAGATGGAAAGATCAACATCGAGGAACAGATAAAAGTTTGAGCTGATGAGGACATTTCAGCAACGGAAGAAAGAGGCTTAAGCAGCATACTAACAAGGAAAAAGGAAAAAAAATGATTTTTTTGGTGACAGAGCAAAATATAAACAGAGATCTATGATCAGAGACTAACTGATTGTGAGATCCTTCCATCATCTCAGAGATCCTGAAGAAAACAAACATTGATAGAGGATACTAGAAAAGCAAGAAACAGAAAGAGGAGGCTGAGAGCAGTATGCAACAGATCATAGAAGAAACAAGAAGCAGAAGAAGAAGAAGATCTTACGGAAGAGAGAATTCCTTTACGCCTCCTACTATCGTTCATCTAAAATCAAACGAAAAATTTAGCACCGCTGATGATAGAGGCGGAGAGCAGTTGAGAAAGGTAGGGGGGGGGAGGCAAAGGAAAGGGCAGGTGGTGTCCTTTTGTCAAGCTTTTAATGAGCACCGCACCAATCAAGAGAGCGAAATGATACGTTTACCCCTCAACTGTGTCGGAAACTACAAAATCCATCTCGCTGTGCCGAAACTGTTATCTCTTTGTGGGAGAGACAAGCCTTTTTGACTCTCGAGTGTGGACCCTACCCAATGTGGGTCCACTCGGCGCAGACGATGGGGCGCGTCTCAGGCCTCGCATCCTGCCGTGGTTTCACTTGAGTGAGGAGATCCCCTGTCTCCGCTAGGCCACAAAACACGATTCTGAACCACGGTATGGCCTGATGCCGTGGGCCCGCTCAGGGATACCATTGAAACGTGGCTCCGCGTGTCTCCTTTCTTCCATTCCAGTTCAGGGCGAGACAGGTGAGTCCGTTGGGAGCCACCCCGAGATAGACGAGACAGCCGACCGATTCCTCTCCGCCGTCGATGCGGTCGATCATTGCCGTCTTCGCCCCTCCCATCTTCATCCTCTTCTCCGTTAGTTGAGGTGTGACTATCAATTACGATGGTGTCAGAAGAAGAATAGGATGGAATTGACAGAAAAAGATATAATTACAACGACGAATGAGAGGTGAAGGCAGAAGGGTGGGAGCGCCGGTTGATGATATAGAGGTCAAAGATAATCTCGTTAAAAAAAGATAAGGGACTAAAAATTTAGGATATTTTTAAAACCTAAATATTTTGGTTATCATTTCCTTTTTATTTTCCAAAGAACATATGGATTCCAAAGTTTGAGAGAGAGGTAGCAACATATGGATTCCAAAGAATCAGACACCAAAGAACACTGTCTTTTACATTTGAACTTTGGAAGTGTACCTCAAACTCAGAACAGTGTACTTAAAAGAATGCATTACCCAACTATAAACAGCAAGCTTTGCCTTACCGCTGGAACAGAGCAAAGCAGCGAGCCAAAAATTCCAGTCAGTGCATAAGCAATGGCGCAGAAGGGAAGAGCCTCCGGTTCCTTCGCTGACAGTGCTGCCGTCCCCAATCCATGAGCACTGATACAGACAAAGATATAAGCAATCATCTTACACACGGCTAAACATCTACTGTTTCTTCTGAGCCAAAGACAGTGCAGTGGAAAAGTGAACCCTGTTCCCAAGTAGCCTAGTAATGGAGTTTGATCACAACCTAAAGTTGATCTTTGTGAAGCCTTTTAACTTTTTTTTTTTTTTTCCAATCTATGTCGAAGAAGAAAAAAAGTTTCCATGTATGCAGAAGAAAATCCTCAGAAGGAGAATTTTCATGAATTGTGGGATTCAATGATGGCACTTGCTGGAAACATGGTGAAGAAACTATATACACAACTAGCACGATGCACAAGAGAAAGGTAGGAGCTAAGTGAAAGTTATGGATAATTAATTACAGGGAACATCAGTCGAACGCACTCGAGAAAATTGATAGAGAAGTTTCTTTGAAAGATAGTCACATGCCTTCTGATCCTTTATTCAATTCCAAATATGCATAGGCTTTAGAGCAATGGTGACTGAATTTCCACTTTAAGAATTCTAAAATAAGCTCAGCATTAATTTATATCTCCTACAAGAATCATAAGATAGTGAACTTTGTTGAATAATGACTTCTTGTTCGATATAATCATGAATACTTCAGACATATAGCGGTCGGTTTCCATAGAGTGCTAGGGTTCAGATCCTATTGAGAGGTCCACTAGAGATTAGAAATTTTTGGAAAAAAAATAAGATGTTTCTTTTGTCCCTTACAAGCAATAAAAAAAAAGGTTAATATATTCAAGATAATTACGTATTTACAAATATATAATCTCAATTCATCCTATTTCATCAGATCCGGGTTGTGATATGGATCCAAAGGATGAACCGGATATGGACATTTCCAATAAGATTTCATTCTTAAACAAAAATCTATTTTTTGATTTATTTCATCTATTTCATGATCAAAATAAAAAGGGATACACGTTACACCATGATTTTGAACCAAAACAGAGATTTCAAGAACAGGTAAATGCTTAATATCCAAGTAGGCTTATAAATTTGATCATGATCAAGTGCTTTTTGAATTGTCTCATGTTTTTTTATTGGTGTTTATCCCCCCAACATCTTGATTTTTTTTACATACAAAGTATTTACTTGTTACTAATAAAGTCTAGCCTCTGTTCTTCCTTAGATCTCTTATTTCACTCCCATAGTGACCAAGAAAAGAAAAGGTAATACTCTTTATCTTGTCTGCATTTATGGTCCAACTAGTTAGAAAGCTGTATAATATTATTTACTGAAAGATGGTTGAACTCTTTTTTTGTTGTTACAATCAGTTGGTCATTGATTCTTGCTATTGACATTAAGATCTAAACATGCACAACATCTTAATAATACCTTAAACAAACTCTAATTGATCAACCAAAAATCTCATATACAAATGTCTCAAAAAATTGTATAGTTGCATGATAGGGTGACTTGGAGTTACCAAATAAAAATTATATTTGTTTAACAATAAATATTACTTGGCTGATCTTGAGAAACTCATAGCTCAAATGTTACCTCTTGTGAATCAATTGTTAAAGCTATTCAAGCAAGCATGCATGTTATTAGAAAGATTTATAGACCACATTAATCGAGCAGAAGAATCTATGAAACATGTACCTCGAAGCTGTTGCTATTCCTCTAGCGATAGGGTCATCTAGACGTAATTTATCCATTACAGCTTGCACAAAATTTGCTCCAACCAGACCAGTGAGAACAACTACAGCAGCAGTAAGAGATGAATTTGCACCTAAAGCCAAACACACAAGGAAAACGAAACACAAAAGGTTAGCACTCAGTTATCTTAATAAGAGATTAAAGGAAACAAGAAAATATCATTCCTTCTCTATAGAAACCCCTATACTTAGTGGAATTTTAGCACAGTTACAGCTGACGTTGAACTTCAAAATCTCATGTTGATTCTTAGAAGGAAAAGATTAGGATTCAAGCTGTCTCATAGAGAGGTTACCTTGTTAACTGATTCTGCATGCACAAATCATGTTGACTAATAAATATTAAAAAGAGAAGTGAACAAGTATTAGAAAATACCTTCAAATAAAGACACTATGCTCAAGGCTAACGCCACAGTTATACATCTTGGTAAAATTGATATGGTTAAAGTTGGCTCTAACCCAATGAGACGCCCAACGATTGCAGTCGAGTACAGAGAGAAGGTGGTCGCAATAATCACTGAAGAGAAAATCTCAGCGGCATGTCGCCTGACAAGCTACTAGCCATAAACAACTGATACTGCTTAGCTAAAGTTTTTGGTACTGTTGAAACCTACATACATCTTTTGACAAAAGTTGAATGTAATTTACAAAAAACATAAAAATCAAAGAATATATTGTTGATTTTGTAGCTTAACACAGTATTAAGAACAAAAGATGTTTGGCACTGCAGATGATGTACCTTTCTTTGTTTGAACATTGAAAAGGCAAATGAAATTATAACAGATCCAAGAAAACCCATAAGAATATCACCAGCTCCAGGGTTTGATGATGCTTTGGTGAGGTAATAACCTACAAAAATAATTAGTTACATACTTTAGGTACACCTTTTTGCAGGCTAGCAACGACTGCCCCACAGAAATCCCTCCATGTGTAAAAGGTAATTTACATAATTAGTGAAAATGGTGACATCAGAAAACAAAGTTCATTTATTCAGTGCATTTAGCTCTTCAGTTCCAAAATCTTGGACCCGAGTGTTTTTAACTGAATTTGAGACCAGATAAATTCCAACGCAATGGTTTTTACTCCGCAAGGATCAAGGAATATCCAAAAGCAGGTTCACATATTGATGGGGGACACCCACCATTCGTATCTTCTTATTCTTTATTTTACTTATCCTCTATTCTTCGAGGGGTCATGTCATACTCTCCTAGCTTCTCTTCATCATTGTTCTCATCATTGGACTATGACATCTTTGGAAAGGACTATGGAAGGTAAGATTTATATTTAAGATCTCTAAAAGAGATATCGGGTACTGAACCTCACAGAATCCTCAAATATATGCTAGTGCATCCTCTCTTCTGAATACCACCATAATCCTTATGGAGGCATGGCCCTTGCACAAATTGTTAGAGGTGGCATCAGAGAAACAATGTTGATCCCTCATGTGAGATAACAGTCCCAAATTGGAAACCCACATGTGATTGCTAGATATGTGTACTATCTCCACTAGCCTTGAGAGAGTTCTTCTTCTGGAGGTGGTCGTGGAAAACAATAGTTCATGCCATTATAGAAAATACCAACTACCATGCTGCATCGCGATCTAAATGTGTTGATGTATATCCACCTCATAGAGGTTTAATTGGGAGCACTATTAAGTCACAAAAAATTAGCTTGTAATCACAAATACCATCCTTCTTTTCTACCCAAATGTGTTGATGTATGTTCACCTCATACAGGTTTAATGTGGTACACTACTAAGCCACGAAAAATAAGCTTGCATAAAAAAAAAAGTTGTGTACCCAGTACATGAGGCTCCCGCCAATGCTTGGGAGTGAAAATTACCTTGCATCAGAAACACAAATAGCATTGACTAAAGTGAAAGTATTTTTTCCATTCCAGGAAGTTCTACTTTTAGTTGCCCATTTGAACCACAGACGCACAGTCTTCTATATCAATTCATGAAAGGTGTGTTAATTAAGTTCTTGTGTATAGTTACAGTTTCCAATGATGTATTGTTGTCACGGACATTGTATTCTCTAATCTCTTTGAGAACCAAATGCAAGCTAAAGTGCATGAGAACTTATAAGAAGATGTGCAAGACAAACAGTTGGACAGGGAAAAAAAAGTCATCACATGCAACTTGTATATGCTCTGATAAATATCACATCCATCATAGAATATGTGCATTTTTTGAAAATCTACTAACGTAGTAAAGCCTTCAAGTTAAACCAACAGATTGCTAGGACAAGAAAGCAAGCTACGAACCTAGGACAGCATCAATGCCACACTTTGAGAAGTACCCATATGCTAGGGCTGCCACATCTGCAGCAAATGCACAGCAGATAATTGGATGGAATACCTTCTTCACATTAGAGGGTAATCTGAACCAAAACAATGGCAACTCATTAATTGTCATTAATATCATCATAATGGTATTCTGTTTATAATCGAAGAAAAGGTATATTACCCAGAACCAACCATGTATCCCAAGACTGTTGCAGCTAATAGAAATGGGAGGCATGTCCTTGCACTTGTACCAAGTGCTGTTGGGTTCATGAAAGCAAGAACAAATGTTGAAACGAAAACAGCAGTCCAAGTCCAAAGCTCGGTGTTTGAAAATGGAGAGGGTTTTGCCATGGGTTCAGCTGGTATCATTTCTGTTTTCACAATTTTTCTTACGGTTATCGCCGTTTGACCTGCAACAGAAAGCGAAGCCAACCAACCAGCAGCTGCCAAAAGAAAATGGTTTCTTATTCAGACAGAGATAACCAATAATGCAGTGTGGTTCATTAAAGAAAACAATTCTCCAAGGCCGTATCCTATAGTGCTGATACTTGTATAGAAAGAAAACAGTAAGAATAAGGCATTCCCTTCTAAAAATCTCTTCATCATGAGAAAAAGGTAGGAATGGCTACTGGTTCACAACTTTTACTTGATAAGATGGAATCAACAAAATGTGGAAGCAAGAAGAGAGACAAGAAGATGCGACAGAAGAAGAAAACAATCAGAAACTAATGAATCTGGATAAAGAGGGATCTTTTTCATCCAGAATATCAGCTTCAGGCACCAGAAACAACTCCTGATGGATCAAAATGCATAGGGCGCATCACGATCACATAGTAAAAAGCAATCACTATATCAAGACGGTTGAAATGAAACTTTCAGACAATCATCCTACGCTATTTTTAGTACATTGTCCTTATGTTTATAGGACGCAAGCAATTGAAAGCAAAACATGGTGAGATGATAACATACAAATTACATCCATATGCAGAATAGAACCACAGATATTCCCACGAACTACTACAAGGATCTTTGAATGAGTGGCATACCGAGGATGAAAAAGATCTTGAGCCCTGAAGCTGCGGGCACATCTCGCACGGCAAGAGGCAAAACCACCAACGACGGAACATAGAACAGAGGGAGCCACCGCTGAATGAACAGAGTCGCCGGCTCAAAGAAGCCCACCAGGCCCATTGCAGCCGATGGAGCGGCAAAATCCAACACCGTCAGAACCGAGAACACGCAGAACATCCCAAAGAGGGCGCTCGGAAACTTAATAGCGGCGGCGACGAAGGCCTGCTTCAGAAGCTTATCGGCGGCGAGAATCGTCCCGAGCGACACTGCCAGATGCAAGATCGCAATAACCTGGAACAACTCACGCACACGGACATGACTAACATTCGATCGAATAGATGGTGAGCATAACATTGACATAAAATTCTGTAGGTGATGGGACTGACGCTGGGGAAGGCAAGCGCTTTAGTAGGTCCACCATCAGTGCCAGCGGATCTCGCAAAGATCAGGCATGGGGGCTTGGCGTTCTCGTTCCATCGCAAGAACCGGGTGTATCCAGGGATGCAGCGAGACCGGAGCGGCACGGCGTTTGCACGGCGTGCGGGCGGCGCAGTGGAACGTGGCGCGGAATGCCCGACCGGTAATTTGGAGCGAAGCGAGAGTGGCGGAGCGATGACCATAGCGCTTACAGATGCGGTAGCCATGGATCGAGGAGGAGGACGAGGATTTGAACAGGGGAGTAGCTCAGCAGCAAGCTATGCTGCTGTCACTGCACCGGAATACGTGGGGGGGCAGCGTATGCATATCGTGTGTTCGATCTATTGCAGCGTCTTGTGGCCGGAAATAGGATTGGATTCTATCTCCAACTTTGTGAGCACTTCCACTGCCCAAAGGAAACAAGCTTAGGATGAGATGGAAGGATTGCGTCCACATGATCCGGGAATGCATCCTTACCCCATATTATGCTCTCCATAATACGACTGTGTGTACCTATCTACTTCTCATATGAAGTTGGGATTCGCATATATAAGAGAGAGAGAGAGATTCCAAGGCAATGTGACCGGGTCATCACATATTACCCCAGAATAATTTTAATATTATAATTGACAATAGCAGACGATGTTGATGGTGACAATTGATGCTGATATAGTTGTCAAGCGACGAAAGAACTATTTGATATTTGCATCGACGGTCCTTTCATTACTTGACAATTGTATCGACACCGATATAGTTACTGAGCAAAGTCATTCAGTAATGATGAAATGATCATCGATGTAGATGTTGAGTAACATCGCTCTGCATCTGCGTTGGTGTCAACGTAGTTATTGAGCAATAAAAAGAGATCGTCAATACTAATGTCGAGCAGTGTTGTTCAACAAACTACTTTGGTGTCGACACAGTTGTTGAGCAACAAAATGACTATCAATGTAGATCCAAAACGACTCTTATATATTGTTGTTGCTCTCCTCATCTACAGTAGCCATTCACAGCTCTCAATAACACCATCATCCGTTATCATCAAATGAAATATTAAAATTATTTTTTATTATTTATTTTTATATTTTTATTAGTAAAATCGATATAAATATTTTTATTAGGATCAATAAATATAAATATTTTACTTTTATAAATAGAAGAGATATTAATATAATATCTTAAAGTATAGAGACGGAGATACTAAAATTAAAGAGAAGTCAATTGGTTCCAAATTAAGGAAATCTTATCCAGATTCGTTCATAATTGGACCGGACATGGACCAACTACCGGCCCGGCACAATCCGTTTAAGGCCCACATAGTGAGCCCAGGATGTGATGCGACGATCAGAAGCGACCGTCGTGATGATCGGAACCGACGGTCGTGATACTTCATCATCAGAACAAGACCGGTGACGCGTGGGCATCTCTCTAGGATTTAGTTTTTCTGATGGTTCAGGGAGGAGTGCACTTCTCCAATGGGAGCATGCCACGGCGTGATAACTGTTTGAATGTCGGTTGCGGGTGCCGACGATTTGGTGTGATACGATACGTCGTACACATAACAATCCGGCACCCAGCGAGTGTCCCTATTAATGCAACCACGACACCGGTGGGGCTCACCGGCGACCTCGACTTCCAATCTTACGTTTGAAGCAGGCGTCGGGTTCGGGTCACCCATTTGGGTGCGTGCGTAGTTACTTCGTCTTGGATATTTTGGATCGAGGTAGAGAACACGTACACCTCGAAATCCCTCTTTTCCTCTCTCCGTCTCTTTTTCTCTCTCTCTCTTTTCTTGTGGATCCATGTCGTCGTCTGATCTTCTTCGTCTCTTTCCGAACACTTAGGATCCATTGCTACTGCCATTTTCGAAACCCTTGGATCGAATTCCGTCGAGATTCGTAGGGTATCTGCTTGGAATCGAAATTTGACGAGGAATCTTTGGGTTTAGGGGCGTTGAATTAGGGTTTGGGCAGATCGATGGCTGCCAAGGAGGAGGACGTGGAGTACGAGAGCGATCCCGAGGACGCGCCGCTGCCCACGATGCGACGCAGGGAGGCGAGCGATGACGAGGAAGTGGAGGGATCCGACGAGCGAGGGAAGCCCGCGAGGGATGGTCTTAGGGCCGAGGTTGGATCCGAGGGCGAATCTGATGGTGAAGGAGGCGCGGAGGTGTATGATGACGAAGAGGAGTACTACTACGACGAGGAGGAGGATGAACTGGGGGACGGAGTGGAGGAGCGACTGGGAGGAAGAGAAGAAGAAGCGTTAGAAGTTGGAGGGAACCATGTTGCTGTGGGAACGAGCGGAAAGCCCAGGGAGTCGAGGAAGTCACCTGAGCCCCAAGGAGATGAACAGAAGTCTGATGGGAATCTAGAGGAAAATCAAGAAGACAAGAATCAGGTGGAAGAGGAAGAGAAAAAAGAGAACGAGCCGTACGCTGTGCCGACCGCCGGATCTTTCTACATGCATGATGATCGGTTCCAAGAAAATGGCAGGGGACGCCACAGGTGATTTTTGTTATGACATATTTATTTTTTTGCTTCCAGTCTGATTCGTGTATTTTTCTCAAGCTGCATCTACTGTTTATTATGCTTCACAAACTCCGTCTTTCCTAAAATCTGGAAAATTTTAATATCTTTGTGTTATATTAATGATCAAAATGTGGTTTGAAGCACAAAAATGGTTACAGCTTATGCAAATTCTCTTATTGAATAATTTATATATATATATATATATATATGATTGGACGCTTGATTGGGGGATGGAAATAATAATGCTTGATAAATTGTAAGTGCTGTTTTACTGCTTTTTGTGTAAGCAACTA
The DNA here is from genome assembly GCF_036884655.1 of Musa acuminata AAA Group. Taxonomy (NCBI): domain Eukaryota; kingdom Viridiplantae; phylum Streptophyta; class Magnoliopsida; order Zingiberales; family Musaceae; genus Musa; species Musa acuminata. Next base: position 43,989,007 of record NC_088343.1, read on the forward strand.
TATGTAGTGCAGTTGGTATGTTTAGTGTTTTGCTTTAACTGTGTGGCAAAGCATCATTTTATTGGGTTGGATTTGAAAAGTGAACTGATCCAGTGACATTGTGTGCCATGTGTTATTTGGTTACCTATGATAACATTGTTTACTTGTTATTATATATTTCATGATTATTAGCAACAGTCATCAAAATGTCCAAAGCTATTTGCACTGTTAGGAAATTTTATGGGGATCTCAACAAGGTCATGATCATAAGCAAGGTCTAGCTGGCACAAACGCTTTGGCTTTAAGTTATTCTTGTTGCTGTTATAGTCTTGTTTACAGTTATTCATAACGGTCAATGTTTGTATGAGTGTGTGTATAGTCCATTTCTACCTCTTTCTATTATTCTTGTGTGCAAGTTTATTGCACATAATTGTCCTTAAATTAGATGAACGGCCATTCTGGATCACATAATGTTTCTTGAGTGTACTATTCATTTCTCTTGATCGCTTCAAGGGCTGTTTTCAACATATTAGAGGGTTCTTTTTGGCTTCCATTTATGAGTGATATCGTTTCTTGCGTGACAATTGCATAGCTGTAACATATCTCTGATAATAAGTCTTTATTAAATAACCATTTTCTAGGCGTATGTTTGGTGGGCGCAAGTTGTGGGATCCTAAAGATGAACGTGCCTGGGTGCATGATAGATTTGAAGAAATGAATCTGCAGGACATACGTAACAATGAGGTATCTTCCTTCCACATTATTATTACTTGAAACAATCTGTGAGTTAATGAACATTTCATTAGAGATGCATGATATATTTATTTCAGGAAAGGCGAGGGTCTAGACGTCGTTTTAGGGGTCGTGGTCGTAGCAAAAGTCAGGGTGCTGAAGGTGGTTATGTTAGAGGAAATAGATATCACGCATCTCATGATGAGGGAAACAACCAAGGTCGTGCTCCAAGGACTGTTAGAGGGAGAGGGCCTAGGCGCTATGAACCTATTCCAAAAAACAAAGGAGATTTTCCTGCAGCTCAAAGCAAACGGTCAGCTGTGGAATTTACTTTTATTATTAATCAGGTGCATCATTTCTTTGATGAGCCAAATACGTGATATATATATATTTTTTCATACTTGTCAGGTCACTTATAAACCAGCAAGAATCACCATCAATTCATAATACGGGGAGACAGTCTTCTCGGGCTGCAAGTGTGAAATCAGAATTTCCACGAAAGAATACTTTTGCTTCGAGCCTCAATTCTGCTTCACCCCCTTTTTACCCCTCTGGGTCTTCGAATCAAGACATAACGTTGAACCAGAAAAGGGACGTACAAACTGGAAGTATCAATAAGGCCGTTGCTTACTCAACACAGATGAGAAATGATTCTAACATATCCCAGTCTAACTCATTGATGCAAGGAAAGATAGCCACTGATATGGTTGGCCATGATAGATTTTATACAGATCCTTCCCTGCTGCCGGCTGCTGGGAAAACTTCAGCTAACCCCAAAGAATTTACTCATTCTGCTAGTTCTAGGGTTCAAGGGAGGGGCTTAAGTAGTGCTGGACCACTAAATAGCCATTCAGGATCACTCATGGCTACTCAAATTAAGCCCACTGTAAGACCAGTTCAAGTTCCAACTCAACCTGCAATTCGAAGTTCTACTCAGCAAGTGGTCGAGCCCCTTAGCAATGGAAGGCAAGCATCGCCTCCTCAGCCTCCATCTGTGAATTCATCTGAAGTTGGAGAGGCTGATTCGTCTCCAGGTTCAAGCAAATCAAAAATTTCACTGGCTGAAAAAGCAAGGATTAGCAACCAAGGAATTGGAAAGGGCTCTTTTCTGTATGGTGGAGCTCAGGTAATTGGAGCAACCGGAGCTATGGGCCTTGCACATACTGAACAAAACTTTCCTGGTACTCCAGCACTGTTGCCAGGTTTGTAATATTTCCATGTTTGTTTTTGTTTGACGAACTTTCTTGCATGGAATAGCTTTAGTTGTTGAATTTCATATGTTGATGCTTTGACCGTCATGCTATCTCTGTGGACAAGTTTTGTTAAACAGTAATAAGGGGAGATTTATGTTAACATCATATTCATTTCAATGCATTTTTTCTTTACTTAATAGTTATGCAACTTGGGAACCAGCATCCTGGTGGTATTGGGGTTCCTGCTATGGGCATGGCTCTTCCAGGATACGTAGCTCAACCACAACTTGGTTTTGGCAATTCTGAAATGACTTGGTATGAATATTTTGTTATTATCGTCATATTCATGTGGTTTTTACACATCATTTGCTTTGATCCATATTGGAGTTATCAAAGAATCCTGGTAGGCAAAATAGGAAATCTCCTCTTTTGACATGCACTTGGTTTTTCTTAGATTCTAACAAAATGGAAGTTTGATCAGTCTGCATGAATTTTAGGGTGCCAGTGTTAGCAGGTGCTGCTGGGGCTTTAGGGGCATCTTATTGCCCACCATATGTAGCTCTTGATGGCAATTACTATGCCCGTCCTTCAGGACAGACATCTTCTAGGTAAGGCAAGCCATTCTTTTTGCTATTAATATGAGCTGAAAGAGCTTTCTGAAGTATGTCCTCTGATTTCCCCTTTTCCAGTACTTTAGCTTATTTGTAGCTATGTCGTTTCACTTTCCGAATTTGATTTTGTTGTATGTTCTTTGACCTTGCCTATCTTCACATGAAAATAGCTCAGAGTTGTGTAGTCTGATTTACTTATCACATTTTTCCTCTTGCTATTATCTTCAAGTATTTGCATCTGATTTTTCTGATCTATTGCTGCCAAAATCACTTGTGCTTTAGATGGACCATGGATGAGGGACTTGTAAAGTAGATGAATAGGAAGAAAAATTTTGGACTTGAATTGAACTTAGAACTTCAGGTAAGGCTGAAGTTTGAACTATGAAGTGGATGTCAATTTTATAAAACAAAGGGGCAGCAAAACTGATAGTTATTCTTCTGTGAGATATATGGACTTCACAAGATTGGGGGCATAGTAAACCACATTCTTAGTGGGATCGAGTACATGTCTGAGATATGCTATGCAATAACATGGTGTCTTGTAATTTTTATTTATGTTGGAGTCTAGAATAATAATATCCTTGTTAGACTCGATGAACGATGGTTTGCATCAGGGCTATTATTCGAAAAGCAAATAGGTGTATGAATCTTAATCCTAGGTTCGTCTCTATGACTTGTTAATATCAACTACCGAGCACTTTGCATATGTGATTCGTGCATCCTGTTGATATCAATGATTAATTTAATAGCTGATATGGGTCATTTATATGAATTGCTTTATAAGTATATTTTAATTTATGTTGTATACTCAATTCATATGAAATTAGATTTTGGTATGGAAGAAGAAACCTTTTAAACTAATAATCACATGTAATATCCAATTTGGGTGTTTTCTTCAACGTACACATATTTTTTAGTTGGATATTATCTCGCGATGTCTTTTCAGTTTGTGCACTGAAGGGTTCCACATTTTGTACCCTTTCTTCACAAAAAAAAAGCTCATGAAAAGATGAACTTGTAAAGATTTTGATGTTTTAGTTTGTTAGTTACAAGTGTTATTTGTCTAAAGGATAATGGAGTGGAGGTGCTGGGTTATCATTATTCCTGTTTTTTAGGCCCCGTGTCTTATGTTTTATGATTTATTTTGTTGCAAGAGTTGCATGCTTTTATTTGTTGTGAGCCAAGATTCTATATTGCTACTGTGATAATCCATTGTCAATATCTCTGGCAGAACGACCAAGCATCATCACAATATTATTTCTTTCTAATATGAAATAGCAATAGTATTCTGCCTGGACAAAACATGCTTGGTTAAAGCACCAATTTAATCTGACATGGTTGAATAGTTGACCTGGAAATCTATCATGCCATGCAGTGTCTCACTGATTTGTAGCTTTTGCTGTGTTTCATTGCTTTTTGCTGCATCTATCTTTTGCTTTTCATTTTGGTTTATGTAGTATTCATAAATACCTTATAAGTCATTTCTTATGCTACAGGGAATCGAGTACAAACAAACCTGGTAGTTCCTTGAAACTCTCACAGAGACCTGGTAGACGACCATTTGGTTCTTCTTTTCTTGTGAATCATTGATCTGAAATTTTCATTGTCATCAAGATCACCTGGGATTTGCTTGTTTTATATTTCTGTAGAGATTGCGAATGAGGAACTTGGAGAACGCCAGAACAAGCCTCGTAGGTAAGCAAAAAAACTCGTCTCTGATTTAACTTTCAAATGCGAGCATTATATAGTGTTTATTGTTTTTGGTTGTCTCCGAAGCATGTTTGCAATATGCCAGTTTTGATATCTTAGCAGATACTCGGAGATGAACTTTGGCCAGTGAAGTGCATAGACAGGGTTGGATGTATTTGAATAACAGCTTTAGGTCAGTGAGACAGACGTCTACCTTAAACTTGCATTAGCCAATTAGCTTTCGTTATTCGTAGTTAACTTTATGTTCATTATGCAGGCATTTTATGATGCCCTCTGTGGTCTTCAGCATCTGATCTGGAACACATTGGGTTGTTTAGAGTCCCAAGATATGCTAGGTACGTGTTGTCTTAGTAATCATCATCGAGAATTAGTATTAACTTCCAATATCAAGTTCTGCTTTCCACTGGGAATTGTAAATTTATCCAGAAGATTAGTATAAAATTGACATGGTCGTCTTGTTAGAAGATTTAAGTAGCTGACTAGTTTCTTGGACTCGATGTATCATTATAATTTTTCATTATGCTTACCGATGTTCTTCAAAGTCTACTTTCGAAGCTTTTCTTTAAATCTTCATCTCCCAATTCTGCATCAACCGATGTTTTCGTTGCTTTTCTAGTTTCTGTTCAAGTGAGCAATCGATGTTCTTGGTTGAAATCTCATTGTCTGCAGTTGTAACTCATGCAGCTGTATAACACTTAAAACACCTGCTCTTGTTGTAAATAATATGAGAAGATCATTTTGCAGCGGGGCAGGTGATGTACGTGTGTTTGAACTCCGGTGAGCCTTTCAAGCACACACTTGTGCATGTGGTATGTCGTTGGGTTTCAACTGACTAGGTGGAGTTTCAATATGCAGGTAAAATATTTAGCTGTGGTTGAAGCTTGTTGGAATGATGAGGTAGTGACCTTTTTAAGAGAGGTACTGAGAGGAATTGTTGAATAACCTGCAGTGCAGTGCAGTGGTGTTTGACTAAATTTCAAGATTGTTTGCCACGAGGTGTGTGGCCTGTTGACCAGACCACGTTTGTGTTGTTTGAGTTGCCACTCGTTTAACCAACCGCCTGCTGTTGCATTGGTTGGTTAGTTAATATTGACTGGATTTAAATGTCATTGCTTCTCTGCCTGTGTTATAAGAATTTGTGGTTTGTGCTTTAGTTTTTATTAGCGTTTCCCCTAGTCGTGCTAATGACAGTAAGCTTTGTATTTCTGGGTTTGTCTCTTCCATTGCAGGATTGCTGTGCTGTTGCAATAAAACATCATATGGACTTCTCACTCTATTTAAAAGGTACATTTTACAAAGATAACAAACAAATTATCTTTGAAGTTGTCTATGTATTAAATTGAGAAGGCTTGGGAGCTGAGGCGATTCGCTTCATCAGGCCAAAGGTCGATGGAATCATGTGGATGATGTATGCGAGAAGCATGTGTTAAGATCTTGCATACCGTCCGAGGGCTAACTTAAGGTTGTGGACACCACAATAAGAGAGCTGAATCTGAGAAAGCATAGAGAGCATCTCGAGAAACCTGATGTCCGCATTGGAGATCATTTCTTTTCTCAGAATAGCACGAAAGATATATCGGAACCCATGATTACCAACTATCATAGATTCAACTTAAAGCTGATTAAGTGTTTGGAGAGACGGAACGTTGAACAAAATATTGTGGTCAAACATCAGAACATAAACTTTATTAGTAGTCAAACAAAAAGACATTTTTAAGTCTTTTCGTTGTAACATGTACGATTAGATTTTACCGTTGCGCTGAGATATCCTATTTTTTATTAGAATAGAAATGGATCCATCTTTAAACATCAGAACATAAACATATAATTAATGTGAATAGGTCAAAAGTCTGTCGAGTCGCTCTAATATAAGAGAAAGGATAAAAAGTGAGCCTTTCATGTTTTTACAAAGACAAACAAAGTAGTCGGGCGACCCTTCGTAAGCCAAAGTTCCAACCCGAGGCTATTACTACTATGACACAGGCTTCCTGCCACCACTTGAAGAAGCATCATATAACATCCAACTGTAGAATTGGATGGATGGTAACATCACAGACGATGGGCACAAGTGAAGCCAGCAACGGTAGACATGAATGAATGAATGAAGAGGTCCGGGATATCAAAGTTGTGCTGCTTGGGCAACAAGATCCGCATATTCCTCGGACACGAACGATGTCACCTTCAGCTTACCATTGTTACCTGGGGATGAGCGCTTCACTCCAATAACTGTTGCCAGGCCTATCAGGAAATAAAAATTATAAACTTATTAATGATTTCTCCAAGTTGCCACTTTTACAAACTAAAATGAGTTGCTAAAATATTAAATATCATAAGATGGTAAATGAAAGAAACCTAAGGCACATCAACCGAACTCTAAGAGCTCGCAACTACACAAGTTGTGTATGCTGGTGAATCTAATGTCTCAGCACCGTATATGTTTTGAGCCATGAGATTTTCTTGAATGATCATAACTGGAAAACATGAATCTGTTGGCATATGTTATGAATATTCCTTTATCCATAATTAAAATGGCATATACATAATCATCTAAAAGTGTACCTATAAGAAATCAAATTAATTAGATGAATACATCAGACTACAGTCTTTACTAACCGTGTAACAAACCAACAAAGACCTGATATATAGGCAGACATAGATTAAAAGACATTTTAATTAAAACACTACAGAAGACAGCATTCGAATTGACTCAATAGCTTTCCATTCCATTTGCTTGAAATTATATGGAACGTATTGGGCATCGTTCCTACCTTTGTAGTCCTACATGAAACGAACTTTTCAGAAGTGCTGTCAACTTTTGGGATCTGGGCTAGCCTAATCTGTACAAGTGGAATAACTTAAAGCCAGAGAAGCTTCATGTTCTAGCACAAAGATCTCAACTGAGATTTACTACAGATGGAACGACAAGAAAGTCTCTTTACTCACACTAGCAAGAAGGCCACTAGTTCATATACGTCTTTTGAACATCTCTACCCACCTTCTCTCGACTCTTTTCTAACCCATACGTTACTTATGTTGTTCTATCCCCTGAAATGGAAAGTAGGAAAACCCAAACTTTTGGTATGTTTCGGGGCATGCCCTGTCATTGAAATTAAATTTCTCCGTTCTCCAAATCAGATGTTAATGTGTTGACCAAAATGTTATCAAAAGCACATCCCTGCTTTAGCAAGAAAATGTTACAGAAGAGCTTTCTAAACGCAAAACTAAAATATATGCTTACATAGAAAAATGTTGCATATCTAGACATCACAGGCCTAAGACAAAAACTGATACTGTTAGGCTTTCTACTACTCCCAAAGCTGATTTGTGCTTTTAACTAACTCAAACAAAATGAAATGGCAAAATAATTAGTTGGATATGTGCTTTTAGAAACAAAAAAAAAAAAGCTTCAGATGACATTTTGGAGGATACTCGAACATGTTAGTAAACTACAAGATGAGCAGGTTATCACATTAAAGTACATATTATCAGGTAACATCTAACCATACACCCAACAAAAAGGTAGAGAAGCATAAACATGTAGAAGTTTCAGAATATTCAATAGTTTTCAATGATATAAGATAATGCAATGAATAAATAGAGATAAAGGAGTACTTACTATCATGAATGCGTCCATATAAAAATCTCTCCCCACGCCAATACTCTAAAGGTCTTGACTTAATTCTTGTGCTTCTCCTTACACCAGAATTCCATATCATACCAGCATCTAAATTTATAGAAAAGAGAGTTCCCAGATATTCTCATTATAAAAGATATCATATTACTGTATATTATTACACTTTAAGAGACTGTAATAACTGAACCTGCAAGGCTCTGCCTTCTTGAAACCAATTTTTGCTTGTCTTTTCTGCTTGGCAAAGCTTTTTGTTTCTTTTCAATGTTTTGGGATAATCCAGAAGTTGTATGACAACTTTGTGCCTAAAAGATTAAGATAGTATCAGATGCACAAAGAGATTACACTCACCCGTTCAAAGTTTCAAACTTCAGTAGTAATCGTACTTAAAATATGAGAGAAAATAAATTATCACAAAGCAAGAATTTTCAATCTCATACCATCAATGGAGTCTAACATGGTAATTTGTTATCGATGGAAACCATAGGTGATCATAGACATTGATGAAATCATCAGTGAAATCAGCATATCATTCATTGAAATGTTAATAAAGCTTTAACTACGCCTTTACCATTGATGTTGACAAGGGGCTACTGTCGATATTGGTGAACGATAATTTATCGGTAGTCAACTCATATGCCTCAAAAGGTTCACATGCTAAATGTGATATTAGTGTGTGACCTACGGACAGTGTAGACAAGTGGTAGTTCGGGAAGCAAAGGGCAAACATATACTAGTTATCCTCTCCTAGTAATAGGGGTTAGCTTGATGATAAGCTAAAAAAACAAGAATGATCACTAATCATCTATGAATCAAGATAGATTACTTGCAGCATCCCCAAATTGTACATTTAATTACATTTTGATCCTCACACATCGATATGTCTCATTCCAATCCTTCAGCAAGTAAATGTTTCAATCTAGTCATGACATTACCTTTTGTCAAAAAATAATGATAAAGAATTAAAGTACTATTGAAGCATGACATATCATGATAATTATGTTTACACTATCCATGGTGCCAAGTCCATGGAACAATAGAAGCTTAGTGGCAGGAACGAGGATGCTAAAGCCCAGGATCCTCTTAGAATCATGATTCAACCATTCCTAAGTGAAAATGTGGAAACTGTTTCCTAAGACTCCAAATCACATTCCTAGCCCACAAAGACAATGAGGAAGAGGACGAGGTGGCAGAAGAGAATCATAATTCTTTGATACTAACATTCCATATCGCATTTCTAGCCTGCAAAGATGAGGAGGACAAGAAGAATGGCAGGAGTGAAAAAGCTTACCTGGACTTCAGCCTACAGAGAGTAGGAAGGTTTATGAACATCATTGATTTTGATGTGGAAGGATTGAGGCCTCAATTATGTTAACACAAACAAGACTTAGCAAGTTATTCTCTTGCAAAAATTTGCCATACATATAAAAAATAAAGAACTTATATCATTGACAACCTATAGTCGGCTATAAAATCTTGTAAACCCCTATTCACTAGCCTACATTCAGATGTAAAAGAAAATTAATGTTTTTCACAAAGAAACCATTAAATTTTCTTCTTATTCTTTTATTGGAAGTTTTAAAAATGTTATCACATTTTATCTAAATGTTCCGTTCGTCATGAGAGAAATAAGGAGTGCATTATACATAATCTGTATCATTAGAGACCAAAAAAAAAAAAAAGCAATCAATGGTATTAATCTCAAAATTAAATGCACGACATGATCATCTTAAGACTTGTGCTTTTACATAGAGGTCAGAGATATATTGTGTTGCATGGTGCATTTAGGTACACAAAGTAGATACCAAACTCTTCATCATTTACCCAAAATGTCATGGCACACTATATCATATGCATATTTTGCAAATTAGTTCTACTTACTATACAAAGATAGAGAATTAAGTCATTGATAAATTAAAGCCGAACCTAAAGTATATTACATTCCTTGATTTCACTAGGAGTATTTACTAGTTATCATAATGAAACATAAGGATCCAACAGGTTTGGAAGATTCCAATAAACCATACAGTGACATGTTAAAGAAATAAACATCTAACAAAAGAAAAATGCAATATAAGAAATAGATACAAGAGCCATTACCTCCATATTCCCTCCTGCTAATGTGTGTACATCTTTAGATTGCTCATTCACAGGAAGGACTGTTGTTGAGAGAATTAAATTCTATGTCAAATATTGCAACTAAGACTTTAGGTAATACGAATAGTATAATCATAGTAAATTGCACTTGCACACTGAACATAAAACTGAAATACAAAAAACAAAATATGCATTGCACTGTTGCATATGTTGTAAAACAAAAATATCCATAACATAGAAACTGGCTATATATTTAAGAGTTATATAAGATAAGAAAACAAGGAAATATGAAACCGGAACTTACAACCAAATTAAATAAGAAAATGTCAAATACAGAGTACTTTCAGGTGAGTATTTGAAGAAAATGTCAAATACAGAAACCATCTCAGCTGAGCATGACATACCTCTTGATGCCTCTGCATCAACCACCATTACATCTGGAGCTCCTACCCTTACCTAGAGTTTGCATCAGACAATCAGATTTCAGCATCCCTTTAAAAACTCAATAGTGAAAACCTTTGCATCTACAAGCACTTGCCTGATTTTGCAAATTGTCATCAGCACCACATTTATCAACAATGGTATCATTTTCAGATACAATATGACATTCGGTTGTACTTTCAAGTTTGTTATCTGATCCATATCTACTAATCTGATTGGAGCAACCAAATGTCAGATCATCAACGTCAGGATAAGCTGTAGAGTGGGCAAGCACTGAAATGATCCACAAAAGAAAAAGAAAAAGGAAACATGAGAAGAGAAATATAAACGGGAGAGAAATATAAACAGGGCAAAAGTAATGTTCCGTCCTTGAACAAAGCACAATTGGCACAAACGAAAGGGTTTAGTCAAAAATGCATTATCTTGATGAAATCCATATTTAAGTATTTGAAGAAAATATCAAATGCAGAAACCATCTCAAGTGAGCATACATACCTCTGGGTGCCTCTGCATCAACCACCAGTACATCTGGTGATCCAACATTTACCTAGAGTTTGCATCAGACAATCAGATTTCTGCATCCTATTAAAACTTAATAAAAAAAATTTTGCATCTACAAGCACTCGCCTGATTTTGCAAATTGTCATCGGCATCACATTTATCGACAATTGTATCACTTTCAGATATAATATGACCTTCAGCTGTACTTTCATGTTTGCTATCTGATCCATCTCTACTACATTGATTGGAGCAACCAGAAGTCGGATCATCAACGACAGGATAAGCTGTAGAGTGGGGAAGCACTGAAATGATCCACACAAAAAAACAAAACGAAAAAAGAAACATGAGAAGAGAAATATAAACGAGGCAAAAGTAATGCTCCGTCCTTGAACAAAGCACAATTGGCACAAACGAAAGGGTTTAGTTAAAAATGCATTATCTGGATGAAATCCTTATTTGAGTATTTGAAGAAAATATCAAACACAGAAACCATCTCAGGTGAGCATACATACCTCTGGGTGCCTCGGCATCAACCACCAGTACACCTGGTGCTCCAACATTTACCTAGATTTTGCATCAGACAATCAGATTTCTGCATTCCATTAAAACTTAATAAAAAAAAACTTTGAATCTACAAGCACTCGCCTGATTTTGCAAATTGTCATCGGCATCACATTTATCGACAATTGTATCACTTTCAGATATAATATGACCTTCAGCTGTACTTTCATGTTTGCTATCTGATCCATCTCTACTACATTGATTGGAGCAACCAGAAGTCGGATCATCAACGTCAGGATAAGCTGTAGAGTGGGGAAGCACTGAAATGATCCACACAAAAAAACAAAACGAAAAAAGAAACATGAGAAGAGAAATATAAACAAGGCAAAAGTAATGCTCCGTCCTTGAACAAAGCACAATTGGCACAAACGAAAGGGTTTAGTTAAAAATGCATTATCTGGATGAAATCCTTATTTGAGAATTTGAAGAAAATATCAAACACAGAAACCATCTCAGGTGAGCATACATACCTCTGGGTGCCTCGGCATCAACCACCAGTACACCTGGTGCTCCAACATTTACCTAGATTTTGCATCAGACAATCAGATTTCTGCATTCCATTAAAACTTAATAAAAAAAACTTTGAATCTACAAGAACTCACCTGATTTTGCAAATTGTCATCAGCATCACATTTATCAACAACGGTATCACTTTCAGATATAATATGACTGTCAGCTGTACTTTCACGTTTGCTATCTGGTCCATCTCTACTACATTGATTGGAGCAAACAGAAGCTGGATCCTCAACATCATGATCAGGACGTTCATACAATGGATCAAGTTGGACACGATTGCCCTAAAAAAGAACATGCACCAGAAGGTTATAACATGATACTGCAGTACTATGAATATGGCCCAGAACCAATAATTACTTACTTCCTCCATTTGCTCATTGAACCCATCAAAATTGCTCAGGTCATCAGTCATTAAATGGTCCCTATGTTCTATTGTACTTTCAGGTGAACAATGCACATGTTCTATTACATCTTCCTCTGTTGCAATCTTATCATCAATGGTTTTATCTGCTTTGGCATCTGAAATCTGCAATTTATCAACCAAATTCAATATTCCATCATCCGACCTCACAGAATCTAAAGCATCTCTAACAAGCAAACCATTCCGATTCGGATAACTGATATTAGCAGGAGGTGAAAGAGACTTTTTCTGCCAGCAGCTAGTTGGACAAGAGTCACCGGAATACGGTGCATCATCACTTGGAGGAATCATGTATGGATCTTCTAGTGGTTCATCAACTGAAATACGCCATTGAAAATTTGTAATCGCTGCAAGTGGACTTCGTGCTGGAGTTTGTGAAGTTGAATATGGTGCATCAGCACTCGGAGGGAACATGTATGGATTTCCTTGTTGATCAATAAGTGACATATGCCTTTGCAAGTATGACGTATCTGCAAGCGGACTTCTTGATAGGGTTGCTGAAGTTGGCAGAAGTTGGTGAGCTTCTGATTTCTCTTTTGCTACTCTATTTTCCAATGTCCTAAAATCATTTCTCCGGATGGAATGCAACTCAGGAAGATGTATTTTTCCTATCTCAATTGACTTAATCTGCAAGCTCTCCCTCAGAAAAGCTGTCCCTTCACCTTCATCCAAATCTCTGAATGAAAACAACAGCTTTTCCAGAATATTGTTTGCATTGTTCTCATCAGCTACAGAATCTGTTGAAATTATCAAAGATCACTCAGAATCTCTTTCAACAATAGTAATTAAACTAATGTTTGATAGAATTACTGAACCTTCTCGTTCGGTAGCTAAAAGGTGTATGTTATTTGTGTCCGTGGAATGTAAATTGCAAGGTTCATCAAATGAAGTAGGATGCAGATTTGCAGTTGGCTTGATTTTAATTGAAGCCTTGTATGGAGTGGCATTTCTCTGATCAAGAACTTCCTGTGATACACTAAATGCTTCAGCAGTATCAACTGTAGCAGAGAAGTGATGCTTATAACTAACCGTCTTCCTGGTACAATGAAAGAAACAGAAATCAGCAAAAACACTAAAAAAATACAACAAAATTTCATCTTAATCAAGGTAAAGCACATGGCAAGCATAGAGGATATAGTATTTTTGTTAAGACTATTATATGAATAATCTACTAACCACATTAAACATTAATACCAAGATAAGTGACAATATCAGATCATCAAATGTCATGATTTTTTTGTCAGTTGATCCATACAGTAAATACACACAACTATTAGGAAATTCATACCTATCACTTATTACAAGTCTATTTATTTAGTTGGTTTATAGCTAGTGCAAGAATACATAACAAGGCCACCAGTACTAATCTATACAACACTTCACTAAGGTGTTAGTAAATGTAATAATGTCAAATTGCATGTACAGTTGTCTTGATATCTTAAAAAAATCAAATGTTCCACAGCCAGCATTAATGCCAGAATACAACTTAAAAAAAAAAAAACAACTCCAATAAATCCAAAACGGAAGCAACATAAGTCAATCAAATGTATGTGAAAATCCATCGCCAGTTGCAACTCCACTACACCGTTATGAAACAGTATGGAAAATTATGGTGCATTATGAATGATAATTGATCTCCAAAATAAGTGCATCACAATACTTGGAAATTTATCCCAGCATATGCAATGTCGATGCCATTTTGCAACTCGTGTCCCCAACAAGGAAAGCGAGGTTTTATAATGAATGCAAATATAAGCATCAATGGAGGTTCTTGTACATTAAAACTTAGCTAATTGTACAATGCAACTATATTGAATCAACTATTGAACAAAGTTAGACATACCCTAGAATTCCAAGACGACGTTTGCGACCAGTGACCTGCTGATTCTTTGCAGGTTCAGTAACAGCCTCACCCCTTAGTTTCTTTAGCTCTTTGCCCGCATCTACGTTTTCACCAAAAAAAAAAAAAAGTGGGTGGAGGATAACTGAGAGATAAAGGTTACACAACAGATCAATTCCAAATAGTAGGCAGAGGATTACTCTCAAGTTGCTCAAAGGCGAAGAAGAACTCCTCCGGATCATCTAAATGATCAATTTGAGAATTAAAGTCAACATCTGGAACAGGGTTGCTGTCAGAGAAAGATTTGCAAAGCCCTTTTTAGCAGTCGCATCAGATAACGATTAAATGTAAATAGTCAGCACGATGTACTATAAAGCAAACAGATGGATCCCAAACAACAATAGTACAGGGCAGGGAAGCAAGAAGCTATAACCGGCAGAGTCTAAAAGAGTGGAATTTAAGAGCGAGCAAACGATTTGAAACAAGATGTTTTACCTTGATATGGGCTTCAAGGAAAATTGAGCACGTTTACGGCCCAACGCGGGCCTTCGCGAAACAAGCCGATTCTTAACATCTGCAGGAATCGTCTTGTTTCCGTCTTGGGATGAATTTACAACGTTTTGACAACTATTGTTGATAGCATGCGCCTGCTCCAGGACCTCCTTGGAGCCAACCTGATCACGAAAAGAGAAGCCTAACAATTAGAACCTCAGGACCAACACGGGAAGACACCGACGAAAAAGAAAGGGACAATGTCCAGCCCTACCGATCAATAATTCAAAAAGGTAAACCCTAAAACCTCGGATCCAAGAAAACCGACGCATAAGGTTGAATTGGAGCGAGCAAGAAATCGAATGTTACCACGGAATCAAGAAGAGCTTTGATGACCTCCGTTTCGTGCGCGTCCAAGGGAGGTGGGTCGGCACGGAGCTTGCCTCCTAGAGTTCGTGGGAGGAGGGAAAGAAGGGAGAAGTCTGCGAAGGGGTCCTCGATCGCGGAGCTGCTCCCAAGGTCAACAGCCATCGATCATGGCGGGAGTCGAGAAGCCCTTCGTCGTCAAATCGGGAGGGGGAAGTGCGAAGGAGGAAAGGAAGAGGACTGAGGATTTCCGATTTCAAATTTGGGGCTTCTGAGTGAGCGGGACGGCTCGCACAGGGCAGCGCTTTTGATGTGACATTGATGCGAATGTGGCTTGTGGGCCAAATCGAGTGGAAATTAGCCCGTTTAACAGGTCACAATGGACCGGATAGTAAAATCGACCCGCCTGCGTCGATCCAAGCTCACCTGCTTCCATTAGAATCACTTGAACCCGGTCTGATCGGACTCGGTTCAATGGACCATCGGTCGAACCTGTGAGTCGACTCATTTGATCGTATATTTAAATTAAACATATTATAAAATTATATTTACTGCCCGATAATATTTTTAAAAATATAAAAAAGGTCAAAGTTAATATAAAACAGTTGAGCAGTCTTAAACAAATCAAAACTAATCTTTTATACGTAAAATAAAATTATTCATCGATATTGTAAACATAAACCTTTTTCCTAATTACTGAACACATCATAGTATTTAAGAATAAATTGTTCGATAATAAAAAATGAAATAGTTTATTTATCAATGTTGTCACCACTCGAATATTAAATACGCTTGAATTTCTCTAAGATCAAAAGTATTATTTCTAAAATTTGAACTATCACTCGATAGCTGTTATCCCAATAAATTCATTTTTCCTTATTCAGTTTTTTTTTATTTTAATACAACAAAGGATTTTTTTTTTACAACAAATAATTAACAGACTTCTAATACAATTTTTTTTACAATCAAAGGTGGTGACTAATATAGTTGATAAAGATTTTGATAAATTAATATAAGATGATAGACTCGATTTTTATCTTTATCATTTATCTTCTTTCTTTATCATTTATCAACTAATATAGTTGATAATATCATCAACTTTACATTATAGCATATGTACGAATGTAATGAAAACAATGAGTAAAAAGATAATTTTAATAGTTGTGGTGGGTTAATTATAATTATCCCCTGTAGTTAGACCTTTTTACTATCTTGATCTATGGACTTAAATTTATATTATAATTCATATAATTATAAAAATAAAATATTTAATTCATTTATCATTTTTTACTAATGGAAGATACAACATGTGATAATACGTAAATGAATAGCACAAAGACGATGGATAATAAAGTAATTTTAATAGTGATAACAAATTATGATGTCATGGGTAGCTATTGTGGTGTTGGTTATTGACAACGACGTGATGGTCGATCATGTTGATGTCGATCTGAATATTAACGATAAATAGAAAGAGGAGACAGGGCGATGAGACATTTGTATTGATGTTTAAATAGGAAGATGATGAAAATATAACTTTTGTGTCAGTGTGCATACGACTTTTCCTCCTTTTCCTTCTATAGCGTTGTTCTGCATTTATGTTGGTGTTAGAGGAATAAAATGCGATAGACAAGACATATACATCATCATCGATAACGAGAAATAAGGAGGAAGGTGAGGTAAAACGATGTGACGCCATGCACGTGCTATTATTAAATCGATGAAATTAGATTAAATGAGATTAAATATTTTATTTTTATAATTATAAATATTATACTATAAAATTTTTAAATGTAAAGATCGAGATATTAAAGAGATCTAACTATAAAAAATAATACGTAATTAACCTATCATAATCATTAAACTTATTTTTTTATTTATCATTTTCGTTTCATTCTTACATGTCCTGTCACGTATTGTCATAGATACCTAACTAATAAGGTAATATGTATGACATCGAAGATAATATATGGTACCAACTGAAGATACGATAACGAAAGCAATGTTGCCTTACTTTCACCTAACATAATAGAAGACGGACCTCAGTCAAATTTGGTGGTGCTTAGCCGTCACGTTGTAGGAGACTTCTCATCGCTGCTACTTGCGGACGGGTATGTTTGTTGCTGCCTCAAGCTCGAAGCGATCTGTCATTTCATACGCACGTCACCGACCAACGCCAAGCGAATTGGACAGCACCGACTTGACACTTCCATCAGCACGCGCGTACAGAGGGATGAGAGGGCGCCGCGGTGGACGGCATCGCCCTTGACGTGCCGTAGCGCCGGTCGAGGACGGCACTGTGGTCGTGTCAGCCCACGAACACATGCGGAGTCAGACTTGAGTCACGAAGACGGTGTGATCGTGCCATGTGATGCATTCAATTCCAGCCATTCCAAATATGCTCCTCTGTTGCCCTAATTTATATTGGATAGAACGGGCGCACGTGGAAACTGAAGTGAGCGTTCTGATTCGGGAGATCGTGACCTTTCGATGGTCAGATTGTGTCCGCGTTGATTCCTGGCAGAGGCAGCAATAGAGAGAGAGTTCATATCTTAACTCGAGGATTTATTATTCCGCAGGTCCCACGTTTTCTCCAAGCATTTTCGTTAAGACATTCCTTCGGGCACAACATAACAAAGAGTCCACCCCAACCAACAAATATGACGTACCACCAACCCAACAATTACTATTCCTTGCACTTCACTGTTGGCAGCAGATAAGCAAGCCGAACACCCGCGCCCATCATACCACATCGCTGCCGCTCAATTCCTCTCGTCGTCGTTGTTCAACGGCTAGATTTACTTCGATCGAACGATGTCGTGCTGATTCATTTCGACGGATCAGATTGTCTGATCTGACCCCGGTGGGAGAATTGCAACCGTCCGTTTTGAACCGTAAAGGAAGAGGATTCGGCGAGAAGCAAAACATCTGGAATTCTTTTGTATTTATTTGTACTGCCGCTTTTGGCTTCTCTTGCTGCTGCTGCTGCTGCTGCTGCTTCGCAGATCCATCCCGGTCATTCGACGAGGGTGGGGGAGATCGAAGGCGGCCCCGATCTCACCAGCCCCTGCTGGAATTCGCCGATTCCTACCGGAACCACGCTTCTGATCGAGCTCTTCTCGCCAGATCTGTGAATTTCTCCGCCTTTCTCCGGGGTTTCCGGGGGTTTGTATTTCGGCCCTTTCCTCCGATTGCTCTCCCTGGCGGAGATCTGGAATTAGAGTCGTCTCGGTTAGCTCAGCGTGTCGGTAGGTGGGATTTGTGTTATCTGTTGGAGATTCTTGAAACTTAGGGTTTCTGCTTCCCGCTCACGGATTTTGAGTCGCGTAGTCTTGGTTTGATTAAGCTACCGATTTCCCTAATCTGGACATCTTAGGGCTTCGAGAGGAAGTCGTAGTTCCCAACAGCATTCTAATCCAGTTGCTTTATCGCACGCGTTACGTTGATGCCGTCATTTTCGAGTCAGTCAACGGCATCAGCATCCCCAGATGGGGTTTGATTCAGTGCATGCCATTCTTGTCGCGAGACTGACAGCATGAGCTCGATCTGAGGGCCTCCCTAGTTTAGGCATCATGTGGAAGCAATTCCTCAGTAAGTTACCTCGCAAATCTTCCAAATCTGATGCTTCTTCGGGCTCCGCTCACAGCCATCTCAGCAACAATGGGACGGCCTCCGCGAACGGGAACCCAATCCAGCGGACTAGCAGTGGCAATGTGGTTTCCTCCCGGTCGGCCACTGTGAAGCGGACTGCTTCTGCTATCTTTCCGTCCAGTGTCGTCACCAGCATCGAACCTCTCCTGTTGTTCAAAGATGTCCCTAACTCTGAAAAGCATAACCTTTTCATCAGTAAGATGAAGCTCTGCTGTGTTGTCTTCGATTTCTCTGATCCAAACAAGAACTGTGCCGAGAAGGATATGAAACGACAGGCACTATTAGATCTCGTCGATTACGTTGATGCTGGTACTTCTAAGTTTACCGAGCCTATGATTTCTGCTAGCTGTAAGATGTTCGCTATTAACTTGTTTAGAACTTTCCCTCCAAACACACGATCCAGTACTGGTGGCGGGGAGGCTGAAGAGGAAGAGCTGATGTTCGATCCAGCTTGGTCCCATCTGCAACTCGTCTATGATTTGCTTCTAAAGTTCATAGAGTCCTCCTCGCTTGATTCTAAGATAGGAAAGAAGTATGTAGATCATTCATTCATTGCAAGACTGCTTGAACTCTTTGATTCCGAGGACCCCAGAGAAAAGGATTGCTTGAAAACTATCCTGCATAGGATCTACGGAAAATTTATGGTGCATCGTCCTTTCATCAGGAAAGCAGTGAGCAATATATTTTATCGGTTTGTGTTTGAGACAGATCGGCATAATGGGATTGCCGAGTTATTAGAAGTTTTTGGTAGTGTGATCAGTGGGTTTGCTCTGCCTCTCAAGGAGGAGCACAAAATTTTCTTGTGGAGGGCTTTAATACCGCTGCATAAACCAAAAACATTAGGTGTTTATCTTCAGCAGCTGACTTACTGTATGACACAGTTCATAGAGAAAGAGCCTATGCTGGCAAGCTCAGTGATAAAAGGGTTGTTGAGATATTGGCCAGTGACAAACAGTCAGAAGGAAGTTATGTTTTTGAGCGAGTTGGAGGAGGTCTTGGAGTCTACTAGCCCAGCGGAGCTCCAGAAATGTGTGATTCCATTGTTCCGGAGGATTGGTTTCTGCATCAACAGCTCCCACTTCCAGGTGATCATAACTGTTTCTCTAACTTGTTTGCTTCTAAGTAGTACTAGCTTAAACTGCAATTTGTCATCTAATTGTAAAGTTGTTGAATCTCTAATGGGCATTCGTAGCTTTATATGCGCTTCCAACCTATTATTGATGCTAATAATTATGTTCATATCTTGAAGTTTTCCTCTTTCTATTGCCTTTTCTTTCTAGCTGCTGTTTTCTTTGGCTAAAAAGAAGACATTTCCCTGCTACCTGCATCTGTGTGCATGTTCCACTAATTCCTAATTTGAATGTTGATATGAACTCTCAGAGGTGTCTTGAAAGAGTAGGTTGGTTATCGATGGGGTTCTACAGTCTTGCCAATCATCTACCTTGCTTATTGTGATAAACTCATGCAAACAACACTCTATCGGGGTTTACCTGTGTTGATAATCTGTTACCTGGAATATGGCATGCATTTTTACTCTGGCAAGACTGAAATGAGAACTTGAGTTTGTATTTGTTGATTACGCAATAAAGTATTCTGAAAAAGTTTAATTAAATATGTCCAATTAATTCGTAGTTGTGATGATTTTAGCATACTTCTGAAACTTATAAGACTGAGTTTATGGTTGAACACTTGGTGCAGCACATAGTCCAGGCACATAGCATATATAAAATGTATGGGCACATACATGTAAGTACTCAAATTTCAGTACTTACATGTATATATACGGTGTGCGAGGAAGATCTATATATACAACCTTGTTTTCGTGAAAATAAAGATGTTATTTTTGTGATTCAAGCACTTGACGCATAAGTCACAAACCAGAAATCTTAACGTGGTGCCAAGGGTTGCCATCTGTGTATTTAAATTCCTTTCTCGACCTTACGTATATGTAAATGCTTAGTTACTATTTTCTCTTTTTTTTACGAAACAGTTGTGCAACCTAGAGTTGATTCAAATTATTTTTTGTTTCTCATAAAGGTATTATGTTATTTCTTGTTTGTAGCTTTTATCATTGATAGTATGCTCTTCAAGAATCAGCTACTTTTCCGTCCAAGCAGATCTTAGTTGCTGGAATGATAAACCTGTAGTTTCGTCAATAAGGTTTCTCTAGCGGATTGCACTTGTGACCTACATGAGCGCCTGACTCTATTTTTGCAGCAAATGTAGCAAACTGAGGGAAAGTTTTGACAAGCAATCAATAAGGGCAACATAACATCACCCCTCCTTTTTCCCCCCTTCATTTTGATTAACTAGTTTATAAGGAAATGGTGATGCTAGGTAAGTGTAGTCATATTTAATCTTGTGATTAGAAAACAATAAGTAATGCACCATAGTGGCCGGCCTTCATTACCATTCGAATGTTGGCTTTGAAATTCATACCGGTTTTTGCAGCTAGCTTGTATTCTTGTTTTCATTTCTCAACACCACTATTTTAATGATGTTTTAAATGAATATCATCAGGTTGCGGAGAGGGCCCTACTCATGTGGAATAATGACCATGTGACAAGTCTGGCGTCACAAAACCAGCAAGCAATCATGCCTTTGATTTTGCCAGCCTTGGAGAGGAACATCAGGAGTCATTGGAACCAAGCTGTTTTGAATTTAACAGAAAATGTCAAAAAATTGCTATCTGAGATGAACGAAGAGGTATTTACTGCTTGCAAAAAGAAGTTTGAGGATGAAGAAGAGAAGCGAGTGGCAATGGAGGAGAAGCGAAGAATGATCTGGGAGCGTCTGGAGACTACTGCTGCGTTCCAGCCAGTGACTAGTAACACAGCCGTCCTGGTAATACCTGCAATTACTCCACCAATTGCTGCTGTTCTTAGTTGAAGTAATACAAATGGTTTAGGAGAAACAATGAGTAGTAGCACCAAACGTATTCAATTAAATTAGCTCCTTTATTGTTGGTGTATTGACGGCAATGCTTGCGAGAGTAATGGCAATCATTTTGTGTACTTCCGCTATTTGCTAGGAGTATAAGCTGATTCTCTTGTAACTTGTTTCTGCTCTTGATGATTTGTAGATGTCTACCCACCGGTATGTCACATATGACCTTGGGTTTTATGTACTTATACAACTCGATTTGGAGCATGATCCAATTAGGAGCTGTAAAGATCTCAATGTCCCATGCTTAGTGATTTATAATTTGTGGATCTTCGAGCATTATTTTTTGTTGGTGTGGTGCAGAGAATACCCGTGTAAGGACGGATAATGATCATTGATGGATAGCAAGGTGCCAAGGTCTTGGGATCGAAGTCCTAGGGGATCGAATCCAACACCTCAATCTCAGAGAAGGATGCTGTCTCCATCACCTCTATCAACAATTCTAACATCCTGTAGATCTCCGACGACTGAGGGTGCGACCTGTCTTCTGCATTAAAAGAATGCACCTCGTTCGTGATCTCTATCCAACTCCATCCCGGGACTTTGCTTAGCCCTCTGCTCCTCATCGTCTTCTGAACCGTGGCTCTGTCCGCCCACAGTCCAAGACCGGAGTACATGTGCGACAGAAGGACGTAGGTGGAGTGGTGTTCCGCCTCCGACAGACGCAAGTGCTCGGTCACACGTCTCGCCAACGCCATGTCGCCGTGAATTCTGCATGCACCCAACAGCGTCATCCACACCATCGCGTCGGGCTGGAAGGGCATCGACTCTACCAGCTTCTTCGCTTCGTCGAGGCGGCCCGCTCGACCGAAGAGATCAACCCCACACGCATAATGCTCCATCCTCAATGGAACTCCGAACGCTGGCTGCATCAGCTTCAACAATCGGGACCCTTCTTCCACAAGACCAGTGTGACTGCATGCGGTGATCAAGCCCACGAAGGTTATGTGGTCAGGCGACACCTCTTGTTCTTGCATCTTAGAGAAGAGATGAAGCGCGGTTCGGCCTCGCCCATGCTGCGCGTACCCAAAGATCATGGAGTTCCACGTCACGGAGCTACCATGGGGCGTTTCGTCGAACGCCTGTCGCGCATCGTCGAGGACGCCGCACTTGGAGTACATGTAGATCAAAGAGCTACCCACGAATTCATTTCCGGCGAAGCCCGACCTCAGGGCTAAACCGTGGATTTGCCGACCCAGTTGAAGGACCGCCAGATCGGAGCAGGATCTTAAGGTGGCAGAGAATGAATAGTGATCGATCTCGACATGCACGGATCGCATGTGAGCAAAGAGCTTCGCTGCTGCCTCGCCCAACCCGTTCTGAGAAAGCCCGGTGAGCATCGAGTTCCAGGACACGGAGTCCTTGAGTTCCATGGACCGGAAGCATCTCCAGGCATCATCCACCGTGCCATCCTCCCCGGGTCTAATGTACATCGCGATGAGCGCGTTGGACACCTGCAGTGCGTCATCGAAGCCCCTCTTGATCGCTACCGCGTGCAACGCCCGGCCATTGCCACTCTGCCCATGCTCAAAGCACGCACTGATCGCACTGGTGAATGTGTATATATCTGGATCAATTCCGAGCTTCTGCATCCTGACAAAGAGCTCGATCGCGTCCGCTGTGAAGCCATGGCAGGCATAAGCCGCAAGCATAGAGTTCCATGTCACCAGATCTTTCACGCGGTCCATCTTGTCGAAGATCTTCCTCGAATCCGCTACCGACCCACACTGCGAGTACGCTGTGATGGCCGCATTATACACGATGGTATCTGCCGTTCTGCCGCACTTCACGATCTTAGCATGCGCTTGGGACATCAGTCCGTAATCCGCACTCCCGTCCAGCAACGTCAAGAGGCTGGCAAAAGTGGCCTCGTCCAGCATCACGCCCTCTCTCTCCATCCGGCACGAAACATGGAAGGCAGCTTTAGCATCTCCGGCCCGTGCATAACCCGCAACCACTGCGTTCCAGGAGACGACGTTCCGCTCTGGCATGAGCTCCAAGGCCATAACAGCCTCTCGAATCCGACCGCACTTTGCATACATGTCGACCAGCGCGCTACCGGAGAACACGTTGCGGTCGAAGCTCGACTTCACGATCAAAGCATGCACCTGACGGCCGAGGTCGAGCCGGGCGGCGCAGGCGACGGACTTGAGGACGCTTCCAAAGGTGTACTGATCGAAGGGCAGACCCTCGGACAGCATGGTCCTGAACACGGACCACGCCTGCCGGTGCGCCTGAGACAGGACATGGGCAGCGATGAGGGAGTTCCACGAAGCGGTGTCTCGCAGTGGGATTTCATCGAACAACTTGCAGGCTTCGACGACCCCACCGCTCTTGGAGTAGGAGGCGAGGACTTTATTCCAGGTGCAAGGGTCGAGGGCGTCCCCCGATTTCAGTAGCCAGGCGTGGGTCTTGGCTGCGGCGCGCAGGGCGGCGTCGAGGCGCCGAGACGAGTGCATGCCCCAACCGGTCGCAGAAATGCGTGCGACCAAAGCTGCAATGCGACGTGAACCATGACGCTTATACACGACCGTGCAATGCGATGCGCGTGCGTGTGACGGATGGCTCTTTACGACATTGCTCCCAAATAACCTGCTTCATAATTGTATGTAAGAATGACTCACAGAGTTGTCTTCATCATCAAACCGCATACATATCCCCAAATTATCTATCTATGATCACAGAAATATTTTGGTGTTTGGCAGGCACTGCCATCTTCATCTCTTTTGGAAGTTGAGCATCTTAATGGAGAATGCAAAGAGGAAAGCAAAGAGCAGAGGAAACGCCACCACCATCACAGCAACCACCCCCAAGAAGCTATGCTTGAACCCGAAGTAACTCCTCAAGAAATCCGACACGACCTCGCCGGTGTCCTCGAGTCTCTCCTCTATATCACCGAACTGTGAGGTGACCAATCCATACAAGGTCCAAGCTACAGGACATGCCCAGTAGTACCATCTCCACCATATCGGGATTCTCTACAGAAGGAAGGAGTCGATTAAGTGGATGTCAACGAGTTAGGAAAACACGTAAACAGAGTCTCCAACTCACAGGTCGTGGGACGATGAATCCGGAGAAGAGATTCCATAGTCCGTAGAAGGCAGCAGAGACGATGGCGGCGATGTTGTGGTTGGGAGTGATCCCCACCGTCATCATTCCGTAGAACGTGAAGTAGAGGAGGGTGAAGTACATGAAGAATATGTACCAGAAGAACTTAGCAACAGTCCACTCGAAGGCAATCATGGCGTACACGATCACACCATATAGGATCGATTGGATCAGAACGTACGGTAGCTCGATCACCACCTGTGAATGGAACAACACCGTGTTAATCGATGCATGCATGTCTACAAGGCTAGTCAATCCGATTCGGGAGAGGATTACTTGTCCAAACGCATACGGCAGAGCTGAGTACATTCCTGCTGCTCTCTCCCTGTAAAAGACCGTTCGTTCGACGGCCACCACCGGTTGAACGGAGGAGCAGTTCTGCACTCCGATGAAGATGACAGCGGCGTACATGGAACCCATAGCATTGAACAGATCTATTTTCTTCGATCTGCAGATTATTTCGATCAGATGTAGCCAAAAGCTCAGGGTTGTTAGGATTTGACGAAGGAGAAGCTTACGTTTTGGAGCCGAGGTCCCAAAATATGGTGCCAAACAGCAGAGCGATGATGGTTGTGAAGAAGAACCTCACGGCGGTATACGGAGGGTTCCTCCAGTATGACAAGTGCTGTTTCCACAGGCACGCCATGCATTGCACGGCCATTGGTTGAGAGTACTGCGTTGGGAAGTAGAGATCACTCGAACCCGGAGGAGGATTGCTCAGTTCCTGGATCAACCTCTTGTTTCTCCTGCATTGCGGAATGTGCACCGATGTAAGGCATGGCGGTCTGCTACATACAGAGAGGAGGAAACAGAGCACTCACTGGTAGAGCTCCGAGTTCTTGTATACTTGGCTGAAGTCGACACCCAGTATGCCTTCTTGTGCCTGTGTCGTCACTTCCAACATCCATGTCGCGGGGTTGTAACCATCCTTTATCTTGCTGACACCATTGATTCCCTGACGGAAGGAGATCAAGAAAAACACAGTTGACTGTATCATCATCCTGCTGAATCATTACATACGATTCGATCTATTGTCGATCGTCTCACCTCAAAATAATCGATCAGATGGCAAGAATGGCGACCGAGGGGACCTGCGTATATCTCTTCTCCACCTCGCTTCAATAGGAAGAGCTGCAGACAAACCGGCACAAGTCACACCGCGGTGATTACTCTGCACTCGAAACGTGCAATTCAATTACCTCCTCGAGAGATCTCTCACCTCATCGAAAGCTTCGAATATGTCGATGCTGGGTTGGTGAATGGTGCACACCACCGTCCTCCCGGTGTCCACCGTGTTCCTCACGGTCCTCATGACGATGGCCGCAGCCCTTGCGTCGAGCCCAGAGGTGGGTTCATCCATGAATATGATGGATGGGTTGGCGACCAGCTCCACGGCGATGGTCAACCTCTTCCTTTGCTCGGTCGATAGCCCATCGACTCCGGGCAACCCAACCAGCGCATCCCTCAGTGGCGTCAGCTCCACAAGCTCCATGACCTCGTCGACGAACATCTGCAAGAAATGGCATGTAGTCAGTGAGCCTTTGCACGGAAGACAGGTGCGCGCATGGTGTATCTGTGCTCTTGGACGAACCTTCCTTGTTTCAGAATCGACCTCAGGAGGTAGCCGAAGCCAGGCGGAGTAGACGATGGACTCGTAAACCGTGACGTGAGGAGAGTGGATGTCATTCTGCTCGCAGTATCCTGATATGCGAGCAAAGGTCTCCTGCTTCTTAGGGTAGCCGGAGATGTTAATGTTTCCTTCGATGTATCCCCCGGTCTTTCTCCCAGCCAGCACATCCATCAGCGTCGTCTTCCCGGCTCCGCTTACGCCCATCAGCGCCGTGAGCACACCTGGCCTGAAAGATCCACTCACACCCTTGAGGAGCTCCAAGCGGTCTTCCGCCACACCTTGAGCTTTCATTTCCTGCATATGCCCATCACAGTCCGTCAAAAAAGATGTTCCGGGAACATGAACTGCCGAGCAGGAACGAGAATGAGCACCTGAGGCATGTCGACAGAGTATCTTATATCATCGAAGGTGATGGAAAGCGGGGTGAAGGGGAGGACCATTCCCCTTCTGTTCTGATCGAAAGCTGCCTTCATGGAACCCAATGAGCTGTCCTTCCTCCTCATTCCATTCTCGCTACCCGCACGCCGAGATTTAGAGAGCATTGACTTGGCATGTCCACGGGACTTGCTCTTGGATGCAGAGTGATCTATAGATTTCCTTCCTCTGGATGATGACTCTAATCCTTCTCCGGTTAGATTGATGTGTTTTTCCTTCAAAGTCTCCTCAGAAATAGGCGGCTGAGATTTTCCAAAGGCTGCAAATTGAAGATAGCCGAATCAAATCCTGCTCCTGATGCAGTATTGCAGAGATGAGGAACACTACTCACGATCGAGATAGCTGAGAGCCAGAGTGAACAGAGCATTGAACAGAAGTACGTAGCCAACCAAAGCCCCAAAGCCGATCCAATACCATCTTGCTTCCGGGAAGACTCCACGCGACTTCAACACTCGTACGCCCAGCGACTCGTTCGATCCTGGAGCAGTCTGTAGCAGAACTTAGATCGAGTTTTTTTGCATGAATTCAGCAGAAGAAGTGTGCTTACATGCTTCCAGTTGTTGCCCATGAATTCATTCACTGATATCGCGTTCTGTGCGTAGGTCAGTGGCGAGATCCAGTAGCCCCAAATCCACCATTTCTTCACTTGTTCTGCCACAAGCAGCAGCAGATCTCGGTGATGCCGTTTCTGAGCCACATTACATGTTGTAGAGACGGACGGAGAGAGAGAGAGAGAGGAATCATGGCTTACCTCGTGAAAGAATGAAGCCACCCAGCACGAGAAGAATGAGCAGCGAAAGCGACGCAAAGGTGTTTGCAACGATCATGTTCCTACCTAATGCCCCGATGGTTCGGAAGACGGCAGATGCCATCTGAGTTATCCCCAGAAGCAGCAGATATTGCTTGAACAGCCTGATGCGGAGACGATGTAAGGTTGGTTCACTCTGACAACAATGCAAGAGTTCCAGTTCTTACCTTCCGACATTTGGATCGAATCCGATGACATAATAGGTTGTGAAAACCCACACTGCAACTTCAACAAATGCGATGGGAATCTTGAGAATCCATGTCGGTATCGTGTATGACCATGCAGGATAGAAGAGGAGGTCTCTTTGCTTGAAGAAGACAGGAAGCTTCATGATGGTCATGGCGAGTTCAGAGAACCCATTGAACATGACCATGACCACCGAAAAGAACAGTGCCCCCAAATAGGTCAACCCATCGGTTTCCGTCTCCCGAGGCATCTTAGTACGCAGGAAGACGGTCATGGAAACGATTGCCATGATGGTAAGCTGTAAACAGAGGATCACAAGGTGGTATGAGACACTGTTCATCGCCATCGATGAAGGTAGAGGTTGCTTACTTGGGTCGCCTTGAAGATGTAGACGAACGAGTTCCTCTTCATCAGCAGCAGTTCTCTGTCGATGTTAGCCTTCAACACTTCCTTTTTGCTAACCCCATATCTTGTGGTCGTCAGAGCAGCAGGATGGCTCTTGGTCTTGTCGAAGGGGACAGAGAGTTCGTCCCCCAAGGCTCGACCGACATGGAAGGACTGGAATGCCTCTGCAAATTCTCTCACAGGCACGTATCTGTAAGGTTCGTCATGCCGAGCCCAGTACTGTTGCTGATCCTTCCTCGATGTCACCTATCAACCCAACCAAATCAAGGCTCAGTGTCACACCAGAGAGATGGAAGAAAGATTCCAACGGTAGACCTACTTCTTGTAGGAAGTCCGCAACACCCTTCCGCTCGGGGCATCTGAAGCCCATGGATTCGAAGAACTCGAGCACATTGTCACGAGGACCTTGATACACGATGAGGCCATCAGAGAGAAGAATGATGTCGTCGAAAAGGTCGTATGTCTCCGGTGCGGGCTGGAGCAGGGAAATCATCGCAGTTCCACTAAGAATGTGAATGGTTTGCCTGAGCGAGTTCACTATCTGGAAAGTAGTCGAGCTATCCAGACCGGTTGATATCTCGTCCATGAACAGAGCTCTCGCTGGCCCAACAAGCATCTCACCTGCGTCGACCAAAATTGAAATCAGATGCTCGACAGGATAGATAAGGAGCATCCAATGGTGTACCTGTCGTGACACGCTTCCTTTGACCACCGGAGATTCCTCTCAACATCTCATCTCCTACCATGGTGTCAGCGCAGACCTCCAGACCGAGGATCTGTCAGAGTGGTTTGAAGTGAATTAGTCTCTTGATCTGACTCGAGTTACGAACATCTTGACACATGATCGTGATGATACCTTCAGGATATACTCCGTGATCACATTGGCTTCTTGCCCTTTCATCGAAGACGCCTGCCAGCAAAACAAGAAGCTATCAGAACAGAGGTGGTTCTTGCACCGAGTTTCTAGCGGGAGAAGAGAGCCATGTAAAAGCTTTCACCTTCATGAACACATCAATGTCCGGATCTGGCTTGATGTTTGCGGCCTTCTCTCTCCTGGCGAGCTCAGTCAACATCTCTGGGCATATTTGCATTCGTTCATATACTTCAAGATGCAGTGGTGGAACACAAGAAAAGCCTGCCAGGATCAAACAGGGGATCGATACTCACCGTAACGAGTGCCTACTCCTTGGCACCTGGCAGAGAAAGCTAGCGTCTCGCGGACTGTCATCTCCCCGATGTGAAGGTCATACTGGCTGATGTACGCAGCGGTTCTTTGAGGGACGAATTCACTCATGTCATGGCCATTGTAGGTCACTTTTCCGGTAACCTGCGGTCAGTCACAGCCCCACAAAGAAGATAATAACTTGTGTGTGATGGAACACGACATAGAAGCCACTTTTTTACCTTGAGATCAGAGCTGAGCTTTCCAGCCAAAGCCAACAACAGCGTGGTTTTTCCCGATCCCGGAGGACCTAAGAGCAAAGCCATCCTGAAGACGAAGTTTGGTTATACGGAGAAGAGATGCAGTAATGGATAGATCACTGACGATCCGAAACCAGACAGCTGGTGGTGCTGTAGAGCTCATACCTGCGAGGTTTGATGATTCCGCTGACATCATGAAGGATCGACAAAGGTCTCTTTCTGCTTGGTAGTACTCGCAAGTAATTTCCAAAGGCCTTTTGTTCATCCCCACAAGGAATTGAAGCACCATGGTCAGTAAGAAATTATTAGCAGAGAGAGAGAGAAAGAGAGAGAGAGAGAGAGTAGCAATACCTCTAGCATGTTAAGGGTGGAATTGAAGATGGTAGGCAATCCTCTGTTACCCACATACGTCTCTGCTTCGATGCTGAGGTGCTCATATCGGACTTCTATGGTGGGCAGATCAATCCCGACTCTGCAATCACCAAAGGAAAGCAATAGAGAGTTAACAGAAGCAGAGCAGCGCAGTAGAAGAAGAAGAAGAAGGGAATACTTGGTAGTCACAGTTTCCTTACCGGTCGACGCGATCCCTGAGCTTGAGCAAGAAGCGCTCGTTGTCCTCGTCGGCGACACGAACGAGGCGTTCGATAAGGGCTTTCTTCTCCCGGAAGCCAAGCCTCTCGATATTGACTTCCTGCAGCTCGCCACCATCCTCCGCCAGCGCCAGGATGCCCCGGCGGACGCGGTCGAAGGTGGGCAGCTTCTCGAGGGCGGCCCACTTGAGTGCCTCCTCGTCGTCCTCGTCCCGCGACGACCGCGAGAAGATGCTCTCGTCCCCTCTCCTCCATACCGAACTGTTCCTTCGCAGGCTCCCTATCCTGAGCACCTCGCTCGGCTCCATCTCCCCCAACCAAACTCCGGTCGAATGATCTCCCGCAAAGAGTAGGAGGGAGACGGAAGAGAGATCTTATAGAGTGACACAGCCGTAGCGGTGCTTACTACCACTCTCCATGCTACAAACTGACATCCCAAGTAAAGGGACGAAGTTTCCAAGTGTGTGACCGGTCAGAGCTGACATCTTCCCTCTTCTTCTGCTCAGTTACCACAGATCAGCTCTGCCCGTGGAGACAACCGATGGAAGAAACAGAGGAGATAGACGGAAGGCTCTCGCTGCCTTTTTCAATCCTATCGCTTTCGATTCGCAGTCAAAAGGGAAGACGAGAGATAGCAATGGAGTTTCGGGCTACGACGGGCGCCCTTCCGAGTGTTGCTTCGTCTGATCTGTGTTTTCATGCCACCAACCCCGAGAGCGTTCCACGGAGTCTATCGAGTGTGCAATCTTCCATTGGACAGCGAGAAAGCAATCAATCGCTTAGGAGTCGCCATCATATGACTTTTATGCGCGATTTATAAAGCATATCAGGTACTCATCAACCGAACCATTCAACGGACGAGACGGTCTGCCGTTTGTCTATGTGTATGTATATATGAATATGTCGTCTCATATTATAATAAAAATAAATAAATTATTATAATATTTTTATTTGACTTAATTATAATATTTTTTTATTGAAGCTATTGAGATTCACAATAAGTAATATTATATTTTTGTTGAGATTATGATACCAAATTTATGTTATTTATAATGTTTTAGAGTAAATTTCATAGTATTTTTGTTAGGACGATTTTTGATCGTATCGAGATCGTCGATAAGAGGTATTTTCAATATTATTCAAAAGAAAATATATAATTTAAAAAAAAAGAGAGAAAATAATTAGTATTGGTGTAAACAACTTTGAGCCATGGTCTCAGGGCCGTCGTGACTTAGTTCGGGTTCGTATGATAGGGGATCTCCCTGGAACGTTTCCCGAGAATGCTGAGGCGACCGATTACGTGGGTCCGATCGGGACGGAGTAGTCGTTTCCACCGAGAGAGAGCCCTCGCCTGCGCCTTTGATGGGTGACCTCCGCCTGCGCACCTGCACAAAGGTCGGGTCGGGGAGCTCGACCCAACCCCTCCGACGATCAAGTTAGTGGATAGTCGCAGGGGTTTCTTTAGCTAAGTTGTGTCTTCTTGTCTCTCTCCCCTTCTTTCGGAGTGCGAAGATTTTTATAGTGAGAATTACCGTTGTATAATGTGCCTGTCCGTAGGGAGTAGGATCGTATTTCTGGTAGCATCTGACATATTGCCGTTGGCGTGACGTGAGGGATCGAACCTAAGCAGGGTGTTAATATGCCTCGATAGGCGTTCCGATCCGCGTTGACCGGGTGCCTCATCAAGTTGATAGAGGCGTGATGCGTCGTAACTGATGTTACGTGAGTCTTATCGTAATTATTATCCTTATCAATTAGAAAATGTAATTTATTTGATAGAATAGTTGGGATCATCTTATCTTGGCAATTTGACTAAACACTCTTTTCATTTAGGTGACGACACCCATGACATGTGAATGGATTCAGTCCAAGCAAATGTTGCGTGACAAACTCATAGGATACGTATGTATGATTTGTTTGATGTTATTTAGAGAGGAGGAAGAAGAAGAAGAAGAAGAAGAGCTACGGTGTCTCAAGAAATATATTATTGTGAATAGGTCATAAAGAGTTGCTCTTCCCTATGCATCGACAGTAGTTGTTTATCTTCTTCTTTGTTATTGCTCATAACAATGCCACTTATTTCTTTGGCTTAGCGGCAATTCTGACCGGATTCGATCCGTTTTGTCTTTGGACAATCAAATCGGATCTCTGCCGTACCCCAAAAAAAGGAGAATTATGATGAGTCAAATGTTGATCGTGTAGAAGAAGACAAAGAATCGAATCGATCATATCCCATCATTTTGATATTTTATATCGAGATCGTCTACACCGATTTGTTGGATCTCTGAAAATATATGGATATGTTGGTTCGGATTTTGGATCCGAATCAAAATGATCTTTGATAATTTATTTTTAATTTTCTTAAACTAAATGATCTTTGATCATTTATTTTTATTTTTATTTTTAAGTTTTCTCGATTGATTAGGTTAATTAGTTCCGATTCCAAATCTAAAAATTCAATCATCAAGTTCTACTTTCGATTCGATTTGAAATCGTTAGATCATTAATCGGATTCAACTCCGATTAATAGGAACCAATAGTTAGTCTATCAGGTCTCTTTTACCCTCAAAGATGCTTTTTGAAGTTCCAAAATTCTAAAAGGATAAATCGTACGAATAATTCCTAACGAACCTACAGACTGCACTAATGACCGTTCGACCAAATAGTTCGTAAACAGTGCACCTCAGTTATAAACCCTTAAATCTCTTATAAGAGAAAGCACTGATAAGATAATTTAATTCCTGGAGTTTGAATATTTCAAAAAGGATAAAATTATGCAGGTAAGTTTATTGTCAAAAAATAGATAATTTGACCAAATGATCTCTTATCAATATATATATATATTTAATTATTTTAATAATAATAATAATAATATTTTGGGGAGGCAATCGTTTCAGCATATGAATCAGCGTCAAAGTTGTAATCTGAGACGCCGTCGGTCAGCAGCTGCGCAAATGTCGCGGAATTGGATGACCTAAGACAGTAAAGAAAGCACTCTTTATTTGAAGGAGTGCAACCTCGACGGTCACACCATCTTTTTTTTATGGTTCGTCGGCGATAGACTTCGACGATGTGATGCCGAGAGAGGTGGCGGGCGTGATCGACTACAACGACGGCAGATGCTATCACTCACAACACAACAATTCTTCCCGTCTCTTTCCCTCTGCATTTTTGTTAGTGGAGATGGAGACTACGTCTTGGTATTCTTACGATGGATGGGACCTACTTCTAGAACTATTTCTTGGTGGCCAATCGCCCCACCCTTCAATATTATTGATCTTTATTATTATTATTTTTTTGCTTGTGCGAATTGTCTGTACTTATCTCTCTTTAGCTCCACCTAATATGGATATGTCAATATATTGCTCATCTAGTGATGATGTGTCGATCATTCGATACTGGAACTATCAATTATATTATTTCAATCATATCGTCACTCCTTCTAAATATTGATCTTTGATATTTTTTTTAAGTTGTATTAATCTATCTTTATCTCTATCTAGCATTCATTTAGTATCGATGTGTCAACCACCTAACATTGATGTGTTAATCATACAATAGTGACATGTTGGTAGATTGACGTTGAGATATCGATCGCTTGACTTCAAAATATCAATAATATTACTTCACTCATGACAATATATTAGTGATCGTTTATATTAAAGCACATCACCACCTTGATTTTTATTTTTCTTAAGAGTTTTTCATATATATATATATATATATATATATATGGAATCATTTGACTTAATTTGTTTATTTTTTTTATTGAACCTGAGATTTGAGATAAAACTTATGTAAGACAACTTCTAATTATTAACAATAGATTATTAAGAATTTTTTAGAATTATATATTAAAATTATTACTGATTTGAGCATTAAATGAGTGTCACTATAAGTGTCTTCGTTATAAAGTTTACGATAATGACTTCCATTATAACGGATCTATCTTAAGGAAGTTAGCTCAATGCAGCTACCACGTTATGATTCCTCTTGGAGGTTTGAAAGAACAATCAAATCAAATTGATTCTTAAATGCAGAGTTTTGAAAAGAACAACCAAGTCAAATTGACTCCATGGCTGACAATCAATGATCAAATTTAACACTATCATATATTAATTTCATTATAGTACAAGAAATTTGATACTTGAATGTTTAAACGCTACAAAAATACTACTGAAATGTCTCGTCAACTCTATGTTAATCGAGTGCGTCACATTGTTGCTACATTGATATTAATTGCAATGCTCAATATTTATGGGAACCGTCGTGTCTTAGTAACGTCTATCACAAAACTATTTTCGTAAAAATAATTTTTCATTAAGTATCGATAATTATCATATTCATGTATAATAGAGTGAAATACATTAGCTTACGATATACCTCACTCATTTCGACTCCTTTAGTTAATATCATTTCTTATGATTATAATTTCGAGCATTATGAAAATATTTATTGTGTATGTCCTCGACTTAGTTTTGTAAGATATTTTACTGAATCAACTTGCTTGTCCAATACCAATCTTATAATAAAATCATCACATTGACTCCATAATATATCAACTCATCGATCAATCATTCGACGATAGGTGACTAAGAGAAGACCCAACAAACCAATCGATAATCGACAATGTCTGTTCAACGATGTCATGATACTTCTATTTCTTTCTATCTCTTCATTTTCTTTGATCCATTGATCGAAAATATGTCTTGTACATGTCAGTATGTCTCTTTGATGATGTGATATATAAATATCGAACGAGAGATTTCATTAATGACTTTCTTATATCGTATGTCTCTTTTGCAATATACCACGTATCACTAAACAAATGCTTCCCTATCGATTATCACTACTTTCAAGCTCGTGATAAAATAGTAATCGAAGAGTACGATACTCCTAACATTGAATAATATTTATTTTTATATATTTAAATTATTCTCATGAGATATATATAATCGAAAGGTTGGTCGTCGATAAGAACGATGATCCATCCCAATTATGATGTGCGACATATATCATTTTAAATGTTGTTTGATCTTTCGATGTATCACCCAATATTCGATGAAAGATTGAGGTTGGGGTAGTCCAACTCGATCCGTACCTAAGTAAATAATATTTAAAGTAAAAATTAAATATTGAGCAGTTATCTCTGAATGATCCATTATATCTTCTATTATAAAATATTTTATTATTATTATAGATATGAAATGTATTCGGAACTCTCATGATTGATGTGATGGGATGCAATTCGAGCCCCGTCCAATTGGGTCGAAGGCATAATGCCCAATAAATAATCTGACGCTCTCGGATCCACACGTCGATCCGATAAGACGTTCGAGTCCAACTGTCCGAGTATTGGATCCTCCACGGATCAAACCCCTCATCAATCCGTTTGGAAAAACCCATACGATATCAAGGCGATGCATCGCCATTGGTCGCCTCCATAAAAGTGATGGGGTCATATCATCGAATGGGTGCCGGCGGACGAGGACCGGATATGGCGGCGGTGCCGGTGGCGCTGGATGCTCTCGCCTCCGGCGACTGCACCAAGCTCGGTCCGTCCCTTCTCCTCCCCCTCGTTACCCTGTACGGACGCCGTTATGTTGTTTCTCGATTTGGTTTCTTGTCCGCCCTACTCCCTTTCTTGGTCTTCGTTCGTTCTTCCTTGCTTGCCTGCTGACGCCGCTGCCGCTTGGGAGAGATCTTTACGGGGGTTATCTGGTTCTGTTTTTCAAACTCCTGATCTGTCCTCTCCCCTGCTGCTTCTTTCGCACGCCTCGCTGGATCCGATCACTGAGTTCTGTTTGATCTTCGTCTCCTTTCATGATATTTCTTCTTGATTTGTCTAACTGGGGTTTCTTGTCACGAACCTGCATGCTGTTGATTAGGACATTTATCATTTGTCGAGAAGAGGGACTTCTCGATCCCGGGGCTTCGAACAATGTTGATTGTTCATCTCGCATATCTAATCGTTCGCTTTCTTGTTTGTCGTCCTTGACTTCCATAAACGTCCAACGAAAAAGGGGGCGAGGAAGTTTCATGCTTATCTTAATTGTGGCAACTGAATTAAGATTCGTGCTTCATCGTCGACGCCAATTCTATCCGATGCAGGCAGTGGGGTCTGTTTGATGAACCCAACCTGGAGAGACGAGCAGCATCCCTCCTTCATCCGTTTCATTGCTTCATTCCTAAGTGCAAACTCATACCGTCTTAATTTCCTACCGATATCCCCTGTAAACGCCTCACTTGTTTCCAGCTCTGTAGAATATGCATTTATCTGTCAATCTGATCATGGAGAGGCTGTAGGACTTCATATTCAACAATGGCGGATTGTCAGTAGCATTCATTTTCGAAACAACTTGGGATCCTGATAAGGCTTCCGTCGTCTTTTCCAGGTAAATTAGAATTGCTTTTCATGTATTTGCAGAATAAGATGGTGGTGTTTAGGAGCTCCTTCCAATGCATTTATATGATGCTTTGTTTGATGCACAGAGTTGAAAGGCTGAAGGCTCAATTCAGGCTTTTATATGTAGTCATTGGTGTCCCAACGAGAGAGCAAAATGATTCTTTTAATCATTTATACTTCAAGTAGGCAATTCGGTTCTTTTGCCGTCCTCAAGTTTATTCCTGAGTTGAGTTTACATGAATGGTTTTTCTATGTTGGCATCAAAGGTATGGCGTAGAACTTGGTAGACCGACCTTTGTGCCGGTTCGCGATCCAGAGATGGGGTTTGAGAAGATTGTGAAGATAGCACATGCTCGTGGAGGTAAAACACTAACCCTTGGTGATGAGCTGAAGCATTCCGTTTCGAGTTGTGCATTCTCTGTAATATGGTAAATCTTCTGCCTTAGTATGTAAACGACAAGACGCGGTTGGTACGATGAGGAGCGAGGTAAGTTGGTCGACATTCTTAATCTCGAGCATTCTGTCATTCTGATACCAGCATGCCTAATCAGTGTTATTTTGGTATGGAAGCGTGAGAGAGCTGTGCAAGGAATGGATATGTTCCTTAGAGTGGTCACCTCCATCCCTGGCATCGACGATCATGATGCAAATGCGGTAACCTCTTTATACCCTTAGCGAAGCAACAAATATGCTTTAACCATAAGCCTCGGGATTATGCTTGAGCTTATGTTGATATGGAAAGGAGTTTCATCGATAAGAATCTCATAACCCGTAGAACACAATCTTAAATACATGTAACACCAGTTACGATTATGTTGCTTTTGATTTTTGAGTTGCGGCAACTGTCCTATAACGTAATTTTGCAGCACTGATTTTTAATGAAAATACATGTAACATCCCCATAAAATATCCCCACTGGTTTATTAATTTTGTGTAATCTCAGCTGTTGTTACTATGCTTCATTATGACATGATTATTATTTTTTACTTCGTGATGTTCTGCTTTGATTTCCATTTGATGACATTTTAGGATTCGATAAGGATCCTATTGACATATATATGAAACACTGTCACTCGTTGCCTTGTTCAGTGATGTTCTGCTTTGATTTCCATTTGATGACATTTTAGGATTTGATAAGGATCCTCTTGACATATATATGAAACACAGTCACTCTTTGCTTTGCTTAGTGATGTTCTGCTTTGATTTCCATTTGATGCTTTGACAAGTTTCCTATTGACATGTATGAAACACAGTCACTCTTTGGCTTGTTTAGCTCGTGCAATCTATCGGCTCTATCGAAGCAATATCCAAAGCATCCAAGAGCTTTATTTTGGAGACAACTGACCTTTCGGTCGAGAAAGCCGAAAGAATCGTTAGGTTTTTCAGAGATCCAAAGAACTATCTCAGTCCAAAACTCGACTAAGTTGCAAAGGTACGATTTCTAGCCTGGTAATATGATATGGTGTGTGTTTCTCAAGCTAATGTTTGCTGCTCTAGGTTTATTTTAGGCTATGATAATTTTGTGTGTCTGTGCATGATATTTATTATCAGGTAAATGATAGCCTAAATTACATCATATTTAAGGTTTCAGAAATTCCAGAATCCTTAAAATTTTCTTGCTTGTATCCTCTTCTCCTTGCAGCTCATGTTCTCTTGGGACCAAAAAAAATATCAAGAAACAAAACAAGTTGTAGATCAATACCGTAATGGAAATATTTTGAAAGACGTTACGAAAACTTTTGGTCTTCGTCCTTTTTTATCCTTTTGGTATCAGATCGACTGACTAATCAAATTTAGTGTCATTAGTGTTGGGAGTAGGAAATGTGGAGTGTTGGTTGCTTTGGAAGAAAATTCTCAGGACTCGAAAAGTAATCTAGTGCAGAATGCACGTGTAGATGCGTTTGTGATGATGCAGTGGAATTGCAGGACTTCTTCGTAGGCCACGCGTGCACTATCAGGATGGGAAGGCGAAGACCTCGACGGCCCACCAAACGTGCAACCATGACGACTTCGCTGGCGATAGGCAAAAGTGCAGTCGTACCCATTAACACATTACAGGCAGCCGTCTGTCTGTGATGCAAAAAGTAAATATGACTGGCTTTAAGGCGCCAGTTGTATGCATGCATCATTAAGACGAAGAGGTAATATATATAGTCTGTATGTATCATCATCCATCGGCCACCATTTAAAAAAAAAAGAAAGAAAGAGAAGGCTCACGCGCCCGTGCCATAAATTTGCCCGACACCACCACAAGCCCAGATTGCAGCCGAAAAAAGATGTGGCGTACGGTGGCCAACGCGACATCCCCGCGCACGTGAGGTCCCCGGTCCCCGCGTGCGCATGTGACCCGTCCGTCCACCTGTCACGGCGCTGCACCACGTGAATGTACCCGCGCACCGCTCCGTCGGGCTCCCCGTTCACGTTTCTTTCTCTCTTTTATGGTGAAATAACGCAGAAGATGCTCTCCTGGTCTGTCTGTCTGTCTGCAACATCACACATTTCATCGAAGATCGAAAAGAAACGAGGAAGCAAGAAATCGAAGAGAACCTGTTGCGCCCGTGAGGTGAAATACTTGAAAGAGCAGAAGAAGAAGAAGAAGAAGAAGAAGAAGAAGAAGAAGAAGACTTGAGAATTGATAGATAGATAGATAAATATCATTGGATTATATCTACATCCCAACAAACTATACTCTGCTGCAGCTGCTGCCGCTGCCAGTATCGTTGATCCTGTCACTACTCCCCATGTGACTCCTCATCACGCTATGTTGGTGAAGGTGGTCGTCGCCGTCGACGACGTTGTTACTGCCACTGGTGATGCTGCTGCTGTGATCTTGAAGGACTAGGGTCTGTTGATCGCGCGGCGGGGATGCGTCGTCGTCGTCGGCTCGCCAGGCGGATGCGGAGATGAGTGGCCGGCTGTGCCAGCCGAGCGTCAAACAGCCGGCCACCTCCTCCACGCAGTAGCCCTCCCCGGAGAAGAGCGTCAGCAACATGCTCGCTTGCTTGAACGCGTTGGAACCGAGGTGGACGGCCCTCAGACCCGCCCGGCCCAGCCGATCTCTCCACCGACCCAGAGGCTCGTGCCGCTCCACCCGGGCCGCCCCCTCGAAGCACACGATGTTGCACATTTCCCGCTGCAGGTACGCCTCCGCCACCGCAGCAACCACCGTCTGCTGCTGCTGCTGACCACCGCGATGTGATCCGCCCACTCTTCCGCCCTCCAACGAGTCGAACATGGTCGAGTAATAGAAGAGCGCCTCGGTGAACCGGTCCAAGAACGACGGCTTGTTGTGGTCGGCCTCCTGCTCCACCACCGTCACGATCTTGGGCTTCAGCCCCACGATCCACTCCAGCACCGTGTCGATTGGCTCCGCGGCCGCTGCGTCGCCTCCCTCGGGGGATGCACGATCCCCGAGGAGGCGGTGGAGTTGCAGCACCGTGTTCACCGCGACGGCCTCGCCCGGGGCTACCTGGAACATCCACGGCCGGACGTGCTCCAGCCGGGTGGCGGCGACCCCGCGGAAGGCGAACCTGACTTGGACCGAACGGGCGAGCTCGGCGAGGCGGAGGCCGACCTCGCGGAGAGCGTCGCGCCCGTCGGGCGAGGGGGCGCCGATCCCGGTGAGGCGGAGAAGAGGGGGCCCGCCGGGGCGGAGAGCCAGGGCCTGGATTAGCGCCGGCCACTGGAGGCCGTGCATCAGGTTGAAGTCGACCACGTGGACCCGATCGTGCCCTTGGAAGGCTTCCAGGATGGCCTGGTTCGCCGTGAAATGGGCGAACTTGATGTAAGGGCAGGCCTCGTAGAAATGGTGGTAGAGGATCTCCAGATTAGCCGCCGATCCACCGCCACCGGTGGCAGACGGAGGCGGAGGGTAGAGGCGCCGGCAGAGGGCGTCGACGAAGTAGCCGGCGACCTTGCCGATGCCGAAGCCGGTGTTGACGCGGGCGAGAGCCAGCCGCGTCTGGTCGAGGAGGCTCCCGGCCATTTCGGAGTCGCCGCGTTGGACGGAGTCGGCGCAGCTGACGAGTAGGTGCACGAGACGGATGGCCGCGTCCTCCTCTTCGTCCATGCTCTGGAGTGAGACCGCCGGAACGTTCCGATGCTGGTGGTGGTTCTCTAGACGGTGAAGCGATGGACGTTGTTGCGTCGGATCCGCCCACGTGTTGGCGGTGGCGGTGCTCTGTGGATGCCGCAGCAAATGCGGGTCGGGGGCGAGCTCGGAGAGCATGGAGTCGACCCAGGCGGTGAGGTCGGAGGGGTTGTAGTGGATCGCCTCCGCCGAGGACGCGACGCACTGGTCGCCTACCATGGTGGACTCGAGCTGCTCCAGGCCAATGGCAACGTGGCGGAGATCCGTCGAACGGACGCGGTAGCCGGCGCCATGGAGGAGGCTGTCGATCTCACCGTGGGCGGAGCCCCGGTCGGAGGCAGAGGCTATTATCCACCGGTCGTCTCCCACCGAATCGTACGGATCGGTTCCCATATCCGACCGGAAGGAGGAGGACATCGTGGAAGATTTCTGATGCTTCTCTCTCCTCTTTCTCCACGGGAGGCTGATTTCTGTTTCCCTCACCCCCCGCCTCTTTGTTTAGGTTAGGTTGAGGGGAAGGGGAAGGGGGGAAGGAGAGGGGGGAACGAGGGAGCGTGACGTCAGCTTGGGGACAAGAACACGTGGGCTCGGAGGTGCATGAACACGTAGGTTAAGAACCAGCTTTCATCTGGTTTGTCCGGGCGGACGGCTCCCTCCTCAGCGGCTCTTTGTTTCCTCTATCGCTTGCCGCTCCTCTGTTTCCTGTTCGTTCGGCTCAGAGTAACTCCCATCCTCTGAACAAGAGACCAGAGGCCGCCAGCTCTAGTGAATCAAAGGAGTCGGGGGGGGACCTTCAGTCTTGCGTGGCCTCGGAAACCCGTTCGAAGAAGAAGAATCATGGGGTGTTCCGACATGAAGCCCACGCCACCGAAACGGCGGTGGAACCGTGCCACCTGTGTTCATGCAACCGACTCCACTTTTGTGAACGGTGAAGACGGAGGGAGGGACCCATGCGAATCAGTCGGGAGGAGTGGGTGGTCCATGTCAGGAAAGCCCTCCCTCTGTCCAAAAACAATCTGCTCCCACCGTTTATGTGAGCCTCCGGAGACCAACCATGTCACGGGGCCATCTTATTCACAACGCATTGGACCGCAGACAACGGGTAGGTGAGCTTGGTGCAGCAGCAGCAGCAAATGGGGGTGGGACGACGACCGTTCAGTGGGCCGGCCAAGCGTCGCTTTCCGCTGCCGGATCGTGCACCGGGTCTGTGGACCCAGCGAATGGGTCGTCCCGTCGACCCAGGCCGAATTTGACAGAGCAAAGCAAGTCACGCAACCACCCCGGTAAATTAGCTTCCTCGAACTGATTCGGTAACCCCCCGCCCCCGCTCCCCAAAGTTGCAATCGTTGACGTTCGCATGACGAATGTTGATCACGGAAGAAGGGACGATCTCATTCTCAAAAATCCCAAGCATTATTACTTCACTTCTCTCCGCGAGGACATACATAAAAATGACGTGCCACTGGGCACATTGCCGTGTCCTGCTTCAGGACAGAAATCCATATCAATGCTAAATTCCAACAAAACCTGGAGGGTTGATCCTTGAGAGAGAGATCCTCGTCGTCGCTGATATCCTTTTTCTGTGAACCTCTCTCTCTCTCTCTCTCTCTCTCAATCTCTGCCAACAAAGAATCAGTTATGAGTCAATCTTAGGCTTAAGTCACCATTCGATTAGATTTATTGTTCATGCTTGGAGCAAAATTTATAAATCATTTCACTCCAACACATGTATAAAATAAAACTAGGGTTCATTCGATATTGCAACTATTTAGAAGGAAAAAAAAAAAAGTCAGAATCAAATACCATTGAACAAACTCTATCATGAGGGTGTTCCTGTTGCCAAAAAAACCAAGTTAAAGCAGACCAACAAGTCAATGGCCTTTTCACACCAACAAGTCGTGGTAGCCTTGTGCCAACAACATATAGTCAGTCCTGTATGGAAGACTCACCAGTAAAGTCTTCCGCCGCCTCCCAAGAAATTAGGATAAGCCAACACACTCTCGGAATAATATTTCATAGGCTGAAAGCCATTTGTTGTCTAAAATTTCAGGTCCAGAGATGGCACACCAAGGATCATTTTTTTGAGTGAGGTTGGGGAATGACTTTACTGAGCACGTAACAATCGGGTGGACTGATGTTCATATAATAATTCCGTATGGTGTCTGTGATTTCAAATCCAAACTTTTTATAGAAGGCAATTGCATCGTCATTGTTTGTCTGCACATGCAAGTAGATCTCCCAAATATTCTGCTTGTGTGACAAGTCCAGTACATGATTCAACAACTTTGTACCTGGTAAGATGAACAAGGAGTCTCATAAGATGGTCAAATTTCTAAAGCTGATAATTTTTGTAATATAACTTCGAACAAGCGATTACAT
This sequence comes from Musa acuminata AAA Group, assembly GCF_036884655.1. Taxonomy (NCBI): domain Eukaryota; kingdom Viridiplantae; phylum Streptophyta; class Magnoliopsida; order Zingiberales; family Musaceae; genus Musa; species Musa acuminata. The sequence goes on from NC_088343.1 coordinate 44,032,151, forward strand.
TTGTAAAACATAAAAACCCAAACACCATCTGAGATGAAATGCAAAAAAAGAACTCAAACCAGAAGGTTTATATACAATAAGAACATGTTTACCATGGAAAACAATCGAGCTGAGAAAGCCAGCCCCAGAGGTTAACCAATTTATCAAGTAAAAATCGTTCTGCAGATGTCTGGTACTAGAAAACAATGACTTGCATATTAAAACAAGTTATGAAAAGTTTCGAACAACCGCATAAGCTTATACTAAAAAATTTTACATAGTTTGACTAGCAATGTATGACGGGCATTAAGCTTATGCTAAAAAATTTTACAAAGCTTTTCTAGATCTCCGCGAGACACTAATGTTTAATAAGAAACTCACCATGAAATGTGGAAGGCTGACTCAACATCACAATGTATGTCAAGCAATAATGTCAAGTTAGTTTAAACATGTGAACCATGTCACCACATGTAAAGGATATCCATAGTGCATGAGACTCTCATCCAATGCACAATCTAAAGAGCATCATTGTATGGAATAGATTAGATGGTGTTTTGTCACCCCGGTAGCAAAGTGGAAATCTAACCATTGTACAAAATCTCGCCCTTAACTGTGTTACTACTTGTGTAATCAGATATTCATTAAGGATAAAGCACTCTGCTTCTTACAGAAAGGGATGGAGGAAAGTGCTACCATACATCAAGGAAGAGAAAATAATGACTACTTGCATTAAACATATGTTAAAGAAAATGATGTCTCAAGAAAAAAAAAATACTACTACAAGGAAAAGAGTATATAATCCTAATCAGATACTTCAATGCATAAAAAAAGATGATTTATGCAATGAGAATTTGACCTTCTTAAGATCTTTCATTAAATTTCTTGAAGGCAATTTATATCACACATCTAATCTCACTTGAAATGTAGTCCACATATTAAGTAGTGATGATCGATAAGACTGTAGCCGGTTACCAATCAGTTAGGGCTGAGAAGTACCTTCACAAGCTATAAATTGGCAAACATGAGTGAGTGGTTAGAATCCCTGAAAAAGTCCTATTTACAGTCTTGTTTCTTGTGTTGAACCTCAGGATAAGGTGGCAGTGATCAACAGGAAGGGAGACTGGAGCTAAGCTGGTGGTTGGGGGAAGGATGAATGTAGGTTAGACGGTTTTAGACAACATTTTAAATACCAGTACCAAGTACTTGCTGTGGGCCAGCATAGTACAGTATTTCATGTTGCAGGAAGTATTGTTGACGGTAGCAAGATGGATGAGGATGGCGGTCAGATGGTACATCCCATCTTTCTACCATTCCTTTTCTCCTATATCTCCCAATGCTCTCTGGTCATTGTCGGCTTGTGCCCTGCATCGGTTTGATCAAAAGTATGAAAGGTATGAAAAGACAGGAGGGAAGGAGACATGTTTGATGGTAGAGGATGCAACAGGACAATTAGTTGTTGGGGCCACAGCAAAGTGGAGAAAAGGACCAATTCAAGTGACCTTTAAATACACACAAGTAGACAAATAGAAGACTTTGCATATGCACATCTTCAAAGATAGTTTTCAAATAAAATGAAGTCATCCAGCAGATTATCCTTCATCCTCAAAGCAATAACATGAATTACATGTGAATTTTCTGGAATTTGTTTCAGAAAAACACAAAGGGCTGTTATTTTTCACTAAGTTTTTATATGCCTCATATGTTATAAAAACAAAATATGTAACCTGGGAACGAAAGAAAAAACTTGTTAAAAAGATAAAGTGAGATGTCCACAGCATGAACTACAAGGAAAAGTTGCATAACGAAAAAAAGAAATCTATAGATATATAAACTGGATCATAAAACATAAACTATAGAGTCTTACCAACTCCAAGCCCACGGTATGGTGCCAAAACACCTAGGGTCATAATATAAACACAGATGGCCCCTCCTTCCTTCTTCTCAAGCCGACATGCAATTGAACCAACACATATGTCACTGAAATAAGCTACAGACGTATGGAAATGTTAGCAAAAATGTTCTGTAAATTTGTGAACAGAAAATAGGATACAATTAGAAGTCCAGAAGCTCCTTCAGTATATCTTTGCTTAGTCACTCTATCAAGAATCAAATGGTACCATATAATTGTGATTCTTCCATATTTCATGCAACTATGGACAACGTCTTTCTTCAGAAAAATTAGTACCAAATAATTTTTTATTTCATGGAGCAGGTTAGTGGAGTTAAAATCTTCCATAAAATAGGAAGTAGGTTCTATATGCTCGTCTATGCCATAATTAAAGACTTTGCATCACCTATTTCAACAAATGAAGCTTATTCACATCATTATCTAACTCAATATAATTAGTGATATACCAAATGATGTCAATCTACTGCCAAAATCCATGTGTCATGATAGTCACTTGGGCATGGCAACCTAGTCCATATCAACATTTTCAAGGAGTACAGGTTTCTTAAATACAAAGTGCTCCATTGATGCAACAACCTAACACCAACATCATTCAAGAATTCAAGGGCTATCTTACCCTTTCTCACTGTTTTAACCAAGACTGACTTGGTTTTTCTCTATTTCTTCCT